>NW_003852512.1:516460-520095 GCF_000181295.1 Otolemur garnettii
TGACAAAAGAAAAGTTGGAAGACTTTATCTGATTTCAAAATTTACTATAAAGCTATATGAATCAAGAACAGGCATATACCAGTAAAAAAAAGTCAAGAAATGAGCCAATACATACATAATGGTCAGTTGATTTTCAACAAAACTGCCTTAGAAATTCAATCAAGGAAAAGAGTATTTTCAACAAATGATAGTGGAACTACTAGACATCCATGTAGGGAAAGAATCAACATCAATCGTTATTTCACACTATATACAAAATGTATATAGCATAAAATGTATCAGATATCTAAATGTAGAAGCCAGAAGTACAAAACTTCTATTAATAGAAGAAAACAAAGGTAAAAAGTGTGGCCTTAAATTAAAGAAAGAATTCTTATACAGGATACAAAATGTATAGACCATTAAAAAAAGATTAATAAAATGAGCTTTAGAACAATTAAAAGCTTCTACTCTTTGAAAAGCACAATTAAGAAAATGAAAAGGAGTCTGGGCATAGTGGTCACGCCTGTAATCCTAGCATTCTGGGAGGCTGAGGTGGGTGGATTGCATGAGCTCAGGCGTTCAAGACCAGCCTGAGCAAGAGTGAGACCTTGTCTCTAAAATTAGCCTGGCACTGTGGCAGATGCCTTTAGTCTCAGTTACTCAGGAGGCTGAGGCCAGGGGATCACTTGGGCCCAAGAATTTGAGGTTACCTTGAGCAATGATACCACAGTACTCTACCTGGGACAACAGAATGAGACCCTATCCCCCCTAAAAAAGAAAAACAAACAAACAAAAAAACAAACAGGAAAGGCAAGCCATAGACCGGAAGAAAATATTAAAAATATATAAATATAATATAGGATTTGTGTCAAGAATATATAAAGAAGTCTTATAGTTCAATAGACTTAAGATTACAGAAATCTCATAATTCATTACAAAAATACCTCACCCCATCACCAAATGTCAAAATGCATGGATAAAAACTCAAGAAAAGGAGATATTGGAATGATTTATCTCCACAAAAAAAGCAAATTAAAACCACACTGAAATGCTACTACACAACTAATTAGAATGAGCAAAATGTAAAGATTGACCATCTACAGTACAATGAGGAAGTGGAATAAATAAAACTTACATACATTGGTGTAGGAAGGTAAAATAGTACAACCAGTTTGGAAAACTCCTCAGCCATTTCTTATAAAATTAAACTTTTGCTTACCCCATAATCCAGAAATCTTATTCTTAGGTATTTATGCAAGAGACACTAAAACTTATGTCCATACAAAGACCCCTACACAAATGTAAATAGCATTTTTTTATTTATAATAGTCAGTGCACTACTAATAAACTGGCTCCCCAGGAAAGAAAATCTCTGGTTTGCCAGTTTCCTTTGTGTAAATACTCCCAGAAGGGTTGATTTCAAGCTATCCACCTGACATGAGACAGGGAGTTGAGGAGCAATATACACAATCAGCTCCTATGGGCCAGTCAAACCAGTGTCAGCAAACTACTAATGTATCACTCAAAACTGGAAATAACTCAAATGTTTATCAACAGGTGAAGGGAAAAACACATTGTAGTGTATTTAGTGCAATGAAATTCTATTCAGTGGTGAAAAGAAATAAACTACTGATGCATGCTACAACATGTGTGAATCTCGAAGATGTTACGTGGAATAGAAGCCAAACATAAAAAAGTACATACTGTATGATTCCAATTACATGAAATTCTAATAAAGTGCACTACTAAAACTAAGTGACTCTAAGGAGATCAATGGTTCTCTGGGTATTGGAGTTAGCTGGGGGTGAAGGTGATTTTGGGGTAATTATTTGGGTCAATCTATTAATCAAGACTCACCAAACTATATTCTTTAAAAATGAGTGAAGTTTATTTTATTTACATTATACATCAATAAAGTTCATTTTTTAAAAAATTTATTTTCTAGCTTTTGCATGCTGAGTAGAGTCAACAGAAAAGAAGCCATGCTCTATGGAATAATTTAAAGAGGTTTATTCTGAGACAAGTGCCAGAGCCAAACCCAAGAAGCCTTAGGCAAGTAGACTCAGGTGGTGGGGTTACCATTTGGTTTTATACATTTTGAGGGAGACAGGAATTACAGGCAAAGTCATAAATTAATATGTGGAAGCATACATTGGTTTGGCCCAAAAAGGTGGGATGTCTCAAAGTGGAGACTTACAGGTCCCAGGCAGGCTTAAAGATTCTTTAGTTGGCAATTGGTAGAAAGAGTTAGGCTTTGTCTAATAGACCAGGAATCATCAGAAAGGAAATGCATGAGTTAAGATAAGGATCTGTTAATCAGACAAACTACCAGCACACAGGCCCAGACTCAAGTGGTTTTTTATGTATATTGGGACCTTCATAGCCTTAGGTCTTTTAGTGAGTCAGCCTGGCATTCAGCCAAGGCAGAAAATTCCTTGAGTTCAGGACTTCACGACCAGCCTGAGCAAGAACAAGACCCCATTACTACTAATAACAGAAAAAAATAGCCAAAGGGTCATGGCAAGCAACTGTATTCCCAACTACTCAAGAGGCTGAGGCAGGAGATAGTTCGATCCTAGGAGTTTGAGGTCACTATAGGCTTGGCTGACACCATGGGACTCTAGCTTGGGCAACAGAATGAGGAACTGTCTTAAATAAGTAAATAAATACATAAAATAAAAATAGATGAGTGAACACAAATTCCAATTACTAATTTGCTAATTTTTTTTTTTTTTTTGTAGAGACAGAGTCTCACTTTATTGCCCTCCGTAGAGTGCCATGGCATCACACAGCACACAGCAACCTCCAACTAGTTTTGGAGTTCAAAGAATGAAACCACAGACCATGAGGATCAGCCATAGGACAGACTTTATTGACAGGAAAAGACTGATAGAAAGATTGATAAGCAAAAGAGGGGAAACAGAACCTATGGCAGCTAAGAGGGTGAACCCAAGCGATAGCCCCCGCCAAGTCTTCAGTCTAGGAGGTTTAAAGGCTGCTTTTCCTATCTTGTGGGTAAGGGGTCTTGGGGCAGTGTGTTATAATTGGCAATTGGTCTGCAGACAGAAAATAATCCTAAAATTAGTACAGGAATTTAGCCCTTGCATTTTTTGTTTCAGGCAAGGAATTAGGGTATGTGCTCCCTACTCAAGGAGGAACTACCCACAAAGGATAGCCTGTTTGTGCCTAAAGATGGGGGGCTGTGATGAGACTGATTTCTGAGCTCACCCAGGCCTAGAAAATGGGGGAAGGGGATCCCTGTCCATCCCTGAGTTGGGAAACCCTGTACCAGTAGTAATATCTTCCTCTAGTTTATGTCCATCAATCTGACTTTCTATTACTGGAAGAACTTAGCATTATTTGCAAAATCAGAACTATAAATATGTACTCTTAGAGCATTCATAAAAAATAAACAAGAGTAGCTTTATCACCCTGGGAAAGCCCATTGTTAGTGTATCTCTAGCTATAAAAGGTATCCTTCAAGCTCTCCTGTTTCTATACAGTCTCTAAATTGATTTTCTATTTGACATTCCTTCCTGACCACCCATTCTCTCTTCATGTGGTATACACAGTGTAGATATAATATTCACCATATACCATCTGAAACAATCAACTTACACAGTAATAATAAAATATCTAAGATTTGGATACCT
>NW_003852512.1:520855-522660 GCF_000181295.1 Otolemur garnettii
TTCTGTAAAAGTCTGCAGTTCTGTAAAAGCTGGAGGCAGCTTCTCCAACTTGATTCAAACTGACCAATGAGAAAGGTACACATGGGCTGGAATTTTTGACTGGGGATAAAAAGGAGAAGACTGAGCCAGTTAGAGAGTACGGCCATTTTGAATTCTTCTGTGCCATTGCTCTGATAGCTGGAATAAAGTCCTTCATCTTTTAAACACAGTATTTAGGTGTTCATTCTCTCCACTGGGCCTCATTTTCCTGCAACATAACAAACAGAAATTTTATTTAAGAAAAACAAAGAGAATGCTTAGAGCATTTTCAAAGAGGTGGGAGGGACAGCAACGGCCATGCAGAGGTATAAATACCTTCTTTCTCTTTGTTTTAAATTGGTTGCCAACTTTTCCTTTGGCCTCTCTTGGCCTCTAAGTATTACTGCCCTTTTCTATTGGTCATTGATTATTATCTCTTTCTATTGGTCATTGGTTACCTAGGTTACCCCATACCCACATTCCTATGGGCCCTCCAGACTTCCTATTTTCACAGGCCAGTCCCTTTCTTATTGTCCCTTCTCAGGGATTCAAACACCTTTGCTTACAAAGAATTTTCTTCTTCAAGTTACAAAAAATTTATAATAAGTACAAAAGCAAGTCAGTTCTGTGGCAAAGACTAAATGAAAGAAAACATTGTTCTTTTCACTGGAGCCATACAAGCCAAGACTTTGAACAATATGTACAACACAACCCAATTTTGTTACCTCATATCACACACATCGAAGAATAGATACATAAAAATCACTTTAAAGACTTCAAAGATAAAAACTTAAATGTCAACAAAGATTCTTTTTAGTTAAATTCTATATCATCTTTGTTCCTTCTTCATTCATTTATTTTCCAAATGTCATACTAATATGTATTATGTTTATAATGTGAAAAAAAGGCAATGTCTTTTCAATTATGCATGGATTTTAAGTATGTTAAATGTTTCCTGGCATTCTATGGTATTAAAGAATGTTTGCAGTAAGTCAAAAGTTGTCTTTCCACAAACTACATCATGGTAAAGAGCAAGAATCATTCAAGTTATCACTGGTATGGTACCTGTTTTACAAAATCATTTCATATACTATTTTTTAAAATTTCAAATTAACATGAGAGTACAGCTTTTATACCACTAATAATGTTTTGACTTTGTGAATTTTTAAAGCCAAGGATGGCTTTTAACCAAATGCTGCAAACAACATATGACAATCAAATTATTTTTCTATACACTTCAGAAAGGAGATGGATTAATTGAAAATTTATATGCAATAGCATGGGAGTAATTATATGTACTAAGCCAAATTTACTTATGATAATAGATTTAATTGGAAAATTCTTTAATGTACAATTTTAATAAAGGCATTAAAGAAATTGGGAAATTTGAAGAACATCTAATCATTTCTGAATTATAATTGTAAATGAGTACAGATGACCTAATCTGCTTACGTAAATGGTAATTATTAATTTAGCAATTGTACAAATGAGCTCAAAACATGAACTACAATAATTACAGTACAAACCAATAACTTCCTTGTCTGCCATTTACACAAATGAGTAAATTATGTGAGAAATGTTTTCTCTATGCTTTGAAAGCCAATGTAAATTTAAGAACACAGGGAAATTATTAGCATAATTAAAGCTAACAGGTATACACAAATATGGAAAACAAACAACTGAATTTGTAAAGCTTGAACATTTCATTCTATTTTAAATCTTAATATCATGCATCTTTCACTGCAGCTGTAATGAATAATGAATCCTAGAAAATAATAGGGCCTCCC
>NW_003852512.1:522941-525778 GCF_000181295.1 Otolemur garnettii
CCGGGCTGGGGATTCGAACCTGCCACCTTAGGTGCATGTGGCTGGTGCCTTAGCCACTTGAGCCACAGGTGCCGAGCCAATGTTACTAGTTTTTAAAAGCATTGTGCACGTGACTGACGTTGAGAGTTTGTGGAGGAAAAAAGGGAGGTGGGAGAGAATATTAGAAAATTTCAATATTTAGATCCATTCATTGTGTGTGTTGTGGCAGGGGAGCGTGATAAAGCACAAAATCTCTGTCAATTAAGGAATAGTAGAGCCCAGAAAGTTCTAGAAATGATGGTGGCAATAGAACAGGTGGACTGGAAATGGAGCCTGGGCTCTGGGACATTGGAGCCAGGAGTCCCCAGTGGCTCTCGGCCCACACCTGTCTCTATGCACTCCAGCATCCATTTGCAAACCTAGTTCAAGTCTGCCCCTGAAAATAGCCCCACTTTGGCCACAGTGAAACCAATCCATCCTTGGGTGGGTGCCTATTGTGGAGAGCTGGGGACTTTAGATGCTACAGGTACAGAAGAGTTTAAGATTCTTGTCACCATCTTGGCGTGTGTTCTTCCAACTTAGGCAGGCTGAGGTACAGGGGAGCTTGTTGGCTGGCCCACTCGGCCCTAACCCCAACACTCGCCCTTATGACCTTGCAGCCAAAGGAGAGCTGTAGGCTGGGCCTGCAGAGAGCGAAGGCACTGGAGCTGCAGCCTGGTGGTGGGTCGAAAACCCGCCAGGGCCTCTCCCCAGGGGCCACCTCTGTCCTAGCAGCCAGCACTCCTGTTGGCCAGGGCAGCCTACCAAAGCACCCACCCTACTTCCTGTGCCAAAGCCGGAACTCACTAGTGTTCACGCAGGGCTTCAGAATGCCAATTTGGGAAGTTAACAGAAGCTTCTGGCCCAGCAAGATAGCTCAAGTCTATAACCTCTGGACTTTGGGAGGAGGCCAAGGTGGGAGAATTTCTTGACTCTAGGAGTTCAAGATCAGCAGACCCCATCCCTAAAAAATCATAATAATTTTATAAAAGAAGTTAGCCAGGTGTGGTTGCATGTAGTTTTAGCTACTTGGGAGGCTTGAGCCCAGGAGTTGAAGGCTGAAGTGATGGCGCCACTGCACTTCAGTCTGGGAGACAGAGTGAGATCCTGTCTCTAAATAAAACCCCAGAAGCTTCTCAGATCCCAGATATGACACCTGAACTCTCTACATCTCAGTTTACTTATTATTTTTTTAAAGGAGGACAGTAATAGAGCCTACTTTGAGGTTGTTTTTTAAAATGCAGTGATGTTATATGTGTGTGTGGCATACATAATATATCACCATCATCATTATTCTATGTATATATAACTCAAATTACAGAAGAGATAGAATACTGTCCAGTTAATAGCCTGATGAAACCTAAAATAAACTAGGATGACATTTTTAAAATTACAAGATATCTCATCTCACCTTCAGAAAAAGTGCATAAAGTGTATGTAAAATTCACAGCAGTGCTTTTCTAACTTTATTTTTTTAGTTTGTTTTCTTTCTTGTAATTTGTGTGAATTTGAGAGGTATGAGTGCAATTTTGTTACATGGATATGTTGCATAATGGATGTAAAGTCAAGGCTTTTAGTGTAACATCATCTGAATAATGTAGCTTGTATCCATTAAGTAATTTTGCCATTTCTCCTCCTCTCCCACCCTTCCAAGTGTCCAGTATCTATTATCCCACACTCTATGTCCCATGTGTACACATTATTTAGCTCCCACTTATAAGTGTGAACGTGTGGTATAATATTGGATTTTCTGATTCTGACTTGTTTTACTTGATAATAGTATCCGTGTTGCTGCAGAAGACATGATCTCATTCTTTTTATGTTGAATATATGTACTTCAGTCTGTGTGTCTACATACACACCACATTTTCTTTATCCAATCATCTACCAGTGAATACTTAGGTTGATTCCATATGAGTACAGCTATCTTTTTGGTATAATGATTTCTTGTCCTTTGGATAAATACAGAGTAGTGGGATTTCTGAGTCAAATGGTAGTTCTATTTTTAGTTCTTTATACTTCTCAAACTTTAATATGCACAGGAATTACCTGGAGATCTGTTGAAATGCAAGTCTGGGGTAAAGCCTGACATTTGGCATTTCTAACAAATGGCCATTGCTTTGGGTAGCAAAGGGTTGAAATAATAAATATAAAAGAAACACCCATGTAGTTAACATCCTCATCAAAAAAGAGCATGATGTCATTTCAGAGACTCCATTGCCAAAACCCAGGTCCTTAATATTAACCTCATGGAGAGTTTATGGTTTAGCCCTTATCTTTTGAGTTAGTTAATCATTATTACTTTGAGTACTTGTATATGATGTGAGGTAGGGGTCAAAGTTGTTTCTTTTGTAATACTTGTGGAAATCCAGTTATATCAGAATTATCTGTTAAAGAAGTTGCTCTTTCCCCATGAATGAACATGGCAGCCTTTTAGAAAATCAATTCACTGTAGATATAAGGGTTTATTTCTGGACTCTCAGTTCTACTGTATTGGCCTATATGTCTATCATTATGTCAGCATTATACTTGAAATTTTTTTTAACTTTAAAGGAAGTTTTGAAGAAAGGAACTTTTGAAACAAGGAACTCTACAACCTCAAACTTTGTTCTTTTTCAAGATTGTTTTGGCTATTTGGGGTTCTGTGACAAAAATCATATTGAATCTATAAACCATTTTGAGTTGTATTAATTGACATCTTAAAGGTATTAAGTCCTCCCACCCATGAACATTGGATGTCATTCCATTTATGTAGGTCTTTTAAAATTTCTTTCAGCTATATTTTGTAGTTTTCAGTGTATGAGTATTTTCTTCTTTGG
>NW_003852512.1:526303-537820 GCF_000181295.1 Otolemur garnettii
GTTATGTTCCTGATCTTAGGGAGAAAACTTTAAGTTCTTCAATATTGAGTATGATGTGGAGGATTTTTAAAATAAATGTCTTTTATCATGCTGATAAAGTTCCCTTTTGTGCATAGTTTTCTGAGTGGTTTTTATCGTGAAAGTGTATGAGATTTTGTCAAATGCCCTTTTTGTGTCAATTGAGATAATCCTGAGAACTTTGTTTTCATTCTGTTAGTATGGTACATTGATTGATTTTATTATGTTGAACCTCATTTACATTCCTGAGATAAAATATCACTTGGTCGTGTTGTATATAGTTCAAATATGCTACTTGATTCAATTGCTAGTATTTCTTTTCCTTTTCTTTTCTTTTTTATTTTTTTGCAGTTTTTGGCCAGGGCTGGGTTTGAACCCACCACCTCCAGCATATGGAGCCGGTGCCCTACTCCTTTGAACCATAGGCACTGCCCTCAATTGCTAGTATTACATTGAAGATTTTTGCATCTCTATTCAGAAGGGATATTTGTCTATAATTTTCTTTTGTTGGAATATCTTTACCTGCCTTTGATATCAATGCAATGCCAAACTTACAGAATAATTTAGAAAGTGTTCCCTTGTATTTTGTTAAAGAATTTTATAAGAATTGGTGTTAATTATTTTTTTAAGTATTTGATAGAATTTACCAGGGAAGCCAGTTAATCTTGGCTTTTCATTATTGGGAGATTTTTGAATGCTGATTGGATTTCTTTGCATATTAAAGTCTGTTGAAAGTTTCTATTTCTTTATGTGTCAGTTTAGATATTTTGTTTCTAGAAATTTGCCATTTTCATTTAGGTTATCTAGTTATTAAGTGCTAATATAATTTTTATAAGTCCTTTTTATACCTGTAAGGCTAGCAGTGATATTCCTACTTTTATTTCTGATTTTAGTTATTTGTGTATTCTGTCTTTTTATCTTTGTCAGTGTATCTAAAGGTTTGTTAATTGTGTAGATCTTTTCATAGAACCAAGTTTTGGTTTCTTTGATTCTCACTATTGCTTTTTGCTTCCCTATTTTATTTATCTGTAGTTTGATCTTTATTATTCCCTTCTTTCACCTTGGATTCAGCTTGCTCTTGGTTTTTAATAGTTCAAGTGTAAAGTTGGGTTATTGCTTTCAGATCTTGCTTATTTATTTATTTATTTTTGAAAGAGCGTCTTACTCTGTTGCCTGGACTAGAGTGTGGTGGTAACATCATAGCTCACAGCAACTTGTGCCTCTTAGGCTGAAGCAGTCTCCCTCCTTCAGGCTAGTCATGTGATACCAGATTGGCTATTTTTTTCTATTTTTAGTAGGCATGGGATCTTGGTCAGGCTGGCTTCAAACTCCTGACCTCAAGGGATCCTTTGGCCTAAACCTCCCCAGAGTGCTAGGATTATAGATGTGAGCCCCAGATCCTGGCCCTTTCTTCCTTTTTAAATGTAGATGTTTGTAGCCATAAATTTACCTCTGAGCACTGCTTTCACTGCATCTCATAAGTTTTAGTATGCTGTGTTTTCATTGTGATTCATCTCTAAGTAATTTTCTTCTTTGACCATTTGGTTAAGACTGTGCTGTGTAATTTCCACATATTTATGAATGTTCTAGTTTTCCATCTGTTATTGATCTACAGCCTCCTTCCATTGTGGTTGGAAAAGATACTTTGTATTATTTCAGTCTTTTAAAATTTGTTGAGATTAGTTTTGTGACGTAAGATATGGTTGATCTATCCTGTATTGTTTTCTACATATACTTGAGAAGAATGTATTCTACTGTTGAGTGTATTGTTCTATATAATTCCATAGTTCTTATTGATTATAATGTTGTTTAAGTCTTTTATCTCCTTATTTCCTTATTTTCCTTATTTTATTTATTAGAATTATAAAGAAAGCTTTTAAAAAGCTAGTGCATAAGTTTCTTACTACATATACCTAGGAGTGGAATTGCTATACATAGGATAGGAGCGTGTTCAATTTAACTAGCCAATGAGTCTTTTTCTGAAGGGCCTATATAAAGGTTCCTATGAAAGTTTTGAAGTGGATGGTGCTATGGTCCATTATTTCACTTCCAAGAAATACAGTCAACAGCTATGTCCTTTCTGATTCACATGTGAAAGTTTCAACTTACTCGGGTTATCTGTGTTGCTGAAGGTCTTCATTTGTTTCCATTTGGGTAGCACTCAGTCAGCATCAGCTATGGAGTTGGGAAGAGAGCACTTTTGCCCAATGATTTTCTATGAGTTTATAAGTGGGTTAAATTAATCTCAAATCCTTGAGCATTTGCTTTTGGGGACCTTACTCCTTCCCACATGACAATTTTTCAATGGTTTAAATAATTTAGAAGATGCCAAACCTTACTGAAGTGTAAAGAGAGGAGTGGGCATCCTGGCAATCTCAGGGACTGAGGAAAACATCACCACTGTGGAAAGAATGGGTTGCACAAACAAAGTGACATTTAAGGACATTGGGTAGCACTATACATTGAATTGCTGGGAGTGTATAAAATCCTACATGATTATCTTCAAGTCAGGAAAGTTTCATCCTGATGGATGCCTCACACTTTGACAGATGAGTAAAAATGCATCTCTTTTGAATGGTGTGAAGAAATGCTGGTCAAATTCAACAGAGGCAAGTCTAGATGCGTTTCTGATATCACTACAGGTGATGAAACCTGGATTTCATAGAGAGAATAAGAATCAGTTGACAGTGTGGACTTTCCTGATGAAAATCCACCAACAAAAGTAAAGCAACCCTGAAATGTCAAAGAAAATGGTGGCAACTTTCTTCCCCCAAAGTGGTCATATTGCACCGGTTCCTCTGGAGGAAGAGAGGACTGTTAGTCCTCTCTATACCACCCTGCTCTATACCACCCAAAAAGTACGCAGTGGTATAGAGCAGTCTGTATGTCTACCAAATGTTTTTGAAAAGCTTCAGGAATGGTGACCAAGGATAGGACTGTGGGAGAGAGAACATCTTGCACCATGATAATATGTCTGCTCACATAGCCAAGAGAACCACTCAGTTCCTGGGGTTCACAGAGGTTAACATCATGACTAATTCATCCTATAGTCCTGACCTATCTCCATGTGATTATTTCCTGTACCCTATAGTAAAAACTTGCATGCACAGAAGAAGGTTCTCTACCCTTGAAGAAGCTGTTCATGCCAATGAAATTGAGCTTACAGCACTTAAGAAAATGACTGGAGGCCAGGCGTGGTGGCTCACACGGATAACTGCACTTCAGGAGGCCAAGGAGGGTGGCTCACTTGAGCTTAGGAGTTCAAGATCAACCTGAGCAAGAGCAAGACCTGGTCCTTAAAAATAGCCAGGTGTTGTGGTGGGCACCTGTAGTCCAAGCTACTTAAGATGTTGAAGCAGGAAGGTCACTTAAGCACAAGAGTTTGAGGTTGCTGTGAGCTACGAGGCCACAGCACTCTACCCATGGTGACAGAGTGAGCCTCTGTCTCAAAAAGAAAAACAAAAAAGAAGAAATGAGTGGAAGGAGTGTTTTCAAAAAATGGTTTAAAAAGTACATAGAATATCATAGCAATTTCCTTGAACAAAAATAGTGATCAAAATGATTTTGCATTAATTAATTTTTGTATACCTCAAAACTTTCATAGTGTCCTTCACATCAATTTAGGTTCCCATCTTCAGTGTATAGTAAGAGTTCTCAGTACACCATAGCCAAACAGTACACCATAGCCAAACAATAGTCAGACTTTTTAGTTTCTGTAATATGGTGATTGTGTTATGATGTCTTATTGTGGATTTAATTTTTATTTCTCTAACTACCATGTGTTATGTTTACCACTTTGTCTTTCTTTTCTCTATTTTAGTTTCTCTCATGTTCCATCATTTCCCTCAACCCATCTAGTAAGCCATATAACAGGACTTACCTAGAGCAAAACACTTACTAGGTGCTCACTATTATTATACAATTTACTTTTAGAGTCAAATTGGCATTCAAATTTCAGCTTTGCTTCCAATATAGTATTTAACAAACGTTTTTTAAACTTGTTATTTTGAAGTAAAGAAAAATGTGTAGGAAGATCCTGTGTACCTTTTATTCCAGTTTCTCCCAATGGTTATGTCTTACATAGTTATTGTATAATATGGAAACCGGAAGCTTGACCTTGCACAATGCATATATATGTCACTTTATAGCATGTAGATTCATATAACCAAAACAGCAATTAAGGTCTAGACCTATTCCATTGCCATAAAAATCTCTCTTCTGCTTCCCCTTTACAACCACACCCACATCACTTCTCCATCATTCCTAGCCTTGGAAATCACTAATCTATTTCCTCTCTCTATCATTTTGTTTTTCCATGAATGTTATATGAATTGAATCACACATTGCATGCTCTTCCTAGATTGACTTTTGTCACCTAGCATAATTCTTTGGAGATTTATCCAACTTGTTTGAATCAGTAGTTTACTCCTGTTGATCAATGAGTAGTACTCCATGCTATGGATGTACCACGATTTGTTTAACTGTATGCCTATAAAATGTCTGGGTTATCTCCAGTTTGGAGAGGTAATGAATAAAGCCCCTAAGAACTTTCATGTACAGTTTTTTTTTTTTTTTTGAGACAGAGCCTCAAGCTGTCCCCCTGGGTAGAGTGCCGTGGCATTATAGCTCACAGCAACCTCCAACTCCTGGGCTCAAGCGAGTCTCCTGCCTCCGCCTCCCAAGTAGCTGGGACCACAGGCGCCCGCCACAACGCCCGGCTATTTTTTTGGTTGCAGCCGTCATTGTTGTTTGGCGGGTCCGGGCTGGGGATTCGAACCCGCCACCTTAGGTGTACGTGGCTGGCGCCTTAGCCGGTTGAGCTATAGGCGCCGAGCCCATGTACAGTTTTTTATGTGAACATTAACTTTTTCTTGGGAATAAATGCCTGCTAGTACAATAACTGGGTCGTATGGGCAGTTTGTCTTAGTTTTAAAAGGAACTGCCAATTTTTCAGAAAGACTATACCATTTTGCATTTCCACAAATAATGTGTGAGTGATCCAGTTTCCCCCACGTCCTTGTTAGTACTGGTGTTTCTTTCTTTTTTAAAAAATCATTTTAGTCCCCTAAATAGAATGTAGAGATTTCTCAATGTGGTTTCAATTCAAATTTTCCTAATGGCTAATGATGCTGAACATCTTTCCATGTGCTTATGTGCCACCTTCTTTACTAAGGTATCTATTCAGATCTTTTGCCCTTTTTTAAATGTTTGTTTTCTCATTATGAAGTTTTGAGTTCTTTATATATTCTAGGTAATATTTATTTGACAGTATGAAGTTTGCAAATATTTTCTCCCACTCCATAGCTTGCCTTTTTATCTTCTTAATAAGGTTTTTCATGTGTCAAAGGTTATTTTTCTGAGGTCTAAAATATATTTCCCTCTTATGGGTCATGATTTTTGTGTCAAGTCTAAAATCTTTTCACCTAGCTGTAGCTCCTAATGATTTCTTCCTATTGTAAAAAAAGCTTTATGTTACATTTAAGTCTATAATCCATTTCAGATTGATTTTCAGATACAGTGTGAAGTATGACTCAGAGTTGCCCTTTTTGCCCATGGACATCAAATTGCTTCAGCACTATCTGTTAAAAAGGCTATTCTTTCTTCCTTGAATTCCCTTTGTACCATTGACAAAAGTAAGTTGGAGCTGAATGTGGTGCCTCATGCCAGTAACCCCAGCATTTGGGGAGGCCAAGGTGAGAGGGTTGCATGAGTCCTTGAGTTTGAGGCTGCAGTGAGCTATGATGGTGCTGCTGCACTTCAGCCTAGATGATAGAGTGAGACCCTGTCTTCAAAGTAATAATTATAATTATAACAATAAATTTGGCATTTTTTTGTGGCTTTATTTCTGGGGTATCTATTCTGTTCCATTAACCAATGTGTCTATCTCTCTACCAGTACTACTCTGTCTTCACTACATAGCTATATAGCAAGCTTTAATATTGAATTCAATTATTCTATCTACTTTGTTTTAAATTGGACATTAATATGAGGGAACAAGCAATTAGGTTAAAATGTTTGTGTTTGTTAAGTAAAGTCCCTGTTGTAGTTGTGACCCTCACCCAGGAGGTATGCCATATACTCTTACATTGTGTCCATTAGGTGAGTACACACCAATCCCCCTCTTTCTTCCCCCTACACCATCCCCAACTAGAATTAAATTGAGTTTTTCTTTTGCATGCATATGTATTAGTCTACTGTTTTCATATTAGTATTGAGTACATTGTATGCTTGCATTTCTATTCTTATGATACTTTACTAAAGATCATGTTCTCCAACTCTATCCAAGTTAATATAAAAGAAAGTCTCCATCTTTTTATGGCTGAATAGTCTTCTATGGTATACATATACCACAATTTATTAATCTGCTCATGGGTTGATGAATACTTGGGTTGATTTTGCATCTTGACAATTGTAAATTGAAGTGTTCCTGTGGTGCAATTGGTTGGCACATGGCATTGATATTATAACAATTGTAAATTGAGCTGCAATGAAGATCTAGTGTAAACGTCTTTATGATAAAATGAGTTTTTGCATAGATGCCTAGTAAAGGGATTGCGGCATCAAATGGAAGGTCTACTTTTAGTTCTTTGGGGATTCTCCATACTTCTTTCCAAAGAGGCTATATTAGTTTGCAGTCCCACCAACTGTGAAAGTGTTTGCTTCCCTCCACATCCACACCAGCATCTGCAACTTTGGGTTTTTGAAATTTGGGCTATTCTTACTTGGGTTAGGTGATATCTCAGATTTTGATTTGCAGTTCTCTGATATATTGGGGATAATGATCATTTTTTTCATATGTTTATTGGCCATTCATCTATCTTCAGAGAAGGTTCCATTCATGTCTCTTACCCAATGGTCAATGGGATTCTTTGTTCTTTTTATGTTGATTTATTTTAGTTCTCTTTAGATTCTAGTTATCAACCTAGAATTTGTAACATGCAAATATCTCTTCTCATTCTGTAGGTTGTCTAGGTACTTTAATTCTTGTGTCTTTAGCTGTGGAGAAACTTTTCAGCTTAATTAAGTACCATTTGTTTGTTTTGGTTATTTGAACTTCCAATGAATTCTTCTTCATAACATCTTTCCCCATGCCAACATCATCAAGAGTTTTTCCCATGCTTTCTTTGAGGATTTTTAAGATTTCATGTCTTAGATTTGAATCTTTTATCCACCTCGAGTCAATTTTTGTCAGTGGTGAAAGGTGTGGGTCCAGTTTTAGTATTTTACAAGTGGGTATCCAGTTGTCCCAGCACCAGTTATTGAATAGGGATTCTTTTACTGAATGTATGCTTTTGTTTGGTCTATCAAAGATCAGATGGCAATAAGAGGCTGGTTTTATCTCTAGGTTGTCTATTCTGTTCCATATGTCTATGTCTCTATTTTTGTTTCAGTACCAGGTAATTTTGATCACTATGGGCTTGTAATATAACCTGAAGTCTGGTAAAGTGATGGCTCCAGGTTTGTTTTTGTTACTAAGAATTGCCTTAGCTACAAAGGGTTTTGTCTGGTTCCATACAGAATGAAAAACAATTTTTTTGAGTTCTTCAAAGTATGATGTTTGTATTTTAATGGGGATTTCATTAAATCTATAGATTGCTTTGGGTATTCTTCTCAGCCAAGAGCCTAGTATATTCTTCAATTTACTAAATTCTTCTGCTATTTTTTTTTTCCTTAGGGTTTCATGATTTTCTTTGTAGAGATCCTTCACTTCCTTTGTTATATATATTCCCGGGCATTTCATTTGCTCTGAAGCTACTGTGAAGGGTATTGTTTCCTTTTTTGTGTTTCTCAATTTGACTGTTATCAGTGTATGCAAAGGCTACTGATTTGGGACATTGATTTTATATCCTGAGACATTACTGTATTTCTTAATCACTTCCAGGAGTCTTGTGGTTGAGTTTTTGGGATTTTCTAAGTATAAGATTATATCATTGATAAAGAGAGAGAGTTTGACCCCGTTTGGATACCCTTAATATCCTTCTTTTGACTGATTTCATTGTCTAAAACTTCTAGAACTATGCTGAGTAGTAGTGGTGATGGTGGACATCATCATTTGTCTGATTCCAGTTCTAAGTGGAAAATCTTTCACTTTTATTCCATTCAATATGATATTGTCATAAATGACTTCAAGCAATGTATGAAATGTGCCATCTATGCCTATTTTCTTAAGCATTCTTGTTAGAAGAGGATGTTGAATTTTGCCAAATGCTTTTTATGCAGTTATTGAGAGGATCATATGGTCTTTGTTTTTGCTTCTATTTATGGGGTTAATTGAATTGATGGATTTGTGTATGTTAAACCAACCTTGCATCCTTCGGATAAAGCCTACTTGATCATCATGTCTAATTTTTTAAAATGTGTAGTTGTATTCTATTTGCTAGGATTTTATTGAGTATTTGTGCATCAATATTCATTAGTGAAATTGGTCTGTAGTTACCCTTTTTTGTCGGGTCTTTTCCTGGTTTTGGTATCAGGGTGATGTCTGCTTCATAGAATGTGTCAGGGAAGATTCTTTCCTTCTCACTGGTTTTGGAATAGGTTCTGCAGTATAGGTACAAGCTCTTCTTTGAAAGTTTGATAGAATTCTGGTGTGAAGCTATTAGTCCCAGGGATTTTTGTTGTTGTTGGGAGCTTTTTTATTGTTTCTTCAATTTCAGTGCTTGATATTGGTCTGTTTAAGGCAGGGGTCCTCAAACATTTTAAACAGGGGGCCAGTTCACTGTCCCTCAGACCAATGGAGGGCTAGACTGTGGGTCCCGGGATGAGTTGGATGCTAAGCAGGACAGGCAGCAGTGGCAAAAACACCTAGTGGGCTGGATAAATGTCCTAGGTGGGCTGCATGTGGCCAGTGGGCTGTAGTTTGAGGACACTTGGTTTAAAGAATCTATTTCTTTCTGGTGAAGTCTAGGGAGGTTGTGTGATTCCAGGTATTGGTTGATTTCGTCCACATTGTGAAATTTCTGGGTAGAGAGGTTTTTTGTAATAATCAAAGATAATCTCTTGTATCTCTGTGGTATCTGTTGTTATTTGCCATTTTTTTTTGTTTCTGATTGAGATTATTAAAGATCTTACTTTTCTATTTTTAGTTAATTTAGCCAAATATTTATCAATTTTGTTTATCTTTTTGAAGAACCAACTTTTTGTTTCATTAATTTTCTGAATTATTCTTTTGTTTTAAATTTTATTTCTGATTTAATTTTGGTTATTTCTTTTCTTCTAGGTTTGGGATTGGATTGCTCTCCCTTTTCCATTTTCTTGAGATGATTCATTAGGTTGTTGATATATGGTCTGTCTGTTTTTTTGGATGTGGGAGTCTATTATGATAAATTTCCTTCTAAGGACTGCTTTTCCAGTGTCCCACAGGTTTTGGTAGCTTGTGGCCTCTTTGTAATTATTTTCAAGGAATCATAATTTCCTTCTTTATCTCCTTCTTGATCCAACTGTCATTCAGCATAAGATTGTTTAGTTTCCTTGACTTTGTGTGGGGATGAAAGCTTTTGTTGGAGTTCAGTTCCACCTTTTTTGCCTTTGTGTTCTGAAAAGATACAAGGTATAATTTCAATTCTTTTAACTTTGTTGAGGTTTGACTTGTGTTCCAAGATATGATCAATTTTGGAGGATGAGCCATGGCCTGATGAGAAGAATGTATACTCATTAGCTTTAGGGTGGTATGTTCTGTATATGTCTATTAAGCCCAATTGTTCTGGGGTCATATTTGAGTCCCTTGTTTCTTTGTTTAGTTTCTGTTTAAAGAATCTGTCCATTTCTATCAGAGGGGTGTTAAAATCCCCAGCTATAATGGTGCTGTATGATATAATATTGTTCAGACCAGTTAGGATTCTTTTCATAAATGTAGGAACATTTAAGTTGGGTTAATCTATATTTAGAATTGAAATGGCTTCTTGTTTGTATTGTTCCTTTGACCAATATATAGTTTGTCTTTCTCTACTTTTGATTCTTTAAATCCACTTGTATCTGAAAATAAGATTGTTACTTCTTCTTTCTTTCTTCTGATTTCTATTTGCCTGAAATATTGTTTTCTAACCCTCCACCCTGAGTCTTGTTTTGTCTTTTAAGGTTAGGTGTGTTTCCTGGAGATATCATACAGATCAGTGGTTCTCAACCTTCCTAATGTTGCAGTCCTTTAATATAGTTCCTGTGGGTTGTGACACATAGGTTGAGAACTGCTGATGTAGATGGTTTGTGCTTTTTTATCCAGTCAGCCAGCCTGTGCCTCTTTAGTGGAAATTTCAAGCCATTCACATTTATTGAGAGAATAGACAACTATGGTGAAGTTCTATTCATCTTATTTTGTGAAGATCCATTGCTCAGTTTTATTCCTTGCACCATTGTGGAAACTAGTTTTTGTCCTTTAGTTTCTGGGTGTCTACTTTTCTGGCAGGCCATTGTGATGGTCAGTGTGAAGAATGAATCTGAGTATTGCCTGCAGAGCTGTCTTGTTGTGGTGAATTTCCTCAATGTTTGCATGTCAGTAAAAAATTTTATTTCTCCATTGATTTTGAAGTTTAGCAGGATACAGAATCCCTGGCTGAAAATTGTTTTGTTTAAGAAGGTTAAGCATAGATTCCCACCCTCTTCTGGCTTGAAAAGTTTTACGTAAAAAGTCTGCTGCCATTCTGATGAATCGTCCCCTGTAAGTCAATATGTGCTTACTCCTGGCTGCTTGCAGAATTTTCTCTTTCATTTTGACCTTGGCCAGCTTCATATCAATGTGTCTAGGAGATGCTCTGTTTGTGCTGAGAGGAATCAGGGTTTGATATCCATCTAAGAGGAGTGTGTCAGAATCTTCAGTGGTGCTCGAGAAATTTTCATTTAAGATATACTCCAGTAGGGCTTCCATTCCTTTGGGTCATTCTTCTTCCCTTTCAGGGATACTTGATATTTGTATGCTTGAACACTTTGTGAAGTTCCATAATTCTCTAAACAAATGTTCTGATTTTACTCTCTTCTTTTTTGTCTCTTTAAATGTCTGAGTTAGCTCAAGAGCCTTATCCTCTAGCTCTGAGATTCTTTCTTATTCATGGTCTAATCTATTATTGATAGTTCCTACTGCATCTGTTGTTTTTTGTTTGTTTGTTTGTTTGTTTGTTTTTGTTTTGTTTAGCAGGCCTGGGCCAAGTTCAAACCCACCACTCCTGGTGCATGGGGCCAGTGCTCTAACTATTGAGCTATGGGTACCCAGTCGCCCCTACTGCATCTTTAAGTTCCCTAAGTGACTCCTTTAATTCCTTAAGCTCCAATATAGCCTTTCTAATTTTATTATGTCTTTTACTCATTTCTTGGGTCAATTTTTAGATTTCCTTTGGGTGGTTTTCCTCTTACCCTTCAATTCCCTTCATGATTTTTGCCATCCATACTCTAAATTTCCTTTCTGTCTTTTCCATAATTTCTGTATAGGTGGGATTCTCTGTGGTAGCTGCCTTGTGATCCCTTAACGGTCAATCTGTTCTGTTTTTTTATGTTGCCAGGTTTTTTTTT
>NW_003852512.1:537998-544424 GCF_000181295.1 Otolemur garnettii
TTGTCTTCTTGTTTATTTCCTTCTCCTACTTTCTTTTCTCACCTCCTCCTCTTTAATTTTCCTTGTCTCTGTGTTTGGATGTTGGAGTGGCCTCCTCCTTGGTTCCTGGAGTTTCCCCACTGTCTTACTGTGTCCCCAGAATGATGCTATTGGGTGAGACAATCCATCAAGAGGAGACTGAAGAGTGCGTGCCCTGATCTAACCACAAGTGGTTGCTGGGGAGATATCTGTAGTCTTCCATCTTGGACATCCTCCTTCTACTTTATTATTTTTAAAAATTGTTTAAGCTATGAGATCAAACAATTAAGTTCATGAACTCATCCTAGAAAAAGTGCTACATACCTCATTGTTTGACATCACTACATTCACCTTCAAAGTACTCCCCCAGCCATCTGGTGACCATAAGTGATATTCAGCAATGAGGTATGTAGCACTTTTTCTAGGATGAGTTCACAAACTTGTTTGACCTGGTTTTGTAGTTTCCTCACTTTTCCATATAAATTTGATAATATTTTATATATCTATGAAAACTGTCAATGTGATTTTGATAGGAATTGTGTTCAACCTGTAGATCGATTTGGGAAGAACTGACATCTTTACCAGATGAATCTTCTAATTCATGAAACCAATATGTTTCTCCATTTATTTAGATCTTCTGTTTTCTTTCATCAACACTGTGTAGTTTTTATTGTACAAGTCCTATATGTTTTATTAGATGTATACCTAAGTATTTTTTAGTGATTATAAATTGTATTGCATTTATAATTTCCATGTCCATGTGTTCATTGCTAGTATGTATAAATTCCATTGATTTTTCAATGTTGATCTTATATTCTGAAATCTTGCTAAACACGCTTGTTAGTTCTAAGAGTTTGTTATGGGTTTCTTGGGAGTTTTCTCCATAGGCAAGGGGTCATCTGCAAATAGGGAAAGTTTTATTTCTTCCTTTCTGATTAGGATGGCTTTTTCCTTTGCTTACCTTATAGTACTCAAACTTTGAGCACTATGTTGAATAAATGTGGTGAGAGCAAACATTCTTGCCTTTTTTCGGATCTTGTTATGTTTGGTGGAGGATAAACAGGTGGCAAAGTATTGTCTAAGGGTAGAGAGTAGGAACTGAAGTATAACTAGGAACCAAATTTCAGCTAGGAACTCTTCCCTAGTGGGAACATACACGGCAAGGAGCTCCTAGTGACCTTTAACTATCCTGGGACTCATTACCATCTAATTAGCATAGTATGGGTGCAGTTTTCATGAAGGATTTAAGGAATATGCATGGATAGTAAGGAAACTGTCACATAACATAACCTGTTATGTAATCTGTTATATAACCACAACTTGTCAGTCACCCGCAAGGTGGAACAACAACCAATACTTCTAGGAGAAAGGTAGGGAAAATTATCAGCATATGAAAGACAGTGTGCTCTCAGACTTTGGTGTCTTTCTCCACTGATAAAGAATGATTTGTCTTTCCCTGTGAGAGGTGCTTTTGCTTTGCAATAAATATCTATGATTGCTTTGTATCTGTGATCACTCCATCATCAACTCAACTCAGTACTAGTACTCATTCTTGACATTGGGAACCAGGGAACATCCAGACAGACCTAACAATTTTAGGAGGAAAGCATTCTATATATATATATATTTTTTTTTTTTTGAGACACAGTCTCACTATGTCACCTCAGTAGAGTGCTGTGGCATCACAGCTCACAGCAACCACAATCTCTTGGGCTTAAGTGATTCTCTTGCCTCAGCCTCCCAAGTAGCTGGGACTGTAGGTGCCTGCCACAATGCCCAACTATTGTTGTTATTATTATTGTTATTGTTGTTGTCATTGTTGTTTAGCAGGCCTGGGCTGAGTTCGAACCCACCAGCCCCAGTGCATGTGGCCAGCACCCTAACCACTGAGCTACAGTCACCGAGCTGGAAAGCATCATCTTTCATCATTAAATATGATCTTAGCTGTAGGTTTTCATAGGTATTCTTTATCAAGTTGAGGAATTCTCCCTCCAATCTTATTTTGCTGAGAATTTTGGTCATGAGTGGGTGTTGAATTAACAAACATACTTATATGCTTACTTTCTTCCATGCACAGTTTATAATTAATTCATTAAGTCATTTAACTCTCATAACAATTGTAAGAGGCAGATGCTATCAATACCATCATCTCTATTTTGAAGATGAGAAAACTGAGATGTAGAAGGAGCAAATAAATTGAATAAGTTAAAACAGCCTGTAAGTATCAAAGCCTGAATTCCAACATAAGCATTCTAATTTCAGAATGCACGTGCTCAATCACTGTCATATGCTAACTTTGAGTAATTTATATTACCTCTTGGGCACTGCATTTCTTTCTTTGGGAAATGTAGATGATTAATTCTAACTCATTGGAAAGATTAAGTAAAATAATGCAGCCTAGTACGTGGTAAAAGTGCTCAATATATGTCAGCCGTGGTAGTTACTATATAGCCTTGCTATCAACTCTCAGGGCTGGGAGGTTTATAGAGCCAGTGGTATATGAATCTGGTCTGCAGATGTTTGGAAATAAGGTGAGCTTTCCTAGCAAAGCCACCTGTGAAACTGATCACTTTATTCTAATTTAAGAATTAGAATATAAATGGTTAGAGACAGAGGGAGATTAGAGAGCCCTCACTCCCACAGTGAAGCTTTATATAATATTTGCACCTAGTATAGAATCTCCAGGACTGGAAGGCACTTTAAAGATCCCAGGATACACAAAGAAAAGATGTATAACATACTTAATGAGAAGTTTGATATCATAGGCATTTACTAAAATCTCTTTTGTGGAAGGCAGGGTTTATAAAAAATATATTCAGATTTTTCCTTTCTTGGTCTTTACACAAGCAGTTGTTATTCTCATAGTGGCTGCAAGAAGTGCTGAGCAGGCTGGGCTTGTCTAAGTTATAATTTTTTTCTTATTTATTTTCACGTATGGATCAACTGTAACCTTTTTAAACTCAGGAATTAAGGTGACTGAGAAAACACTTTTATTGCTTTTGGCAAATCCCAAGTGCATGTTCAATGTAGCTGGAGGAGATTAATAGACTTGCTGAGTGAGCACAGTATTTTAGGCAAAATACACAACTGGGCACTCAGAGTAGAGCATAGCGGAGAAAAAAAAGAGAAGCATAATGTGAACAGAATTTTTTTTTTTTTTTTCTGAGGGTGGTGGCCACTGAGACAGCAGCTCATAACACCTGGGCTCCTGCGATGCTGTTTCCATCACAGCTGCAAACAGTTTTTTGGACCTTTTGCCTGCCATCCTTTTTCAGCCGTACAGCTTTTCTTCTGTTTTATGCTACCACCACCTGCTGTCCTATTCCTACCACACAGAAACTCTTTTCCCCTTTTTCCAGAAATAACTAATCAGACTGCAAGCCCATGATAGGAACATCTTTCAAGAAATTTAAGCTTTGACGCAGCTTTGGAAGCCTTAATTTTAAAATCACAGACTTTTAAAAATATAAATGTTTTGTTTTTAAATGCCTGTAAACAAAATACCTTTCTTCCTAGGCATGTGAAATTAGAGCACTGAATACATGATTTTCACCATAGCAAGAGGAAATAATTATATGGACATATATTTATTTTTATTGAACAAACACCTATACAGCATTTTTTATATGCCAGGCACTATTTCAAATTCTTTACCAATCTCTTTCTAATCCTACCAATCTCTTTCAAAATCTCCATCAATTCTCTTTCTAAACCTCATAACAACCCTATGAGGTAGATTCTGTTATTATTCCCATTTTAGAGATGAGAAAGCCCAGATACAAGGAGGTCAAGTAACATGATCAAGGTCACTGTGGTAGACTATGTTATTGTTTAAAATATTAGCTGCTCCTCCTTATGAAAGGATTATACATCCCTACTCTTTGACATCAACCTTGGCTATGACTTGTGGGGCTTCCCTATGGGAAGCGTTCTCTTCCTCTCCCCATTTACATTGTTTAGCCATGTAATTTACTTTGCCCTCTGACATGTGAACAGAAGTAAAATGTTCTGAACAAAAGCCCTAAGTATTGGTTCAGAGTTCATCACATTCTTTTCTCCTTCATCCACAAGGCCAACAGTGTTTGAGAGAGGAGCTGTTCCTTCATTTTGAATCCTAGAATGAAGACAGATGAAGCAAAACGGAAGTTGATCCAGATAGCACATACAACATGACTGAGAATTAAACCTTTCTGGTTGTAAACCATCAAAATGTTCGGATGATTTGTTCTGTGTTTGTCGTCTTTGGTAATATAACAACCCTCACCCCCAGATCTCGGTGGCATTTAGTAGCAAACGTCTATTTCTTTTTTCAAATTGGCAGGTCAATGGGACAACTCTACTCTATATATCTCATTTTAGAGGCCAGGATGAAGAGCTCACAGCTATCAGTGGCATGCTCTTCTTATGCAATGGCAGATTTGTAAGAAGGCAAGACCAACTGCCCAAGTATATTCTAAACATCCACTGATATCACATTCTCTAACATCCCATTGCATAAAGCAAGTCTCATGGCCAAGTCCAAAGTTAAGAAGTAGGAAAATATAATCTGCTCACTATGGTGCGATGATAAGGGTTTGGATGTATAACAAAATTATTGATGTGATATAGAATTGTGATCAATTATTTAATCTACCGCAGTTACTAATTCATAACCTAGATAAGACGACTGATAGGTTTTTTTGTTGTTGTTTGTTTTGCTTTGTATTTGAGACAGAGTCTCATTATGTTGCCCTGGGTAGAGTGCCATGGTGTCACAGCTCACAGCAACTTCAAATTCTTAAACTTAGTGATTCTCTTTGCCTCAGCCTCCCAAGTAGCTGGGACTACAGGTGCCCTCCACAGTACCTGACTGTTTTTTGGTTGTAGTTGTCATGGTTGTTTCGCAGGCCCAGGGTGGATTCGAAACCACCAGCTCTGGTATATGTGGCTGGCATCCTAGCCACTGAAATACAGGCACCGAGGAAAGGTGACTGATAATTTTAACAGCTGGAATTCATATTGATACAGTTGGCTTTATACATTTTAATGAATATTTTGAGATATTATATGTAATATAATTTCCTTAACATAAAAGTAACCCCCTTAAATTGTACAATCAGGAGGTTTTAATATATTCAGAGTTATGCAACTATCACCCCTATTTAATCTGAAAACATTTTAATTATACCCCCCATAAAAACCTCCCCATTGCCTCCTACTTTTCAGCCCTTTACAACCACTAATCTGCTTTCTGTCTCTATGGATTTGCCTTTTCTGGATAATTTACATGAATACATCCATACAATATATGGATTTTTATGTTTAACTTCTTTCATTTAACAAAATGTTTTTTGAGACAGAGTCTAGCTCTATTATCCAGGCTAGTGTGTCATGGCATATGCCTAGATCATAGCAACCTCAATCTCTTGGGTTCCAGCAATCCTCCTGTCTCATCCACCCAAGTAGCTGGGATTTCAGGCACCTGCCACAATACCCGGCTGAGTTTTCTACTTTTAGTAGAGATAAGCTCTTGTTCTTGCTTAGGCTGATCTGAATTCCTGAGCTCAAGTGATCCTCCTGCCCTGGCCTCCCAGAATGCTAGGATTACAGGTGTGAGCCACTGTGCCAGCCCATTTAGCACCCTATAATATTCAGTACAGTAGCATGCTGTAAGAAGATTGTAGCCTAGGAGCAATAGCCTATCAACTGTGTAACTTAGGTATGGAGTAGGTTGTGGCATCAAAGATTATGTCAGTATACCCCAACATTCACACAATGACAAAATCACCTAACCGTGCATTTCTCAGAATGTACTCCTGTCTTTAAGCAATGCATGACTGTATAAGCGTCTAGATATCACTGGGTTTTGCGTAGTCATATTCCCTTCATGAGATTCCCAGCGTTTGTAATAAATCTGTGTACTTTTCTCCTATTAATGTGTTTTACATCAATTTATTATAATTTGTAGCTCAGCTAAAGAACCCAGAAGGATGGAGTGGAACTATTTTCCCCTCCCATACAGTAGATTAATCAGCTGGTGGGGGGGGGTAAGACACAAATCACCAATGTAAGGAATGAGAGAGGGGACACCATTACAACTAATGTCCTTGAAGCCAAGAAGAGGAAGTGAATCAAAGTATGAAAAAGTGATCAAGTTTGTCAAATGCTGCTGACAGGTCAAGAAATAAGATGATTCAAAAGTCCCATGAGTAGAATTCATTCATGACCTTGATAAGAGCAGTTTAAGTAGAAAGAACAAAAGCCTGAGTAAATCAGGTTCAAAACACAATGAAAGGATTAAAAATTGAGTCTATAAATATAGACAACTCTTTTGAGGAATTTGGGCTGAGAAGGAAGCAGAGAAGTAAGGCAGTATCTAAAAGTGGAAGTACAGTCTTTTTGTTTGATTGGTTTTTTTTTTTTTTTTTT
>NW_003852512.1:544785-588839 GCF_000181295.1 Otolemur garnettii
TTCCCTCCCCTCCCTCTCCCCTTTCCCTATATTCTTGGGCTATAATTGGGTTATAGCTTTCCTAGTTTCATAGTAGGGCTGTGTACATTGGATACTTTTTCTTCCATTCTTGAGATACTTTGCTAAGAAGAATATTTTTCAGCTCCATCCATGTAAACATGAAGGAGGTAAAGTCTCCATCTTTCTTTAGGGCTGCATAGTATTCCATGGTGTACATATAGCACAATTTATTGATCCATTCATGGGTTGATGGGCACTTGGGCTTCTTCCATGGCCTAGCAATTATGAATTGGGCTACAATAAACATTCTGGTACAAATATCTTTGTTGTAGTGTGATTTTGGTCTTCTGGATATATACCTAGCAGAGGAATTATAGGATCAAATGGCAGATCTATTTTTAGTTTTCTAAGTGTTCTCCAGATGTCTTTCCAAAAGGAACGTATTAGTTTGCAATCCCACCAGCAGTGTGGATGGGGTCTTGCTCTTGCTCAGGCTGGTCTTGAACTCTTGAGCTCAAGCAATCCACCCATTTCAGCCTCCCAGAGTGCTAGGATGGCATGAGCCACCACACCCTGACCAAGAGTATATTCTTTAAGATGGAAGAATAATGACAGATTGTCATGCTAATGGAAATAATTAATTTCAGAAAATTTGATGATGCAGAAGAAGGAGGGGACAATTTTCAGGGGCACATCTTCAAGCATGGTAGGAGAATAGAACCTATTGTACACCAGGAGACTTGTCCTTAGCCAGAAGCACAGATGGCTCCTCCATAATAACTGGTGAGAAAACCAAGCATAGTGGTCCAGAAGCTACAGGTAAAGGGAGGTGCCTGTGGCTCAAGGAGTAGGGTGCTGGCCCCATATACCAGAGGTGGCAGGTTCAAACCTGACCCTGGCCAAAAACTGCAAAACAAAACAAAATAAAAAACACAACAACAGAAGCTGTAGGATAAATTAGAGGGAAATGTTCACTTTTTTCTTCCTTGAAGGGAAAAGTAAGTTCTTTCTATGGAAGAACCTTAGTAAAATGCTGCATGGGGTTGTATGTGATATAAAAAAATTAGAAATAGTCTATATGCTCATTGACTGGTGGAAAGGCTAAATAAATTATAGCCCATTCACACTAGGAAATAGTACAAAGCAGATTAATAGAATAAGGTAATCCAAGGTGTGCAAGGAGGTGGAATAGACGCCCTCTTTATTTCTTATTCCTACTCTCCCTCCTTCCGCCCTTAAAAAAAAAAGCTCTCGGGGGTGGCATCTGTGGCTCAAAGGAGTGGAGCACCGGCCCCATATACTGGAGGTGGTGGGTTCAAACCTGGCCCTGGCCTAAAACTGCAACAACAACGACAACAACAACAACAAAAAAAACTCTTAGTTTTGAAGCTAAAATAATGAGATTAAACTTTTCCTCGCCCCTCTTGTTCACAAATCCCCCATCTTTGGCCGACATAGATTGAATTGTTTTCTACAGTTAAATGCAAACACCAGAGAGCAGGTGTTAGATCAGTTTCTTTCCTTTGCAACCAAATAGGCCCCAGAGCAGTGAAAAGAAGCAGGCAGAAGGAAGTGTGAGAAGAGCACTTCCTTTATGTTTCCCGTGTTACTTGTCTCCTATGTCCCTGCTTTCACTCTGTTTTGTGGGGACACTGCCCTTGAAAATCCTCAGAAATATGGGTTAAGAGGTACAACTTTTGCACATGGGCAACAATCATCACAGAATATTAGTTCTTTCTTCCAGCCCACGATCTAACACACCTGGGATCTACTTTATTCTATTAATCTGCTACTTACTGTTCCGTAGCATGGAAGGGTTATAATTTATTTAGCCTTTCCTCCAGTCAATGGATATTTAGGTTCTTTCTAATTTTTTTTATTGGATCAATTTACCTAAAGTTATAGAACACTATGTACTGAAGAAAGCATTAACCATGTGAAGCTAATGTTGCTTTTCATTACTTTCTTTTACAATTTTTGTAATATTCCTAGGACGACGAGAGCTGTTGCTTCTGTCCTTCCTACCATTTAAAAGCATCAAGTAATAAATAACGTTAAGGACCAAGCACTCTCTGCAAGCCTTTTCAATACATGAATAAAAATAGGATGATGCGAACAATGAAGGAGACAGAAAAAGGAGAAGAAAACAGAGGAAGAGAAGGGCAAAGAGGACAGGAATTGTCTCTGCTGTAAAGAAATCAGTCAGCTCTCAAATCAGAGATAGGAAGACTGCAAAATGGAGTTCTGGAGTAGATTTGCTCACTTCCTTTTATAAGCTTATAGTTTCTGTTTACACTGTCCAAGGTTTTTGAAGAATATGATACTACTTCTAGGTTGTAAATTCCTTGAGGGCACAGGCCGTGTCTTCCAGATCTTTGTATCTCACACAGCATCTAGACAATTACTAGCCATAGTGGAGGTGCTCTATAAAAAATCTGTGGAAGGGATGGCTGCAGAACTGAAGGAGGTTAAATATTTTCAAAGGAATAAAAAATGAGTGTAGGAAAAATATTAAATGCATTTTTCCAAATATGACCTGAGGTTGTTAATTGTCCATTCATACATTTCTAAGTAGATGTCATCTGTATTTTGCCAAGTCCTTTTTTATTTATTTACACACTAACTTATTCATTATTTTATGTATGGATTGAAAATTCTGTGGCTCATTAAAACTTGGAGTTTTATGTCTTTCCCTGCCTTTTCATTTTGAAACATTTTTAACTATAAAAAATTAAAAAGAATATTGTTTTATAGAATGCTTAGGTAGTAAAAACAAAGCGTTTGAAGCCACTTCAACAATATAAAGAATGTTGATTTTTTTTGCAGTAAGAAGAAATTGTGTTTTGTCAATTCCGATGAAGTCAAACCTCAAATATTTCTAAGACTTTAAGACCTTGAGGAAAAAGACTGAACAGAGCTATTTTAGTTCACAATTTAGTCCAACCTGAGAAAGTATAACTGAAAGAGTTCCTTTTTAACACACAGTTAAAAAGGGTATATTTTTAAATTAAAAGGATGGTTGATTTTTTGTTATAATTCTATGAATAAATTAGATTGATCAGTATAACACATATTAGTCTTTTTATTTATTTTCAATTTTTTTTTGGTAGTTTTTGGCTGGGGCTGGGTTTGAACCCGCCACCTCCGACATATGGGGCTGGCGCCCTACTCCTTTGAGCTACAGGTGCCTCCCTATTTATTTTCAATTTTTAAAAATAAATATTTGATTTATCACGGTACTTGGCACAAAAGCATTCCATGTTCTCTTTATTTTATCTACATCATAGAGGAGAGCTAAATTTGTAAGTCTGGGATTGAGTATGACATTCCTACTCTGTGTGTTAAGGTTGAGTTGACATTTGAAATCACAGCAAACCTACCCTGGGAATCAGCAAACATTAGCTAGTTTCCTGCGATGCAGTTGTCTTTGCTCACAATGCATTTCCAGTTTTTCTTTCAGCAATATTAGAGTAAAATTTAATAATTCACCATTTGTCTTAGTTGAATTTTAGTGCCCCAGTTTTTCATGTGCAAATCAGGAGAACGTATCTGTATGTACCATAACTGTCCATTTTAAAGAAGAAAAGTATTTATTTAGCTCCCTGACAGTTCAGCAAGTGTTTTCACTAACGTTGCCTCATGCGGACTGTTCTTCACAATGTTTCTGTGCAGTTGATAGTAGTGGGATCCCCATCCCCATTTTATAGATAAGGAAACTAGTCACAAAGAGTTTAAGTGGCTTTCCCTGCTATATACGGCCATGAAGTGAAGGAGGATCTAGATCTTCCAATTTCTCAGTCAGTTTTCTATCCATATTACATCGTATATAATTATTGAATTATAAAGGTTTACACAGCAGAACATAAATGTGATAACCTTTTAGAATTGCTTAACTTGGAAGTGCCCATAGCTCAGTTGGCAGAGCCAGGGGCACATAAACCTAAGGTGGCGGGTTCAAACCTGACCTGGGCCTGCTAAGCAACAATGACAACTGCAACCAAAAAATAGCCGGGTGTTGTGGCAGGTGGTTGTAGTCCAGCTAATTGGGAAGCTGAGGAAAGAGAATTGCTTAAGCCCAAGAGTCTGAGGTTGCTGTGAGCTTGATGCCACAGCACTCTACCCAGGGTGACATAATAAGACTCTGTCTCAAAACAAAACAAAAAAAAAAGAATTGCTTAACTGATGAAATTAGTCTTGTGTTCTGAGATAGCAGCAGAGCAGGCAAGGAAGCATTCCTAAATAAGCTAAGGATGTGGAGGGTTCTCGAACAAATCAAAGAATTAGATGTTTTTTGGAAAAGCCAATTCACGAAGGGGGATATTCTTCACAAATGCTAAATGCTGCCTTGAGGAAAAGAAAGCATATTTATTATTGTTTCCAGGCGAGAATTAAAACTAATAGGTGAAAATAGCAGTAATAATGATTAATTTCAACAAATGTGATGTGCTGGGTACTTAATTAGCACTTTACTTGCATTCTTTAACAATAAAAAAAGATTATACCATTTTACAGACGAGGAAACTGAAGCTTTAAGAAGTTCTGTAAATTACCAAAGGTAATACAGAGAACCAGTGGTGGTGCGAGGATATGAATTTGTGTCTGACTCCAGAGCCCATGAACTCATCCTGCATGCTATATTTTTGTGTTATTATTTTTTCTATTTGCCATACTGTCCGTATAGGTGAAATGGAGTTACCTGAAGAAGTCATTCCAGAATGGGAGTGAACTGATGACTACCTCAGGGAACGTTAACCACTGACATTTGCCGTACAAGGTAGGTCTGAATTAGAGGTTTTCTTAAATTAAACGCTGGAACCGAGTGGGGAGAACTTTGGTATTCTGAACATTCTGAAAAAAAGAACTGGCATTTGTCCTGTGAAGCAACAAGATTCAGTGACTGAATAGTTCCTAGAGATCGGGAAGGCAGTATAGCACCGCCAGAAATCTAGTTGCTTAAGCTCAAACCTGTCAATCATCTTTGATTCAGTCCTCTTTTTTTCACTTAACGCCTTCATCTGAGTCATCAGGAGGTCTCATCAACTCTCCCTTCAACATCTTCACTGAATCCCTTCATTTCTCTCTGTCATTATCATCCTAGTCCAGAACCTCCTCACCTCCCACCTGCAATAACCACTAACTGGTCTTGTCAATTCCACCCTTGACCCACGAGGTCTAATCTCAACAAGAAGCCAGAGTGGTCTTGGGAAGTGTAAACCAGATCATCTCAGTCTCCTTTTCAAAATATTTTAGGGCCTCCTCACTGCTTGTAGGTAAAAGGCAAACTCCTTCCTAGACCTACAGAGCCCCCACATGGGTTGATCCCCTTCTGCCTTCCCAACTTCCTCTCACCTGCACTTCCCCTTATTTTCTCCCTGCCCCAGGCAATGAGCACAGTGGTTTACAAGCTGGATTCTGAAGTCAGAACGCCTGGACTTGAATTTGGCTCAACTCTGTGGTCTTGGTCAACCTACTTAAGATTTCTGTACATCCATTTCCCCCATATGTAAAATGGAATGGTAATAGTACCTAGCTCATAGGTACTAACTCGCCTAATTGAGAGAAGTGAGTTTGTATATGCGAAATTCTTCAAATAGTGTTTGGAATATAGTGAACATTGTTACATTATAATGCTCAGTTCAGTCCTAACTGAGGGCATTTGTACTTGCTGTTTCTGCTACTTGGAATGTTCTTACCCCAGGTCTTCATTAGATAAGCACCTTCTCATCCTTAAGACCTCAGCACGATTGGCTGAAAAGCACCTGTGACTTCTCTCATCCTAATACAGTCAACTCTATTACAATGCCTGGTTTTATTGCCTTTGTGGTGCTCATCACAATTTATCAAGTGAAGGATAAATATACTCATCTTCTCAGGGACTGCATTAGAATATAGCTAGCAGGGAATTGGAGTCCAGTGAGGCTCTTTGCAATCTTTATCAGGATTAAAATATAAGAAACCTCTGAGAGATCTATTTTTATGTGATTCGTTTTTTCTAGAATTGTTTCTTTTTTATTTCCCCTCAGTGATTAGATGAATAGTCTTGGAAAATGTTGGCTCTTGCAGCTGTGCTAAGGGCAAATGCAGAAAGGGACTTCCGTACCTAACTAGACCTGAGTCTGAAGAATAGAAGTGGGAGCAGTGAGAGTGACAGTGGGAGCCCAAGGGAAAGACTCCAGAAGAGGGAAGAAGAGCCAAAGACTGAGGGCACAGCCACAGCTTTGCAGTACCTCTTAGAAAAACTGTCATGCTTTGCAGGTGATTGTTTTAATAAGGAAGGCTGAGCCCTTACTACTCAGATCTGTCCTGGCCATGAAACAGGAATCCAGGAATTCGCATATTGCTTGGTGCACAGCAGGCATCCAGTAACTAACGCCAAAAGTCAGGACACATCACAATTTGTCAAGCGAAGGATCACATCACACACTTAGTACTTGCCTACTGTGTGCAAGGCCCCATGCCAAGTTCTGAGCACTCATTATCTTATTTAATCCTCACATGGATCTTTTTGAGGATCATTTTACAGAGGAGAAAACTGAGGCTCAGGAAGGTGAATTGACTTCCTTGAGGTCACCAAGTTCATATGTAGGATGTAATGTCAGATCTTTGCCCTTAATAGCCTACCTATTTGATGAATTAGGGACCTCCGATATCTTTGCTGAGTATAAGATTATATGCTTTACAAAGTTCAGTCAAGAAAGAAAACAATTTGTTGTAAAATCAAACATAACATTGTAAAACCTTGGTTCTCGAACAGGGACGATTTGGGCCCTAAGGAGACACTTCACAATTTCTGAAGACATTTTTTATTGTCACAACTAGATAGGAAGCTTCCACTGGCAATTAATGAGCGGACAGAGGTCAGGAATGCTGTTGAACATCCTGCAATGTATAGTACAATTTCTCACAACAAAAAACTATGCAGTCCAAAATGTCCATAGTGACATGGCCAAAAAAACTCTACTTTAGAAAGAATGGTTAAAGCAAAAAGAAAAATATGTTTTGCTAGAAGAATATATCAGAAGACATGAAACAATTCTGGGTATCATTTTAAGTTTTCCCTTCACAATGTACTAAGCCCAAAAATTAAATGTAAAGTATGGCTTTCACAATATATCAATAAGGATCAAAATCAGAGAGCTCCTCTGAAAGCGATCATTCTCCCAATAGAGTGAAGCAAAATGTTGCACTACAGAACTGACCACCCATGATTTTGCCCGCTAGTACATTCTTTGCTCTTTTAATTTCACATCAATCCAGGCAGAGTGATAGACAGGGTTCAAAAATCTGTCTGAGCTCACGACTCTGGGCCAATCCTGACCTCTTGCTTCCATCAGTTTCTGCACTGGCCTCAGACACTGTGGTCCTAGTCTCATGAATCGTAGCTTCAATTTTGATTAAAATTCTTAAGCCACAGTCATATTTCCTTTTGTCTTTGGGGTGAGCCCGTGTGAAATAAATGGAATGTGTCAATACACACAAAAGCAAGGAGATGGAACTCTGACAATTCTAAACTCTTCACAAAGTTTTACCATCATTGTGAATTCAGGGCACAGTTCTGATGGCCAGAAACAAATGATTTGCAGCAACTCATCCTAGCACCCCTTTTTCCCCAAAAGGTTGACTATAACTATTGCTTTGTTAAACTTTATGAATTACATTTCAAAAGAGAAAATGCCACTCTAATCCATTTTCTATTGATAACAGCAAGATTAACTGTTCCTTCAAACTCATGTCTCTCCTACAATGTGTAGCAAAGTATTTGTAAGTGTTGCCCAGGGATCCACCCATTCATTAGAAAGACCCATGTTGCACATACCAATCAGGAAGCCTATTGGCTTCTAGAACAAATACAAGTAAGCAGATTATGTCATTTATCCTCTTCTCTTTGTGTCTGTACCGAGATGTATGGATTAGAATGTGATAAAAATAGATTTTAAGGAAATAGTAGCATATAAAAACTTTGCTGTTGAGGAAAATACTTGCTTAAAAAAATAAAAGCACCAATAAAAAGATTTGCCTGGGCTGGGGGGAGGGAAGAATGAAGAGTAATGGCTTATTAGGTACAGGGTTTTATTTGGGCTTGATAAACATGTTTCATAACTAGGTAGTGGTGGTAGTTGCCCCAAATCGTGACTGTACTAAGTACCACTTTCAAATGGTTAATTTTGTTACATTAATTGCACCTCAATTTTTAAAAAACGTCAATAAATGAGGCTTTTGAGATAGGTTGTTAGGTAATGTACATTCAGTTTGGTATTCACAGGGTTAACTAGCATTTCCATCATCACAAACTCCCTGATGCAGTGTTTGCATACTTAAGGTGTTTACATGTATCATTTTCTCCCCCTTTTTGATAAAACAGAACTTAACCTAATAAAGGTAACTAAATTACCAAGAAACATGATCCCAAATTATTAAAAGTATGCTCTTCAATTTCAAATTATTGAAGAACTTAACTACTAAGAGTGCAAGATGTGTCCTGAATGTTTAAGTTATTGCAAGGCCTTCAGCTCTGTAATGAACAGCAGTTGGTCTTTCACTCACTGAGACCAATATGATTTTTTTCTATCTCCATTTTAACTGGCAGAAAAAGAAACTAGGCAATATGTGACCTTTCTGTCTGTTGTATAGCGCTTCCATATTGCTTCAATATGGAAAAGAGGACAGGCTTTCCATCCAGGTGTCCTGTTTATCTCTCCCTGTGTGATGATGAGAACCCAACCCTTCTGCTAGCCCATCTGCGAAACCAGGTGGGAAACTAACACACAATCACTACTACATTCTGAGCCTCGTTTTAAGAAGACATCCAGAAAAATAGAAAAATCCCCCCCCCTTCTCCCAGGACAACATAATTTAAGGCAGAGGTCAGATAAAAGTTTCCTTTATGTTTGGATCGGGCAGCCTCCTCCCCCTCCCCCCAAAGGCCAATGCATCTCCTGGATTGTTTGGTGTTTCCAGAGATGCCCCTAAGTTGAGAGAGACAGATCAATTGATTAATTGTTTTACAGACACATGACACAGAGTCAGAGAAGTTGAAAGAACTAACTCAGTGGGCCAGTGCTGAGATCAATCGTGGTGAGAGAGACACAGGCCCGTGTGTGTGCCCTCCTCCCACCCCCACAGCCCACCTATACAGCCTGGTGCCTTCCCTCAGGCCGTTTGTTTTTCCTACTCCTTTTCTGCCTAGATACACGTGTTGGGGGGAGGAGACCAGAGGCAGATTTGTCGGAGCTTTATTTCCTCCCCAGCAACTCCTGCAAGGAAGTCTCAGTTCTCAGTTCCTCCCCTCGTCTCAGGAATGGCCCTATGCATTTCCCCCCCAGCTCAATCCTTCATCCTCACCAAGGTAGGATGGATGCCAACGTCAAGTTAGTTCCAGGAAAGACGTCATCTTGCTACTACGTGTGAGACAGTTCATACCAGGGATGACGGTGGGGTGGGAGGTGAGGAAGCGCCGCTGGTAATGATACTTCATACCAAACAAAAAACCCACGGTTACCGGATTGTACTTAATTGTGAATGAATCATCAAAAGAATAAGGCGGTTTTCCTTGCTTATGGACCCCTTTCCTTTCTGTGGCTATCTCTCGCCGGCATGAACCATCCCCACCTCCCTAGAGCCTTCCAGCTCTAAGGCGAGCAAGAAGTCCCCAGATAACTATTTGGTATAAACAAACCATGCGGCTTTAATGGAATTACCTCAGCCTGCTAGTAAATAATTTATAGCAGGCAGTAAATAAAATATGGTTCTACGTCTTTAAAAGAGTTGTCAAGTGGAAAACACCCACCAGAGGGACGTAAACCTGAAGAGTGCCACGCTTAAAGACGCCGGTTGGGATGGAGAGCCCGGTGAAAAGACAACATGTTTTTATACCCCGAAGGAAGACGTGGGTATCTGCCAGAGCCCAAGCGGGCGGCTCTCAGGGAAGGTTCCGCCTGGAGAAGGGGAGAGGCAGGATGTCTTTGTCACTTAGAGCAGGGACGAGGGATTAAAATGCAAAGGGAGGGGGTGTGCTTTCATAATAGCACATTTCACTTGAAAGCCTAGATGCTTTCAAATTCGTTATCACATTTAATCCTCACCACCACTCTTCCAGGAAGACCATGGCGGGGTGGTGATTTCCATTTTACCGATGAGTATAATAAAGTCTCTGAGGCTAAGGGACAGCGCCCATGTATACCTGCTGGAGATTAAGTGGCATGCAGGAGGTCAGGTCATTTCGGCTCAGGCGGGAAAAGTAAGTTATTCCCTGCAGTGGCCCCTTGAGTAGCTGGGGCCCCTCCTTCGCCACTGTTGGGCCCAGAACATTTGACCAGTTTTATAACACTTCAGCTTGTCTTCTTTTTTCGGTGACCTGAGAACTCTCTAAATAAATTTTCTTCCCCCCGCCCTTTTCTCTGGATCACGCCCTTGGAAGGCTCATCCTCAGTTCAGAGAGGAAGACAGATTTATGAGCGTCTCCTCAAGGTTACCCCCACGACAACCTTGACCATGAAACCAGAATCTTGAACACTTGACCTAAATTTCCCAGGGCATCTGTTTCCGTCTGTAATTGTCACCAGGCTTCATTTGAAATTCGATCCTGTGTCACTAATGGTATTAACAGGAGCTGAGGTCCAACCTTCCAACGGGAGACTGTTGCATATGATTTTACATCCAAACGAAAGTAAATCAGTTTCTATAAACCTGCAAGCAACCCCCTCCCCGAGTACAATAAAACTGTTGTCGCAATCAATAAATCTCTGGTTTGGGGCAATGAAAATTAGATAACTGTTCTCTCTCTCTTTTTTGTCTCTTTTCTCCCCCCACCACCCCTTAAGACAAAGCCACTATTCAAAGAACGGGCGTCTTGTTAACCATTTCTGAAGTCCCTTGCTGTACCCAGCGCCTTTCAAACAGGCACCTCTCAGTCATAGGAGAAAACCAGACGTTTAATTATGATGACTTTTGTTCGATCATTACAGATAATAAAGGCAACCTTTTTGCTAGATACAATTATAACACAAGCTGCTCCAACACCTGCACGGATCACATTTTCTCCAGCGTGCTTTTTTTACTCCTCCTCTAAACTGCCTTTGAATTTCTCCTTCTCTTCTGACCAGAAGATTAATATGTTGCAAGAGATAGATTTCACGAAAACGCGTTGTCCCTTCTGTAGCTACATCTGCTCCGACCTATTAAGAAAAGTAAGACATTTTGATACTAATTGCAAATAAATTGTGATGTGTTCACCGAGTAATTGATTTAATGAAGTTCATATGAAACTCCTGAGATTGGCCAAGTGAAAGGCCTCCTGGTGCTTCTATTGTGGAGAAAAAGGAAGGTTGGTTTTTCGTCTTCTTTCTTTAAAAAAAAATAGAGGTGGCGTGGAGAGTGGAGGGGGGCGAGGAGGCGGGGTGGGCACAGATGTTACCTCCGCAGCCCCGGCGCGGTGGCGGGAAGGAACAGCCAGATAGCGCCTCCCTCCCGCCGGCCACCGAACAGTCAGCAGGGCTAAACCCAGTGCAGGCGGCCGCGCCCGGCCAGGGCCCTGCAATCTTGTGCAGTTCAGTGGCAAACGTGGGCCAGCCAAGAAGGCCAATGAGCTGGCCACCCGCTTTCTTCAGCCTAGGTTGAATAGGGCACTGCCGCAGGGTCCTGATTTCCCCCCATCCCCGGCTTTCAGAAGTACTCAAAGACCTCTCTAAACCCTTTCTCCGATCCTAAGGGCAGAAGCCAGGAGACTAAAAGGAGCCCCCAGGTGGCTCACCCCTGTGTCCTGCCCCCCAAGCTGCAGCTGAGGACGGGAGAGAGGGTTGCGGTAGCTGGCACAGCGCTCCTCCGCCTACAGACGAGGTATTCCGGAGTGGGTGGCCAACCTGACCCTCACCAGCAAGAACACGGACAAGGAAGCCGCCTTCAGCGCCCACGCGGGTTTTCCGCGTAAAAGGTTGAAATCAGCCAAGTCCGCGAGTTAAAGAGCTGGGGCATGCAGGGTGCCGAGAGGTAATAAAGCTTTTCGGAGCACCTACGGAATCCCAGAGCCCATGGTCCCCAGGTATTAGCTTTATTTCTCCAAGCAACGAGTGGGCGGTATTACTGCTCTTTGACAGATGGCGAAATTGAGGCTGGAAGGACCCTTGGCAGCAACATGCCAACAGTGCCTTGGCTACCCTAGGACATCGGAAAAGCTCGGCTCTTTGGAAGGAACTGAGAAATTCCTGCACAATCATCCCCATTTTGCCCCTGAACCTTCCAAATACTCCCGGGGTAACTTAGGGGGTGGAGATCCGGAAGAAACAGGGCAGAAACAGCTGCAGGGCCCGGCTCATATCTCCAGGTTGGCAGAGCCCAGTCTCAAGTTTGGAATTTTTGTTTCGTTTTGTTTCAAAGAAAGAAGAGTCCTTTTGAATAATAAAAGCCCTAGCCGACCTAGCGACTGGCTCCAAGTTTCTCGGAGTTGCCCTGCTGATGAACTTTCCCCGAGTTGCTTCCTCTTGGTTTCTGGGGGCCGCGAATCTGGGTCCCAAAGATCTGGCAGGCCGCAGCAGGGCAACGGTGGTGGGTCGTGCAGACTCTGTCCCGCCGTCTGATGCCGCCAGGCCTAACCCCCTTACTCCGCCCTCCGCCCACTTTGGGAGGCTGCGCTGGCTCTAAAGAGGCCGCCTGCAGCGCGCAGGCGGGTTCTCACCCTCGGGTGAGGCAAAGAGCTTAAAATCCAAGCGAATGTAAATGGTCAGTGCTGGAGTCTGGCCGCGGCCCCGAGAGGCAAGCAAGACTGCACGCCAACGAGGGCAAATAAATCAGCCCCTTGCTTTCCCCTGCGACACTTCTGACTCTGTAGTGCTCCGTGGAGGGTACGGAAAGCAAATGGGCCTGGCTTGACCGCCAAAATGCCACCTTGTCCTGGGTCAGAGCCGGGCACTAAGAGAGCAGCCAGCTCCTTCCAAGGAAGCTTTGCTCACCACGCTGTGTCTGGACCGGTCCAGCGCTGGCCCACCCTTACCGCTGCTCACAGTCGGCCACATTCGTTGTTCGAGCTGAAAAATATCACTCCTTTTTCTTTGGTGGGGCCTTTTCCCTCTTTAGTCGGGACGCAGAAAGATGAAGGCTTAGGCCATGTCTCACTAGCACAGGGAAAGCCAGCTAGTCGCTTCTGACCCCTGGCTTAGCGTTTCTGCGACCCACGGGGGACCACATGATGTCTGGAGCGCCCTCCTTCACCTCTGGGCCTCAGAGTAGGTGAACTAGAAACAACTTTTTTCTTCCCGATGTCACAAGTATACTTTCTCAGGTCGCTAATCCCAGCCCGCTTCTCTTCGGCACAAATAGTGGCTGCACTGCCCGGGGCGTCAGGGAAGGGGCGACTGCTGCCCCACCTTAAGCGGAGGCTAGGGGGCTTGGGGCGCTGAGGTCTTCGGGATTGCAGAAGAGGCGCTGGTTGGGACAGGAAAGTTAGGCTCTGAGCGGCTTGGCCAACGCAATTGTTTCGAGATGACCTTTTCTCCCCAGTAAGTGGGCATCAGCTGCCGATAAGCGCAGGAGAGGGGCACACAGCCTTTGTGAATGGTTTTCATAGTCCTAGGGCCAGGGGAAGATTGACAGGGGTCTTGAACGATATGGGGGTCGTGGTATCCCGCTTAGTTTGAAGCTGCAGCCTGGGTGTCCCGGTACTTTTCCCCTGCTGGGAGCGATTGCACCCCCCGGTCCAGGAAGCACTCTTCCCCTGCCGCAGCGCCCCCTCTGGCTGGGAGGTGGGCTCCGGGGGGCTCTGACCGGCGCGGGGCGGGGGAGGAGACGGGCAGGAAGCTGATGAGCTCTGGCCCCCGCCTGAGAATCGGTCACCCGCGGGGGCTTGGCTTCTGAAAGTGCGATTTGGGTAGCTGGGAGTGGAGATTTACGATCCTGGAGGACAGAGCGTGAAAGGAGTATCATCATCAGTTTTGACTGAAAGAAAGAAAACATATCTTTAACAAAAAGAAGGGCCCTTGCCATTCACCCGCGTTGTTAGGACAACGTGAACTATCCTTGAAATGATTAGTTCCACTTCAAAGGAATTTACATTCAACTGTGAAAACTCAGCCTCTTTTTATTTATTCGAAAAGACTTTTCACTATGGAGAGTCATATGTTTGGTCCTTCTATTTATTTTTCCACGTTCACGGTGCACTTGTATTAAATCAACAGAGAGAGCCGCGGCAAAGACTCATTATTCGGACCAGCTTGGGGTTCCCGGGACCCAGAGTTACAGGTAGACAGAGGGCACTGGAGCTAGGGTTGAGGTTTCGATCTCGAAGGCACCCTCCTGGCCCGCAAGGATAGAGCCAGATGTTAGGGGAGCAGGGCTGAGGGGTGGGGAGCGTGCAATGGGAAACAGCCTGTCCCAAATGCAGTGGGTGGAGATCTTGAGCGCTTTGTGATTCGTACCGAGCCTGGCACACTTCAGGTTCCCCAGTGACACTTCAGGAACATCTGTTAAAACTGATTGGGTTGGCACCACTTCACGGGGCACAATTCAATCCTATCTCCACCAAGTGAGAAGACAAACTCGATCTCTTAGTACCTTGAGACGTTTGGCTCACACGTGTACTCCCAGAACCCACAGGTCCACGCTCCACCCCCATTTCTTGTTGTCACTTGTCCACCAAGTCCAGGAAACCTCTAGACAAAGGAAAAGTGAGCACTAAGTTTACTAACAGGGCTTGTAGGGAGAATGGAGGGGAGGTTACCTGTCTGTCCCTGGAGTGCCTCTGGGCTGTGGTCAGTCGGGATAAGATTCTACTTCCTCTGGCACAGCAGCCACCAACTCTCAGCTTCACCTCACAGACCCACTCACACCTCTCCAACTTGCTCTTTTCTTCAACCCAGGGCTAAGTTTTTGTCTCCAAGAACAATGATGCTAAACCTTTTCTTGATAGTCTTTACTAGCTTCTGATGAAACAGGAAAAGGAAATCTACATTAGACATTGTACTCAAGTTTTTCCACCATTCCCTTACATCTTGATTTACACATACACCCCACAATTTGCCCCATACTTTGAACTATTGTCAACATGAATTCTATCAGTTGTCTTTTCTAACCGTGTTTTGGGGCCTCCCTCAGTAGGTTCAGAAGCAGTGACCACAGAAGCTTGGCTAGAAGTCAAAGATGAAGACTATTTGCCATCTGGCAGCAAAAGGGCAAGTTGCAACAATGCCTGGGGAGGGCCCTCACATTCCTACGTTTGGGGTTGAATGAAAACTCAGGTTTTGTTCGCCACCCTGGAGCTACTCTCCTGTTCCTCCTTCCTCCTGGATCCTCCTGGATTTATTTCTTCTTGGTCTGGTGGCTTCCTTTCTTTCTTCTCCTTCCCAATTGTCAAGCTGATATTGAGGCATCTCTTGTCCTCTTCCTCTCCAGCTTTCTGGGACAGCTTTCCTGTCCTCTCATCTCCTGACCTTTCATGGGAGAAGCGAACTAGAGTTGAGTCAGAACCTCAAGCAGAAGTGTGGCTCTGTCAACTCTCCCAGATAGGTGATGAGAATGTGCAGCCTGTTAGGATTCCAGGCCCCATGCTACCGACTCTCAAATTGGTCTGTGCCTCAGTCCTAACACTAAACTCCTGGAGACTTTCAAATGGGTTGGCGTTTGCTCCTCCCTGGTATCCACACTTCTCTGCAGGTGGTAAACATATTCCAGTGTCAGCGCCAAGGTCTTTCCCTGTGGGTTGTATGTAGCCTTGGAGGTGCCTCTCTTGATCTCAGGCAGTGAAGAAAGAAAGGAAGGAAGAAAAGAAAAGAAAAAAAAAAGAAAAGAAAAGCAAAGAAAAGAAAGCGGGAAAGGAGAGGCCCTAGTAGAAAGCAATGCTGGGAGAGCACGGGGAGGCCTCCAGCTGAAAAGGCTTGAGAATGAGAGGCTCGCGGCTCCCAAGGCAGCTCTGGTGGGGGCAGGGCAGGAGAAGGCGTGTGAGAAAAGCCGACACATCCTAAAGCACACCCCAGGAGAGCTGGGGATCTAGGAAGGACTCAAAATGTATTTCTAATTACTTTTCATGCTCCCAGAAAAGGGGCTCCTTTTAAGTTCTATTTTAAAAGCTTGTTATTGTACTGAGTTATAGTCCACATTTGAAAGCACTGTTTATACGTTTTAACTTTTTGTGTAGGGTGGGAGGATGGCAAATGGTAGAAATGTACTTTTTCTGGCAAATCTATGGAAAATCAGAACTTGGAAAGTTCTTTAATAATAGTTTGTTATGTCATTATAAGGACTAATCAGAAGTATCTATGACATTGATTTGTCATAAAATTGATAGGTTTTTCATAAGAGATAAAGTCTTGTTCATGCCTTGTTTCTGTTTAATGTATCTCTCAGGTAGCTCTAAATGTGCAAGTATCAGTACTGTGGACATAACTGCAGAGCAGATATCCAGTCAGCAGAGGGCACACTCGTCACTGTCAAACCCTATTTCCAGATTTGGAGGTGACAATGGTAGGTAGGGGCAGGAAGGGTAGGCATAATTGCATTGGAATAGGGCTTCAGTAGAGAACTGGGAAAAAAGAATATCCACTATTTGTTGAAAATTAATACAAAGAGTGCAAGAGGAAGTGTTGTTATGTTTTTACAGCCATGGAGTTCCCCAAAAGTTAAATATCTCAGAACTGGAAAAACAGGCCTTTAAGGATCTTGACTGAACTGGTATGAGGTTGAGGTCAAGGTATTCACTGAATGGAGACCTGATGTTTGCTATCATTGCATGATACCTTGAAACACTTTGCCTTCTCAAAACCGAGAGTCAGCTGGGAATGCTGTAAAGAGCACAGGAAGCCCGTGGTTCTAGTTACCTTCCGGTAAGTTCTTAGGGTAGTCATTTCCCCTCTCTGGGCTTCAGTCTCTTCATCTATAATAAAAGAGTAGAAAAGGAACTAGATTATCTCTAAGGTCCCTTCTAACAGTATGTGATTCTGGGAATAAAATGAAGTCTGAGCTGACTTAGAATTTATGGTTTCATGAAGGTAGCAAGCAACGCTGACCACTTTGGGATGCTAACTTTTTACACCACCCAACCTGAGAGCTGTGCTGTAAATAGCACTTGAACTGGTGCGGTAGAAATGATAGAAGCAGGATATCTGGCATCAAAGAAATTACAAGTAGAGATGCTTAAGGAGAAAAACGTCAGAGACCAAGGTACTGCTCACAGTGGGGAGGCTGAGGTCCTGAGATGAGGCCGGAATTCTAAAGTCAGTAGACCCCTACCATTCTCTTGGGTTAGAGCTACAGACCTTGGAGAACCCTCAGATTTAAGAGTGCCACTGTCATTTGTGTTGACCTTTTTGGGTTCCTCAGGCTTTTTCAACCCACAGTGAAATTTTGCTTTTTCTCTGATGAGCAGTTTTACACTCATGCAAACGCCGGAAGGAATTGCTTGAATTGGGTTTTCTGGTTTTTGTCTAGAGCATATAACAGACTTGTTTACCATGAAGAGTACAGGCACCACTGATTTTGTTATTCCACTCTTTAATTGGCATGACACTTCTTAACATCGACAATGACAAAGCCATGTGCAGCTGCGGATGAGCTTTGACTGGCTGAGGACATGTCATGAATAGAGGAAATCATGAAATCCCTGAAGACCTAATGTCTACCGTGTTCTGGAATCTGCCTCCCTTTGTCCCGTGCACCTTACTTCCCCCCCTGCTATAATCTGAGTCTGGCCTCCAAAATTCATGCATTGGAAACTTAATCACCAATGCAACAGCACTGGGAGGTAGGACCTTTTGAGAGGTGTTAGGCTGGGAGGCTCTGCCCTCATACATGGATTAATGCTACCAAAGGACTTGCAGGAGTGGGTTCTCTCTCGCCTGCTCTTCTGGCCTGTGTGGACGTGGCATTCCTCCCCTGCAGAGGATGCAGTGCTCAAAACATTGTCTTGGATGTAGAGAAATCAGGCGCTAACCTGCTGGCACCTTGATCTTGGAATTTTAAACCCCCAGAACTGTGAGAAAATAAATTTTTGCTCTTTATTAATTATTCGTTTTCAGGTACTCTGTTATAGCAGCACAAAACAGACTAAGACATCAGCTTTATGTGGCCGTGCTATGTGATCATAGTTTATGAAGTTGCAGGTAGACTAGCCTGACATTTTTGGCAAAGTTAGGTATTTGGGAGCAGATGCTGTCATTTACCTTGGACCTGCCCTGTCCTGTACAATGGCCACTAGTCACCTGTGGTTACTGAGCAGTTGAAATGAGGCTAATCCAAATCAAGGTGTGTTGTAAGTGGAAAAGGTATACTGGATTTTGAAAGCTTAGTACAGAGTTTTTCAACCTTTTTATGTCATGGCACACTTGAACCGATAGTTAAACTCCCACAGCACACTTCAATTATGTTAATCAAAAAGAGTTAAGAAAGAATATACTTAACATGCTTTGAAATTCTTTTGAAAACAATTTAATTAATGATCTTTAAAACTTTTCACGGCACTCCTAAGATCCTCTCACACACAGCACACCAGTACGTGCAGTCACACTGGTTGAAAGTCACTGTCTTAGTACCAAAAAAGAAGCTAAGGATCTCATTAGTGTTCCTTATATTGATCATATAGAGAAATGATAGTTTTAGATATACTGGGTTAAATGCAAGATATTATTTAAATTAATTTCCACTGTGTCTTTTTATCTCCTTTTGAATGGGGCTACTAGAAAAATGAAAACTGTATATTTCGTTCCTATTTGTGGCTCAGCCTCTGTTTTTATTGGGCAGCACTGCCCTAGACAGTTAATAAAGAGTTCCTGGACGTGTACTCTGTGCCCAGCATTAGAACAGATCATGTTTTCTTGTTCTTTTTTATCTCCAGAGTCAAGCACAGTGCCTGACTCCTGACTAAAGGAATTCAGGAAATGCCAACACAAAATAATGACCCTTTGGCACGTTGATTACTTTGCATTGAGGGTGCTTGGGAAACAGAAGACGCAGCTTTCTGTGAGCTCCATTTATTAGCTTAAAGACAGAGCCTTCAAAAGGAACTCACTTGTCATGAATCCCCTCCATGGGAATCTTATTAACCTGGGAAGATTATCTGGGGTATAGGAGAGGAGACAGAAGGCGGACACCAACCCCAGACAATCACCTCTTCTTTGGGGGGTTGCTCCAGACAACTTTTCTTACCCAAGAGACTGTTTATCTGCATAGCCGGAAAAACTCAGTTTACTATACATTTCCTCCTCTCATCCTTCTATTACATGTGTCGCCACCAACTTCCAGAAGCCCCAAACTTCTATTCCTTTCTGCAGCTTCAATCATCTGACCCTCTTCAAGTCTCATATTAAGCAAAATTCTCATGAGTATAATGCAAGGGAATGTGTTTTTTTTTTTTTTTCTCTTGTTAATCTGCCTTATGTCATTTTAACTTGTAGTCCAGCCATGGAATCTAGAAGGGTGGAGAGAAGCCATTTTTTTTTTCTTTCTTTCTTTCTTTCTTCTTTATTTTTTTTTTTTTTTTTGCAGTTTTTGGCCGGGGCTGGGTTTGAACCCGCCACCTCTGTCATATGGGGCTGGAACCCTACTCCTTGAGCCACAGGCACCGCCCAAGAGAAGCCATTTTGCACTCCTCTATCGTGCTTACCTTTGAATGACTGTTCCTTCCAACACTCTAATCCTAGGTTACATTTACTTTAGAAGAAACAGTCTGAGAGAAACTCCCCCCTGTTCCTGAGTGGATCTACTCTCCCATTGCATGCTTGTGAGTAAAAAAAAAAAGCATGGAAAATCACAGGAAAACCTAGTTCAAGATTCAGCTCAGCAAATCACTATCTTGCTGTGTGACCTTGAATAAGTCACTCTTCTTTCACCTCCTTTCCTTCCTATGTAGAGGAAGGAGGTTGGGCCAGATGGTTACTCCAGGCTCCTTCCAGTGCTGATGTTTTGAGACTATAACCAGAGAGGAGCAAAGAAACCTTTAAGAACAGCTAACATCCCATTATTTGGAATCACCACCATGCCTTTGTCAAGTTCACGTTTGGCGGCTCCCTCTTGCCTGCTTTACTTCTCCTCCTTCATCTTTGTTTTTTTTTTTTTTTTTTTTTTTCAGTTTTTGGCCGTGGCTGGGTTTTGAATGTGCCACCTCCAGCATATGGGGCCAACACCTTACTCCTTTAAGCCACAGGTGCCGCCCTCCTCCTTCATCTTTATCCCTTATACTCGGTGCTCTTAGTTATGTCTCTCGTCTCTGTCCCCCAAGCAGTGCTAGTACTTTCTGCCCCCTGAGTTGGTATTGCTCTTCTTCTCCAGTTACTGGGGATGGAAAATAGCAAAGGAAAAAATTTTCTGATCCTTGAAGTGACCGTAAAGTGGGTTTGGGAGGGAGTGGAACTTTTCGTCCACGTTTTCTTTGGGTACCCTGACAGTGGAGAGGAACAGAACTGACAATGGCAGGCACAAGATCTGGAGCATGAGGAGCTCGGGCAAGATTCCAGCCCAGATGCTTCAAGGCAACCAGCACACTTTTAGCTTCCGTTGCAAACATTTGCTAACTTGCTGGTGCGCTTACAATGTCCCCTAAAGTTAGGGGGTTCTGCAATGCCAGTCCGAAGCACTTGTTCTTTCAGTTATTAAATGAGAATGAGAAAAGTCACTAGGTCAGGGGTCTTAAACTCTGATGCCTGCTCAGTGTTCAGGAAGGAAATAGAGGCCAGAAGTAGGTTGCTGAATGTGTGACTGTAAGGAAAGATGGGGGCTATGAGGAACTACAGAGCGCTTGTTCTAGCTAAGGGGATTCAAGTTCTTCTGACCTTTGCTTTTTGGCTTTTGTTTTCTGTTTTGCTATTCTGACCAAACAAAATGCATCTCTAGGCTAAATTTGGCCCATATCCATGGTCCTCAAAGTTTTCCAGTCTGCCTAGCTCATCTGTTGTCTAGGATCTGGCTAGAGTTTTTTCTAAATTCTAGATTTTCTTTCATGATGGTGGATATAATACTAAGACAACTCTAGGGCTAGTGGTCTGTATTGAAATTCTAAATTATGATCAACATATGCAAATCTTCCCTTTCTCCTCTTCCTGCCATTCGGAGAAACATCCTCATCTTCACACGAGGGGCCTCCATTCCTTTGAGGGTTGCCTCGGCATTAATTATGTTTAAACTTCAAGCCAAAGCAAAGAGTCTTCATGATTCTTTCATTCTTTGAAAGCTGATTATACATTTTCAGCAAATTTTTCCCCAAATTAAAATACTAGTGTATATATACATACATATACATATGTATATATGTATATATATACACACACTAGTGTTTTATATATATAAAATATTAGTCTGTGGGTATATTATACATATATATATATATCTGAAATTGTAAGAGCACAAGCAAGTTAGCAAATGTTTGCAAGGGAAGCTAAAAGTGTGCTGGTTGCCTTGAAACAAGCTATATACACATTCAGCTTATGCGTGTGTATATGTGTGTGTGTATATATATATAATATATGTATGTGTGTATATATACACACACACACATGCATAAGCTGAGCCTCTTGATAACTTGGCATTTCATATATATATATATATTTTTTTTTTTTTTTTGAGACAGACTCTTACTCTGTCACTCTGGGTAGAGTGCCTTGGCGTCACAGCTCACAGCAACCTCAAACTCTTGGCACAAGCGATCCTCTTGCCTCAGCCTCCCAAGTAGCTGGGACCACAGGCCCACAATACCCGACTAGTTACTCTAGTTTTAGTAGAGATGGGGTCTTACTCTTGCTCAGGCTGGTCTCAAACTCCTGAGCTCAAAGGATTCACCTGCCTTGGCCTCCCAAAGTGCTAAGATTACAGGCCTGAGCCTTGGACCGGCCCTTGGCATTTCTCCTAACGTCCAGGTTGTCTTGGGCTTGGAAGGGTCTCAGAGGCCATCTTTCCAACTGTATCTGCCTGTCTAGTGCAGCCTTCTAGCTGAGGAGAAAGACGTCTTTCACACCCAATGACCTAAATACAGAGTCATCACTCCTCTGTCATCCTATGTTATCACCACCAAAGGACACCAAGGGAGCCCCTTGAAGACAAGGCCTGATTTTTAGCTATTCCAGTGGCCCCAGCACCTGGTGCCAAGGCTGGCGCTCAAAGTTTATGGAACTAAACTGTCCTTCTGGACAATTATGGAACTGAACTGGCCTCTTCTTTCCTAAATACAGTTATGTGTCACTTAACAATGGGGATCATGTTCTGAGAAATGTGTTATTAGATGATTTTGTTATTATGCAAACATCATAGAGTGTCATTACACAAACGTACACACCTGGGCTGTATGGTATAGCCCATTGCTCCTTGGCTACAAACATGTCCAGCAAACTACTGTACTGAATGCTGCGGGCCATGGTAACACGACGGTAAGTATGTATGTATCTAAACATAGAAAACATGCAATAGAAATACAGTCTTATTATTTGGGGAAAGCACTGCTTTATGTGTGATCTGCCCTTGGCCGAAATGTTATGTAGCCCATGACTAGTCATTTTTCCCATTCACTTATTTATTTAGCACACATCAATTGCAACTATGTTTTATGGTATGCAAATTGAGGGGGAGAATGTTTAAGCAGATCCTTCCCTTGCGATTTTTTCAAAGAAGAGCTTTCATCCTAAGTATTATTTATTGAGTGCCTACTCTATGCCAGGTACTGTGCTAAGTACTGAGGACACACTGATGAAATGAAAGACAGTTCCTTCTCTCACAGAGATCACAATGGCAAAGGTTGGCCTTTGGTGCAGCGCAGGCACCACTTCCTGGAGGAAGGCCTTCCCGGTGTCCCATCCTCCCCACTTACCCCTCTTATGTAACTCGTGCACCTCTGGCTGCAGCTTGTTTCTCCATATTTTAATTGCCTTTTTATTTGAAAGTCTCCCAACCTGGACTCCTTGCAGCTTCCAGACAGGGAGGACTCAGGCTTCACTAGTGCTGCATCGGCAGGGCATTACACATCCTCTGTCACAGAAGCAGCATACAATGGGAGTTTGCTGCATTAGTGGATGAGGAACTGACAGTTCTTATATACACATTGAAAATGACCAATGAGACTCAAAGATATTCAGGTCAGAATAATTTGTAGTTCCATTAGTTTGGGGGTAGGAACACAAAACAATGGATTATAGGACAAAAGAAAAAGCATCTTGGTCCCCAGGTGACACGGTTTTCTTGCTAGAATCTGCTCTCACTGCATTCATTTGAGCATTTCATTTAAAGGTGACACAGACCACAATAACATTGTAGTTCACTGGAAAACCACTAGATTTTGGAGGCAGAGTTGATTTGAAATAGAGGATTAAGCATATCCTTGGAGTATGGTTCTCTCACCCCTTTACATATGTAGAGATAGAATCTGAGTCTATATTCATGTCAATATCCGTATCCATTTTTCTATCTTCAATTTTCTTGTGCTCTTCAGATTTGAAAATGCTATTGAACCTGAAGAAAAATGACACGGGGAAACAAAGCCATCTGGGGTTAGAGCATGGGAGTGATTGCCTGCAAAACATGTAGTTTTGCTGCCAGATTTGATGGGATTTTTTTAGGGGGGGACGTTGAGGTTTTTCTTTTTATCAACAGTGTGCAGCTTTTTTATTTAAAGGTAATTGTTAAGGAATTGAGCACTGCTTTTCCAGTTGTACTGATATGAACTGTCAAATCCATTTAGATTCCTACAGGTGTTGGCATTCCTTTTTCTATATCTCTGTGGCCCCTTTCCCATCTCTTTTTCTGCCTTTTTCACATCTGTATTTTTTAGAATAGCCTCCTCCTAACCTCAAGTATGAAACACCATTAGAGACATTTCAAGGAGCATCTTGCACCTGGAAAATGTTTGAAGCATGTCCTCATTCCCCCTAACATTTCTGTAGGAAATTGTTTTAAACGAAATGGACTCTAGTCTCAGAGCCTTTCATATCTCAGGGCTTTCCTGGTTATCATTTATTTAATAAGCTTCCAAAAGTTGGCCATGTCAATGGAGCAGTGCAAAGTGTCCTGGTAACTGCTTCCTGTTTTCTTTCCAGTATGTCGCCTTTTAATTCTGTGTTATTCCAGAGTCCTCAGCTTCAGGCTGCAGATTGCAGTCAGCGTCTGCACCTCCTAAAATGCCTTAGTGTCTGCAGTATGCAGCTCTGGTGCCGGCTAATCGTGACACCCGTGGTCCCCACCTGCCTCCCTGCATGTCTCTTGAACACAAGTGTGGAGCCCCCACTGACTTCCAGTCAGAGAACTGTGAAAAAGGGAGCCCTTTGGGCGGAGGTTGGGGGCCTTGGTAGGGAAGCTCGCTCTTCAGTGATCACAACTCACCTCATTAAGCATTCTTTTCTGCCCCATTTTCTCCAGAGAGGAGGCTTAGAGTCCGTCATGTTGGAGAGCTGCTGAGAACGGTATGGCTTCCGTCTGGACCTGCCTCATGATCCTCCCAGACATCTCAGCCCAGCCATGTGTTTGTTCCCAGCTGACTAAGTTCCTGTCATCTGAGGAGTAAGTGTAAAGGAGCTCGAGTCTGAACTTCAGTCTGACCCTAGCTGACAGGGTTGTTCCTGTTACCAGCAGTTGAGAATGCTTCTGGCCGTTCATCTACCTCCTCTCCGTCCCTCTCCCTGGAACTTTCTTGGCTAGGGGAACTAGACAGGCAGTGTAATTACTTTTCTTGTTTGACCTCAACCAGCAAAGAACTGAAAGTAGATTAAATTGTTTCTAGGAGATACAGTGGGCATGTGTGTGTGTCTCTGTGTGTGTGTGTGTTTTGGGAGATGGGGGAAGGGGCAAGAAGGCGGCCATCTAAATCAGTCTAGTCAATCTAAGATTTCTAGCCTCCTCTTTTCATCTAAATATCTGAAGAACTAGTTATCAAGTTGCCAACTTTTTCTTCCTCCTGAGGTTCTGTAGTCAAGGCAAATAGTAGGCCCTACTGTGTGTCCTACTCTGTGTCTGGCATACAGGCGGGCTTAGAGGACAACTATCTTTGCCCTCAGGTTATGGTCCATCTCCCATTGATTGTCTGAGGCCTTGGAAAAGCAGTCTGTATTTCAATCCTCTATTCTTTCCTTCACCCCAGACCCTAGGATGAGTTCTTCTGGAAGCAGATTCTGAGACAGTTAGAATATAAGACAGTTGGACAGTTATTAATGAGTTCCTGACAGGTAAAGTCTGTGGAAGTAGAATTGGGCAGGGGAAGGAGATGTGCTGTTAGCCCACTTGGCATTGCTGTAAAGGTATATCTGAGACTGGCTAATTTAGAAAGAAAAGATGTTTATTGGGCTCACAGACCTGTAGGCTGTAGAAGAAGATTGCTCTGGCATATGCCTCTGGTGTGGGCCTCAGGGAACTTCTAATTGAGGAAGGAGGGGGAGCAGCATGTCACATGGGGAGAGAAGGCACAAGAGAGAGGAGGAGGGTCCTGGCTCTAAACAACCAGCTCTCTGTGTGAACTAATTAATAAAGAGAATTCAGGGCACCAAGCCATTCATGAAGGATCCACCCTCCCCATGTGCAAACATCTCCCACTAGGCCCCACCTCCAACACTGGGGATGAGATTTCAACTTGAGACATTAAGGGGTCTAATATCCAAACCGTATCATGTACTGTGTTGTAGACCCAGTGATTGCTCAACTAACTTCACAGGGCTCTCCAGAGTTAGCCCCTCAGAGATGCCCCGAATTAAGCTGAAGTGGCTTAATACTTTATACTCCTTTCTGGATCAGTCATTAGATGAGTGCCACCCTGAAAATGGGAGTGACCTTGGGTGCCTCTGAAGAGCTGACTCTCTGCAGCTAAGACAATCTCCAAAGGCACTGGTGCTGTAGACCATGTGCACATAACACTTTTAGTGATGAAGCAACAGATCTTCCATTGAAAGGACATCCAGGTGGGGCATCACAGTGGCTACCACAATCTACTCTAGGTTAGCTCTCCAGAGCCCATTGTATACTTCTTGCAAAGGTTACTAATGAACCCCTAATTTAAAAGCTTTATCTTGATCTTCTTCTTACGGGAATTTTCTGAACTTTTGGTGTTGTTGATCAACTGTACTGGCTTCAAAACCTCCCTTGCTTCTGCTATAGTTCACTTTTATCTTTGTAAGAGCTCCTTCAGGTTGTCATTCTGTCTTCCTCATTAAACCACTCAATTATAGCTTCCATTTCCTACTCTCCAGTTTCATCAATGCCCTTCCCTTTGTTCTCCATCTCCTCTTTCTTGCTGACTGATCTCTCTTAACCACTTCCGAATGCCAGTGGTCAGATGATTCCACAGCTGTATCTCTCTTCTGAGGTGCAGGTGTATTTTCAACTGCCCAGGAGATAACCACAACATAAATTCCTTGCTGTCTCAAACTCGACTTATCTGCATTAGTCATCTTGGGCTGCTATAACAGAATACCACAGCCTGGGTGCCTTACACAATTCTAGAGGCTGGAAGTTCAAAATCAAGGTGCTAGCAAAATTGGTTGTCTCCTGAGGGGTCTCTTTTTGGGTTGCAGATGACTCCCTTCTCCCTGTGCTCTCATCCTCTTTTCTCTATCCACGTGCACATAGAGAGAGATTTATGCTATCTTTTTCTCTTATAAGAACTCTAATCTCACAAGGTTAGGGCACCACCACTATAATTTCATTTAACAGACCCCTTGGAAATTCAAAAAATCCTTAATGAATATTACAAGAAACTTTATTCTCAGAAGTATGAAAATCTGAAGGAAAATTGACCAATACTTGGAAGCACGCCACTTTCCAAGACTTAGCCAGAATCAAGTGGAAATGTTGAACAGGCCTACATCACGTTCTGAAATAGCATCAACTATACAAAATCTCCCTAAAAAGAAAAGCCTGGGATCAGATGGTTTTGTGTCAGAATTTAATCTTAATTAAACCCCTAAAGGCCCCATCTCCAAATACAGTCACATTGGGGGTTAGGGCTGGAAGATATGAATTTGGAGGAGAGAACATCATTTGGTCTATAACATTCCACCACTGTCCCCACAGAATTGAATTCATATCCTTCTTGCATATGAAATAAATTCACCCCATCCTAATAGCCCCTAAAGTTTTAACACATTCTCACATCAATTCCAAGCCCAAATATCTAGATATCATCTAAATCAGGCATGGTTTAGACCTGCAGTATGATTCATCCTGAGAAAAATCCTTTCTTTACCTGTGAACCTGCAAAACTAGAAAAGTTATGCGCTTCCAAAATACAATGGTGAGAAGGGCATAAGGTAGACCTTCCCACTCCAAAAAGGAGAAATCAAAAAGAAGCCCAGGTGATAGGTACCAAGCAAGTTTGAAACCTAGCAGGTAAATTCCATTACCCCTTAAGGCTTGACAATAATCCTCTTTCAATGGATGCTCCACCTTCCATGCCCATTGGGGTGGCCATGTCATCCTCACCCATGGCCCTAGGGAGCAGCTCTGCATGATAGCCTGTCCATATGGCTCTTTGCAGTGTCCCCTCCCATGTAGCTCCTTGTGGAAGCTCTAGTAATCCCTGAGACACTGGGTGAGAGCATCCAGACTCACTGAAACCCAAGAGTTAGGCCCACTCTCTGAAATTGGGGAAGATACAGCCTTGCCTTCTGTGCTTGTGGTAGGAGTAGAAGTTCTGATGATCTCCAAATTGCCTTTGAGGCGATTCTTCCTTTTTCCTTGAAGTATAAGGCATGCTATCAGCTGCATGGTTCTATTCAAAGGCCTTCATTTATTTTGCTTCATCTCTGTTCTCTGTGGTCCAAACTGGCAATCTCTCTGCTAGTATAATTCCATCTCTATTTCTGGTTTCTGTTGAGATGACTGACTAGCTCCTTGTGTAGTAGCCTTGTGGAGTGATAGTTCAGTTATGCCCTTGGTGTGCTCTGCAGACCAAGCTTTCTCATTGTTTGTCTTATGTATAGACTGAGGATTTTCCAAATATTCATGTTCTGGTTCCTTTTTGCTTAAAATTTCCATCAATTTATCTTTATCTACTATAAGCAGTAAAGGAGAAGCCAAACCAAACCTTTCACATTTAGCTTAGAACTCTCCTCAGCTAAATATCCAATTTCATCACTTGCTAGTTCTGCTTTCCACAAAACACTAGAACAGAGTTAAGCCAAGTTATTTGCCACTTTATAATAAAGATCTCTTTTCCACAGTTTCCAATAGCAGGTTTTTCATTTCTACCTGAGACCTCCCCTGAATCATCAACTTTAATATCTATATTTCTATCAACAGCCCTTTCAAGACAATTTTAGATTTTTGTAGCATGCACATCAAAATTATCCTGAATCTACTCATCACCTAGTTGCACTCCTTTCACAGTTGTGGGTATTTGTTACAACTGCAACCCATCTTTTGGTACCAAAATCTGTATTAGTCTGCTAGGGCTGCCACAACAAGATACCACAACTGGATATCTTCTTTCTTCCTTTTTTCTTTCTTTCATTCTTTTCTTTCTTTCTTTCTTTTCTTTTCTTTTTTTTTTTTTTGAGACAGAATCTCCCTCTGTCACCCTAGTAGAGTGCTATGGCATCGTAGCTCACAGCAACCTCACACTCCTTGACTTGAGTAATCCTCTTGCCTCAGCCTCCCAAGTACCTGGAATTACAGGCACCCACCACAGTGCCTGGCTAGTTTTCTTCTATTTTTAGTAGAGATAGAGTCTCACTCTTGCTCAGGCTGGTCTTCAACTCCTGAGCTCAAGCAGTCTACCTGCCCTGGCCTCCCAGAGTGCTATGATTACAGGCATGAGCCACCATGCTCAGCTACAAGTAGAATGAAATTTTATTTCCTTGGAGTCCTAAGAATGTAAATCCAAGGTCAAAGTGCAGCAGAGCTGGTGTTTGGTGAGGGCTCTCTCCTTGGGTTACAGACAGCTGCCTTCTCACTTGTCTTCACATAGCCTTTTGGTACACACATGGGGAGGGAGGGAGGAAGGGAGAAAGAGAGAGAAAAAAGAGGGAAAGAGATCTGGTGTCTCTTTTTATAAGGACACCAATTTTATCAGATTGTGGCCCCATTATGACCTCATTTAACTTTGGGGGGGTGTAGATATATTTTATTTTTATTGGGTAAATGCCCAGGAGTGGGATTGTGTCATATGGTAAGTGTGTGACAAACTGCTTTCCAGAGATTCCTATTAATAGTATATAGGAGTTGCAGGTGCTCTGCACCCTTGTCAGTACTGAAGATCATCAGGTTGTCTTTTTTATAATACTAACTATTTAATAGCTGGTATCTCAATGTGTGTGTGTGTGTGTGTGTTTGTACAGTTTACAGGTACATGGCACATTTCCTAGGTGAAGACTCACAACTATAACTTGAACTTTGTCTTACAAATGCAAACAATGTAACCTTAACTTTAACTTTTTTTGTTGTTGTTGCACCTTTTGGCCAGGGCTGGGTTTGAACCCACCACCCCCAGCACATGGGGCTAGTGCTCTATTCCTTTGAGCCACAGGCACCGCCCTTAACTTTAACTTTTTTGACTTTCATTTAACTTTAATTGCCTCCCTGATTGCTTCAACATATGAATTTTGTGGGAACACAATTCAGTCCATAACATTGTCCTAAAATAAACTCTTTGTGTTACTTCCCCTATTACTGTCCTTCAAGCTTGCCCTTTCTCCTCCCTTCCAATCACACCACCAAGTGGATCAACCAAGAAACTTGGGAATCATCCTTGACTTATTCTTTTCCCTCACTGTCTACATCCAAGCTGCAGATATTATCTATTGCTGTGTGTATCCTAAACGTTGTCTGTTAACACAGTCAGCATTTATTATCTTACTCCATTTCTGTGGGTTCAGAATCCAAGAGCAGCTTAGCTGGGTGATTCTGACCCCGAGTTCTTCATGAGGTTGCCATCAAAATGTCAGCTGAGTATTTAGTCAACTGAGGGCTTGATTGGACCCAGGGGATCATCATTCAAAATTGCCCACTTACATGGCCATTATCAGGGGGCCTTACCTCCTCATCAGCTATTGGCAAGAGGTCTTAATTATTCATTACATAGCCCCTCTCCATAGAGCTGCTTGAGCGACTTCCTAACATGGTAGCTAGCTTTTCATAGAGTGAATGATGCAAGAGACAGCAAGGGGGAGACCACATGCCTTTTCTGAACTAGTCTCAGAAATTATGTATCGTCACTTCCACTATATTCTATTCAATCAAATCCAGTTACTGAGTTGAGTACAGCCCACCCTCAAGGATAGGAGAACTAAGCTCCACCTCTTGAAAGGAGGAATATCAAATAACTTGAGGATATTGCTAAAACCTCCCAAACACCTGCCACATCCACCCCGCTTCCATCTATTTTTGGGCTATTACATGGGCCTCCTTAATTGCCTCCTTCTAATATTTCTAAAACCCAGATATAATTATGTGAACCCCAATAGCTCCCAGGAACTGCAGAATAAAGTCCACATTTCTTCGAATGATATTCAAAGGTTACCCCAATTAAAAAATAGTTTTAAAAATTAAATTACGTTTTTAGCTTATTACCTCCCTCTAAACAATCCATATACTTTCATACCTCTGACCATGCCTTTCATCTCTCTGCCTGGAATCTCTGTGGTGGATTATTCCAAACGGCTCACCTTCTTGGTGTCCACACCCTTTGCCATGTGACTTTGCATCCACTAGAGGCAGAATATACTTCTCCACCTTTCAACTGTTTGACTGAGTTTGACCAATAGGATGTTAGCAGATATGATGCAAGCAGAGGTCTGAATGTGCTGGAATTGTTGAGCATGTGCTCTTGTACTGCTGTCATGGCCATGAGAAGAGCTTTCTTTAGGTATCTGTTCTTCTACAGCAAAGGTAGTCTTCTTAGAACATGAGAAAAGTTGGCTAGATTACATGCGCATACGCACACTCTCACACATCAGGCAACATTGGAGTCCAGCCTAACAGAGCTCATCCTAGATCAGTGGATCCCCAGACAACCTGTGGTTGTATGAGTAGGAACAAATTTTTTGTTTAAAGTCACTTCTTTGGGGGTGGTTTTTTACATAACATGATCAGGGCAATAGTTAACTAATCTTTGCTTCCTTTCCACTTCCTTTACTTATCAAAATTCTACTTATCCTTCAAACTTTAGTTCAGATGACACCCTTTCTGAAACCCTCCAGTCTTTACAATGAAAATTAATTGTGCTTTCCTCTGAAATCTCATGTTTGTTGGCATTTAATTATTCTAATAATTTTTGGCTTCATTCTTTACATATCATAATGGGTTTTATAAGCTTGTTAAAAGTAGAGGTCAGATTTTGTCACTATGTGATGCTCTGAGTACTGGGCATATGATAGGCACCCAATATATGTTCAGCAACTAGGTGAATGAATGAAAATAATGTATAATTGATTACTATAATTGGTTTAGGGAATATAAACCATAAGTCACAAGTTTTCAGAGCATCAATCACAATGCACCAGGATATTACAGAGTTACTCAGGTATTTATTGCCTAGTAGATTCTCAATAAAGATGTTACTTTTTGTCATGAGTCACTAATGGCATGTAATAGACACTCATTCGACCCAGCTCCAAAAAAAAAAAGAGTTTATTGAAAATAAATGACACAGAGGATTGTCACAGAATCCAAGAGCAGTATACAAAGTAAACCAGGCTTTGTAGGAGCTGGAAGCCATCAAAAATTGATACTGTACAAGGGTCATACAGTCTCTCTCCCATGGAATCTTTGATCTATTCTTCTCCCTCTCTGCAGACTTGCTTTCTCAATTCACTCAACCCCTTGCTTGTGGAGCATCCTAAGTATCTCCAAAGGGCTGTTTCCTATAGCTAAATGGAACTGGGGTTTTTTTTTTTTTTTGGCCTCAATTCCATACTCTTAGAAACATGATTGGATTGTTCCAGCTTAAGTTGAGTGGGTTCAATTAGCTGACGGCAGGATAGGTGAGTTCACTTTGACAGATCAGGCTCATCTCTTTACCAGGGACTGTGGATGGGAAACAGTTTACAGAGAAAGGCTGTGTGTATAGGCAGGCACCCTAAACTTACTTACTAAATGCTTATTACATCAAAGAGTCAGGAACATTTCCTAGAGGAAGGGAATTAACAGCTTTTTATTTCATGGGAATACTTGAAATCTTTCAAGTCCATGATCATCAGAACTTAAAGAGCCCATAGAAAGAGACGCTTATTGGCCTGCGACTATCACTCATACATGGCACTCACAATAAGCTGGTTTTTGGAAGGAGTTTAGCATAGTGACTGACATATAACAAGCACTCAATGAATGTAGCTATTGTTATTTGAATATGTTGCAAAAAGCTAATATCACTGAATATTTGCCTTTGTAGACTCCTAGACATGGAGAACTTCCTATAGAATCTCCAGGATCTAATAACTCAGATGGGACAGGGGACTGAAGGGAAACAAGAGACTCTTAGGACCCTTCCTGAAGTGATTATCTTGTAGGTATCATTGTTTAAACAGCTAACCTTATTTACCAGCAACTTGGAAGAGAGGACATTTTCAGATGCCACTGCTTTGAACACAGATGACAAACCCAGGGATCAAGTATGCAAATGAGGGTGTGTACCGTGCATATTACTTCTTATGAGATGTTTGGAGTAAAGAACTCTGCCCTGGGATGATAACAGTAGACCTTAGCTCTCAGCTGGCTGATAGGAACCAGAGATATGGGAATACAACTGCTCAAGAGTCATGCTGTTATACCATGATGGTATCGGACAGAAGAGGAAGTGTTATGGAGACGAGAGCCTTGAGGTGATTGCCTGAGGAAGGGTGACCCAACGTAGGATGTGGAAGCCCCTAGCCCAACCAAGTAGAAATTTCATGGTTTTTTTAGAACTCCCCAAAGACAAGATGAATGGAGTTCTGGATAGAGGGACAGTCATTGTTACTTGAACAAGGTGCTTTGGGCCTAAAAAAGACATTGTTTGGGGCTTCTAAACTCTAAACTCTAAGCTTCGTTAACTCCAGGCTTGGTTCTGATATGGTCACTCTTATATTCTGAGAGTCTAGCAGAGTACCAGGCATACAAGAAAGGCTCAAGACTTTACCTGATACCAGGTGCAGTGGCTCAACCCTTGTAATATAGCACTTTGGGTGGCCAAGGTGGGAGGGTTGCTTGTGTTCAAGAGTTCAAGATGAGCCTGAGCAATAATGAGACCCAAAATTAAAAATGAGGTGTATGTGGCTGGCACCTTAGATTCTACAGAAGAAAAAAATAGAAAAAATAGCAAGGATTGTGGTGAGTGTCTGTAGTCCCAGCTACCTGGGAGGCTGAGGCAGGAGGATCATTTGAGCCCAGGAGTTTGAAGTTGCAATGAGCTATGAACATGCCACTGCACTCCAGCCTGGGTGACAGAGCAAGACTCTGTCTCAAAGAGAGACTCTACTCGAGCTAGCTAGCATTTATTCATTGATTCATTTGTTTATTCATTAACTTTATCATTATTAATTTATCCATTCATTAAAGAATGCATACTTTACAGGTGTTTCCATCTCAGCACCATTGATATTTTGAACCAGATATATATATATTTTTTACTGTGGGAAGCTATTGGGTAGATTGAAAAAAGTTTAAGGGATCCTTGCTTTTATCTACTAGATGCTAGTAGCAGCCCCCCTCACTTGACACAATCAAACATGTCTCCAGATATTGCCAAATGTTCCCTAGGGAACAAAATCATCCCTGATTGAGAACCACTTCTACCAGAATCCAAGACTTTCACTGAATGTTTCTGAAAATAGTTTCAGGATAAATCAAGAGGTGTGTGTCTGGTACACAGTCCCTTCCTGGATAAAAGGAGCTGAGAAAAATAAGTCAAATTGTCAAAAATTGTCAAATAAGGCAATAAAGTCAGTGTAAAGTGCAACTGAGGGAAAACTGGCAAGAAAGGAACACAGCAGGCATGTCCAAAACTTTTTGCTCATGTATTCCTCTGAAATAACTTTGAGAAGGTATGTAGCTCTAACACATATTTCTTTCTTTTTTTTTTTTTTAGACAGAGCCTCAAGCTGTCCCCCTGAGTAGAGTGCCATGGCATCACAGCTCATGGCAACCTCCAACTCCTGGGCTCAAGCGAGTCTCCTGCCTCAGCCTCCCAAGTAGCTGGGACTACAGGTGCCCGCCACAACGCCCGGCTATTTTTTGGTTGCAGCTGTCATTGTTGTTTGGCGGGCCTGGGCTGGATTCAAACACGTCACCTTAGGTGTATGTGGCTGGTGCCTTAGCCGCTTGAGCCACAGGCACCGAGCCACACATATTCCATTGATTTCTAAATATTTTTCTTTGTAAGTTTAAAGAGTTGCAAGAAATATAATTTTCAGTGTATCATAAGTATCATAATTTTTAAATAAAAAATTTTCATATCCAAAGGCATCCAAAAATACATATACAAGTTTTTTTTTTGAGACAGAATCTCACGGAGTTGCATTAGGTAGAGTGTGAGGGCATCATGATCGCTCACAGCAACCTCAAACACTTGGGGTCAAGTGATCCTCTTGCCTGAGCTTCCCGAATAGCTGGGACTACAGGTACCCATCATAATGCCCAGCTAGTTTTTCTATTTTCAGTATAGACCATGTCTCGCTCTTCCTCAGGCTGGTCTCAAACTCCTAAACTCAAGGGATCCTCCCACTTTGGCCTCCCAGAGTGCTAGGATTACAGATATGAACCATTACTCCCAGCCTATAAATGATTTTTAATATCTAAAAAATTACACTGTTACTTTTTCTCCTTAAAATCACATTCCACTTCTCCTGTAAAATTTTGCTCTAATGTATTTTTTTGTTTAAAGTTCTTTTTTGTTTTTCCAGACAGAGTCTCACTTTGTTGCCCAGGCTAGAGTGCTGTGACATCAGCCTAGCTCACAGCAACCTCAAAATTCTGGGTTCAAGCAATCCTCCTGCCTCAGCCTTTTGGTCTGGCTAATTTTTCTATTTTTAGTAGAGATGAGGTCTTGCTGTTGCTCAGGCTGGTCTCCAACTTCTGAGCTCAAATGATCTTTCTGCCTTGACCTCACAGAGTGGTTGGAATATGGTCATGAGCCACTGTGCTCAGCCCTATGCTTGAAATTCTGTTTTCTTTTTTCTTTTTGAGACAGTCTCACTCTGTTGCCCTGAGTAAAGTGTGGTGGCATCATCCTAGCTCATAGCAACCTCAAACTCTTGGGCTCAAGCCATCCTCTTGTCTCAGCCTTCTCAATAGCTGGGACTACAGGTGTCTGCCACAATGCCTGGCTAGCTTTTCTACTTTTAGTAGAGATGGGGTCTTGCTTCGCTTAAACTGGTCTGGAACTTGTGAGCTCAGAAAATACACACACCTCTTCCTCCCAGAGTGCTAGGATTACAGGTATGCGCCACCGTGCCCAACTTGAAATTCTTATTGATCACTGATGGTACCAATAAACATTGATGGTGTTTATTTTTGCAACAAAAATATGTATAGAAATCAAAATTTAAAAATTTCAAATGTATGTATCCATAAAATTTCTGGTCTCAACATTTCTTCTGGATTGATTTATTATTAAAATTATTAGTAGTACATAATTGATGAAAATAAATGTATTACAAAGTCCAATAAATAACTATTAAAATTTAAAAGTACACTTTTGTTGGGAAAACATGCCAGTAAAATAGATGAGGCATTTCTATTCAATTAGTTTATGTACTTGAGATAACTATCACTTACTGCTTGAATGAGATAGTATTCAACATTGATTTTATTTCTGCTTTTCATTTTCGTAAATGTAAATGCAAAGAAACCTCATTCACATAATTACGTTTATTGGGCTGGAATGAGGAGCAGAGTTTTGTTAGAGCTATGTATGCATTCATTTTTTTTTTTTTTTTTTTTTTTGGAGACAGAGTCTCACTTTGTCACCCCAGTAGAGTGCCATGGCATTTTAGCTCACAGCAACGTCAAACACTTGGGCTCAAGCTATCCTCTTGCCTCAGCCTTCCAAGTAGCTGGGATTATAGGCGCCCACCACAATGCCTGGCTATTTTTAGAGTCGGGGCTCCCACTCTTGCTCAGGCTGGTCTCAGACTCCCAGGGTGCTAGGGTTATAGGCATGAGCTATCTCCCCTGGCCTTCACAGGCTTTTTAAGAACTCTTTTTGTGTTAGTCTCCAAATCATGTAATTATTATCATTGAGAAATCTATATATTTAGAGGCCAGACACAGTGGGTCATGCCTATAATTCTAGTACTCTGGGAGGCCAAGGTGGGTGGATTGTTTGAGCTCAGGAGTTCAAGACCAGCCTGAGTGAGGACCTCCCACCTTTAAAAATAGCTGAGCACTCTGGTAGGTGCCAGTGGTCCCAGCTACTTGGGAGACTAAGGCAAGAGGATTGCTTGAGCCCATGAGTTTGAAGTAGCTGTGAGCTGTGACACCACAACACTCTACCAAGAGTGACAAAGTGAGACTCTGTCTCAAAAAAAAAAAGAGAGATAAATACACACACACACACACTCACATATATGTTTATGGATACATAAATTTCTATGTATATATATAGTGGCAAAATATACATCACAAAATTTACATTTTAACCACTTAACTATGCAGTTCTGTGGTATTAAGTACATTTACATGGTTGTGAGATCATAACCAACATCCATCTCCAGAACATTTTCATCTTTCCAAAAGGAAATTTCATATCCACTAGGCATTAACTCCTCATTCTCCTTGTGTCCTCTTGAAACAACCATGCTATTTTTTCTCTGTGTTTACTCTAGGTACCTTATATAAGTGAGATCCTACAATAGCTGTTCTTTTGTGACTGGTTTATTTTTACTTAGAATAATGTCGTCAAGGTTTATCCATGTTTAGCATGTGTCAGAATTTCCTCCCTTTTTATGCCTGAGTACTATTCCACTGTATGCTTGTACTACAATTTGTTTATCCACTCATTTATTAATGGACACTTGGGCTGGCTATTGTGAATATGGCAGGGGTATACAAATACCTACTGGAGATCCTGTTTTGAATTCTTTTGGACCTCTACCCAGAATCTGAGTAAATGGATCAGATAATGATAGTGTGTTTTATTTTCTGAAGAATTCGCATACTGTCTTCCACACTGGCTGCACATTTCACATCCCCACCAGCGATGTACATGAATTTCATCAAAAAAATACTTCTAATGATTGATTGGCTGATAATAGATACAATTGGGCCCTTCTTCAATTTCACTGAAAGTAAAGAATTGAGAACCACCTACTTAGAGAGATTTGTTACCCAGTCTTGATTAGAGATATTTTTGAAGTCCACTTTTTAAAAATTAGCACAGTATTTCAAATTGCTTCTTTGTTTGTTTTCCCAGAGGTGCTTACATTCCTAGGGCAATGGACCATAGAGAGAGTCAGGGTGAGTGTGAGTTAGCTGCTCTTTAGTAAAGTACAAGGAGATTGGCAGTAAAAGGAGAGGCAGAAAAGTAAAAGTGACTTGCTGCCTCCACCATGCATACTTTCCTAAGTAGGTAAGTTTTAGGAAAAAGTAGATGTTAAAGTTGAGGATCTGAAACTTGATTCCCTTAAAACTTCTTGGAAAGTCTTCATGTACCCCAGTTTGAAGAGCACTGGGATCTCTTCAAAGAAGGGCCAAGTTGAACTGGGACAATGAGAAGATATTGAAATACTGAATAATGTTCAAAGTCTGTGCTTCTCAAACTGTAGCATGCACCAGAATCAGCTGGAGATGCTTGTTAAGACACAGATTGGTGGACCCCATCAATAGGGCTTCCCGTTCAATAGCTTTGGAGTGGGGCCCAGAAATTAACATTACTCCTAAGCTTACAGGTCATGCTGACACTGCTTGTCTGAGCACCAGGCTGAGAATCACTGCTCTAAGGTGAGTCCAGGAATACAGGGGTCCATGTACAGTCCTCTATAAACAATGGCTATTTTCTCTTCAAGTTCTATTGAAGTACCATTGGTATACAAAGAATTGAACATAATTAATGTATACAATTTGGTGAGTTTGTGTTATCATAATCACGATCCAGGCAAAAAAACACAAATTCATTTCCTCCAAAAGTTTTCACGTATCTCTTTGATTTTTTGTTGGAAAGTGCACGCGCACGCGGGCGTGTGTGTGTGTGTGAGAGAGAGAAAGAGAGAGAGAGAGAGAGAGAGATAAATATTTAACATGAGATCTATCCTCTTAACAAATTTTTATTTTTTATTGTTAACTATAGACACTATGTTGTATAGTGGATCTCTGGAATTTACTCATCTTGTATAATAGTAACTTTACAGCCAACAACTCCCCATATTCCCTTCCCCTTACCCCATGATAATAACCATTCTTTTATCTACTTCTATCGCTTTGACCATTTTAGATGGCTATAGAAGAGGGATCAGGTGTATTTGTCCTTTGTGACTGACATATTTCACTTAGCCCAGTATCTTCCAGGTCTATCCAGATTGTCCAAATGGTAGAATGTCCTTTTATTAAGACTGAATAATATTCCATTGTGTGTATATAGCACATTTTCTTTATCCATTCATTGTAAACTGACTGCTTCTGACCTGGAGATTCTCCCACTCTATAGCAAATGAGTTGGCTACCTTAATTGACGCTGTGGTGTTTGGATACTGCAGGGGAGAACTTCAGCCCATTATTGTTGCTTGTGCCCTTGTCTTATACCTCTCCTTTCCCCCGTCTCCATTGAAAGGCCTTCTTACTTCTTACTTTTAAATTACTTCTTACTTGTCTCTCCTCCACTATAGATCCCTGATGACTGTAGAACTAAATACTATGTCTGTCTTCCCATGAAAAGTTGTGACTCATACATCTATTAGTATCTTCAACAGGCAAATGTAGACATCATTTCTTGGGTCACAACATTTATTTCTTATTCTTTGAAGAAAAATTCAGATGTAACCAAGGAGAATGTAAAAAGGAAATAATGAGCTATAAAGGTGTCATCCAAGCCTAATTTGATCTTGAAGCGATAGCACTGTATTAACTGAATCTGCCCTCCTGTTTCTGTGACCGCAAGGCAAATGGGCATACATATTTGATTGGAGGGGTTATTTAAAGATAGAATGTGAACAGAAACACTGAGCTAAAGTGCCATAAGATAAAGAAGTAAAGGATTCTGAGAGTCCCCAGTACAGAAGTATCACCTCCAGGTCAGCTTTAGGGGAAGGAGGACACCCAGGGAAACCTCTGTGTAGTTAATGTAATTAGAGCCAGGGCATGGAGGATTGGTAGGAGTTGATTATATAGAACTGAGGTAAGGGGGCAGAGAGGCAGGGAATTCCAGGCCGAAATGAAAAAGATCAAGAATAAAGGTGCCAACACAGAATATCATGAGAGTTGTATGATTAGCAGACAGAGATTCCTGATGTTTGGAGCACACAGCATATGAAATGAGTGGGGACCAGGGATGGGACCAGATTTCAGAAAGCTTTGAATGGCAGGCTAAGGAAGTTGAACTTTATTCTATAATCAATGGGCAATGGTTGATTTTTGAACAAGGAGGGGAGTGATGAAAAATATGCTGCCAGAAAATTCATTTGAAATCAATTCGTAGGGAAGATGAGAGAGGGTAGAGACCCCAGGCAGGGAGCCCAATTATGAGGCCTGTTAATGGGAACAGAAGGGAAAGGACAAATGATACAGGATTGGAATAGATATGATCTATTATTTAATTGGATGTGACATGTAGAAATAAAAGAGGTTTTAGGCCTGGGTGACTGGATAATCAGTAATGTCAGAAATTGGGACTAGGGGACCATCAGGGTTTGATGAAGGTGGGAGAAAGATTGGGGGAAAGATCTGCTGGTTTTGAGGCCCCAGCACATCATCCTTTTATTTCCTATCTCAGACTATTACAGGGGTACAAACGTTCTGGTCACATAAATTGCTTTTGTTACCATTTGAGTCAAAGTTATGCGTGCCTATCATCCAGGCAGTGTGCCTTGTCGCTGTAGATATGAGTATATTAACAAAACGTGCTGCACAAGTATATGTATACTGTGGAATACTACTCAGCCATAAAAAATGGTGAACTAATACCTTTTGTAACACCCTGGATGGAACTGGAGACCATCCTCCTAAGTGAAGTTTCACAAGAATGGAAACACAAACTCCACATGTACTCCCTATTAAATTGGAGCATCATCCTTTCAAATGTCTTCCAGCAGTTCAAAAGACAGAGGTGTGGGGCTCAAAGGAGACACAAAACTGGCAGATGAAGATTTCCAATGTAACTCCATAGACTTGCTAACTGGAGGGGTGTTATAAATGCAGGAGATAGGATGATGTTGTTATGACAAAAATAGTAGAAAGGGTAGATAAAGGAATGAGCGTCAAGGACTGATCCTTGACAGCGCCTTGTATTTATCCAGTCAGTCCCAAAGTTTTTATTGGTGTGCCTCCTCTGAGTTAGGCCACAAATTTAGTAGCCACAGGGGGAAAGAAGATAGAGATGGAGATAGAAAAAAAGAGATAGTGAAGTGAGAAAGCAAAGTGCTGTGACGTTGCAGTGAAAAGAACATTTCTAGCTGGTGACATTGCATAGATGAGGGGCTTCAGAAAGGTCAGAAAGAATGAACCATGTATAAAGTTCATTGGACATGGCAGTGAAGTCTCATCTGACCTCCATATGGTAAACAGACATCTAAGATGGCCCCCAATAATCCCTGGCCTCCAGATATTTATGCCCTTGTATTGTCCACTCTCCTTTAGTGTGGGCTGGACCTAGTGACTAGTTTCCATTAGAATACAGCACCAGTGATGGGATATCACTCCTAAAATGAAGTTTACAAAGACTGTGACTTCCATCCCTCTCACTTCTCTCCCTTGCCTTCTTGCTTGCTTGCTCTAATAAATCCAACTACCATGTTATAAGGCACCCTGTGGAGACAGCCCACATGACAAGGAACTAGGGGTGGCTACTGGCCAGCAACCAGCAAGAAAATGGGGCCTTCAGTCCAACTGCACATGAAGAATTCAATCCAGCCTATGATCAACATGAATGAGCTAGGAAATGAATCCTTACTCACTCCAGCTTTGAGAGTACTACAGCTCCAATGGATATCTGAACTGCAAGAGATCCTGAGCCAGAGGATCAAGTTCTGCCACACCTAGTTTCCTGACCCACAGAACTGTGAGATAATCAATGCATACTATCTGAAGTCACTACGTTTCAGGGCAATTTGCAATGCAGCAATAGATAACTAACACACTGCCCCTTGATTAGAATGGTGAGGGCAGGAACCTAATCACAAGGGATTAAGAAGTAAACACAAAGAAAAGTAGGCAGGAAATACAGACAACCCTTCCAAGAAATGTGATGGTGCAGGGCACGATGGCTCACACCTGTAATCATATCACTGTGAGAGGCCAAGGCAGGTGGATTTCTTGACCTCAGGAATTCAAGGCCAGCCTGAGCAAGAGTGAGACTCTGTCTCTATTAAAAATAGGAAAACTAGCCTGGCATCATGGTGCACGTCTTGTAGTCTCAGCTACTCAGGAGGCTGAGGCAAAAGGACTGCTCAAACCCAAGAGTTTGAGGTTGCTGTGAGCTATCATGATGCCATGGCCCTCTACCCAGAGTGTCAGAGTGAGACTCTGTCTCAAAAAAAGGACAAACAACAACAACAACAAAAAAGAAGTGTGATGAGCAAGGGAAGAAAAGAAAGCTCTATTTACTACCCCAAGCTGATTTTCAAATAGCTATAATAAATTCAAATATTATTTAGAGGTATTAAGATTACACAGATTACATAGCCTTAGGACTATCTGAAGTGACATCGCATAAACATTTGGAGATTTGAGTCTTTATTGGGTTGGTTCTTGCTGGGAACCCAAGTAATAACAATCATAACCCTTCATATTTGGATATCAGTCTCTGCCTCTTCACGCATTATCCTGTGGAAGGCTCATACCCTAAAAAGTAGGCACGACAGACACTAAAGAATCAAGGTCCACTGGTATGGCCATCTTTCTGTTTTTGTAATTTGATGAACTTGGATCCTGTAACACAATACTTACTGTTGGCATAATAACAACTAGCTAGACGGATGTCACTATAAAGTAGAAGTCTGGTTCCACAAACCTTGCATGGTAAAGGTGTCTGGATTCTGTGTAGGGGAGTGTAGTTGTTGAGGGGGGTGGGTGTCCCAGTGTAACATGAATGCATCTTTACAAGCAAGTGTGTTGAGAGCTGCAGATTGTCATGTTCATGAGAGTTAAGCTTTGCTTGATTATACAATTCACCCCCCTCTGCCTGCACAAAGTGCCCAGCTGTTGCTCTTAGCAAAGGACTGACATTAACTGATACTTTATCATTTTTATGGGCAGAACACTTGATACCAGTGATATCTCTGCCAGCTTCAGAAAGAAAACTCTCCCAAGGTCTCTGCATTTGAGTGACATCTGCAAAGGGCTATGAGGGAGCTTACCCATTCGTGGGCACACTTTGACATATGCCTTCGAAGCCTGACTTTCAGAGTCTGCCTAATTGCCCCAGTCAATTACTCGGCATGTTATTCCTCAAGCAACCAAGTGTTCCAGAAAAGCTGTGCAGAAGCTGCCAGTCAGCTCATCAACCTCAACCCTTCCCACTGTGCTTCAGATGGTGACCTCCAATCTGATGCAACTTGGTTCGGCAAAATCAAAACTTGGGGCTTTGTCCTGTGGCTTCAGAAGGCCCACACCACAGTCACTAATGTGCTGGAATTCAGTGACTCAACCCAGTGGGGGCATCTGAAGGATAGGTAAGCAAATGAAACAGGTGTTGGTGGTGGTAAAAAGAAATAATTCCTAATGCTTACATTTATTTTTCCTTTCCTTTCCTTTTATTTTGATCATTTCATGATTTTAAAAAATGCCTTTCTCTAACTCAGTGAAAGGGTTTCTAAAATACTTACTACAAAGAGGTAAAAATCAATTGGTTAGTCACCTAACTTTTTTGCACAAATGAGTCTTCACATTTGTAAGCAACAACAGCAGCAAAAGACATATTCTCCCCCCTGATTTGACTTTTTTATATCCCTAATATGTAACTAAAATTGTATTTAAAAATATTCTCTGTCATGGTAATCAGAGGTCCCCCCTCCTCAGACTGTACACTGTTAGAAAAAAAGACAGGAAAGACATCTGAGCTTTCATTTATAAGGTATCACTAATTTATCACTATTATGTTTGCTTGAATGGACAGTTTCTTTCATTGTTCTGTTTCAATACTGAGTATTGTCATTGTTAATTATTATTATTTACCCGACACTGACATAGTACATATTCTATACCAGTCATTGTTCTAAGCACTTTACAAAATATTCACTCATTTACTCTTTGTAACAACTCCATGAGGCAGGTACAATTATCATTGTCCCCATTTTAGAGAGGAAGAAACAGAGGCACAGAGAAGGTAAGGAACTTGCCCAAGGTTACACAGCTAGGAATACTGGAGTTAAGTCCCTGCTCATGACTACTGCACTATGCTGTCTCTCTGGATCACTTCATTATTTTTGCTTCTAAAGATTTTTCAAAATGTTTCATTAAGTCACATCGAACTGACAGCCACAGAGTGTGCCAGAGCCCCAAGTATGTAAATAGAAATGATGATAGCACCATCTATTCCTGGTCAATGAACTTCAGTGCAGCAGTGGTCCCTCAGGGGTCAAGGGACATGCTGACTGTGAGGCCCTGGCTCCTTAGCCATCCTTGAAGAGGTGTTCCAGTTCCTTCTTTTCCATCTAGTAAACTTTTACTCATCCTTCAGGCCCCAGTTCAAATGTTCCTTCCTTTAAGATGGCCCCTAAGTAGTCAAGCAGGCAGGACAAATTATGGTGGTGGCAGTCTAGGAGAATACTGGGAGGGAAATTTTGCCTAAGACTGGGCTTTAACAAGCTCCCTGTGGTCTGGGAATAATTGTAAACATTTCTACAGTGCTTACGACAAATGTTCCTTGATTTGCAATAGGGTTACATCTAGAAATCCATTGTAAGTTGAAAATATCATAAGTCAAAAGTGCACTGACTTTTTGCACCTAGCCTACTGGACATCATAGCTGAGCCAAGTCTACCTTAACATGCTCAGAACACGTACATTAACCTACAGCTGGGAAAATCATCTAAGGCAAAGCCTATTTTTTTTTTTTT
>NW_003852512.1:589032-614246 GCF_000181295.1 Otolemur garnettii
CCACCTTAGGTGTATGTGGCTGGCGCCTTAGCCGCTTGAGCCACAGGTGCTGAGCCAAAGCCTATTTTTTTAAAAAAAGTCTTGATTATCTCATGAAACTTATTGACACTGTACTAACATGCAAAGCAGCATGGCTATATGAGTCCTCAAGTATGGTCACTACTGAATGCCCGTTGCTTTCATATTATTGTAAACTTGAAAAATCTAAGTCAAACCATTGCAAGTTGGAAACTGTGTCTGTGTCTATATCTATATCTATGTCTATCTACATATGTTAACTAATTTCTCACAACAACCCTGTGACGTGGGTACTCTTATTATCTCTGTTTTATATATGAGGAAATAGGGTCAGAGAGATTAAAGAGCTTGCCCAAGATTATACATTTGGTAAGTGTGAGAGCCATGATTCAAGCAAACTTGAGTAATGTGGCCTTAGTTACCATGCATGGAGTCACACACCGGATACTGCACATGTGGGGAAGCCAGCTCCATTTAAAGAGCTAAGGCAAATATTAAAAGGAAGTCTCGAGAACCAACTGTGATGGAGGTATCTGGGCAGAACCGCCTGTCATTTTTGCAGCCCCTTTTGCAATTTTTGAGGAGGTGATTCCCACGGCCAGATTTTTCTCCTCCAGGAGAAAAACACATGGAGACGTTTTGAGGGGGGGAAGGCAAATAAATTCCCCGAGTATTGAAATTCTTTTTTCTAAAAGTCTGGAACATTCAGTCACGCAACAGCCCTTCATGAAGTGCCTACCCAGGGAGTAAAAATGAGCACAATTCCTGCCTTTGTGTTTTTGTTCTAGATTATTCTATCAGTTCCGACTACTGATTTATAAATGTTCTAAAACAATGATTTTATGAGCAAATAAACACACACATGCATTCTTACACACGGATATGAGTAGTGTGGTGTTGGTCTTTGGATTCCAGTTCAGCTTTGACTGTGAACTCCAGGGTGAGTTTTGTCATCTGCAAAAGAATACGGAGGGGCCTTCCAGCTCCTGCATCGTCTTTTTTCTGTGCAACCTTATTTTATCAACTACGCAATGGGGATAATAATGCCTCAGCCCCCTTTCCTGCCCCAGTTCTCTCCCAACTCCTGAGATGAATGTGAGCCTTATGTAAGCAGGGGTAGAGATCTCAGTGTCCGCATTTGGGCCCACATATCCCCCTTTCTAGAATGTGCCCAACCATCTCTTTCCAACACATGGACTCAATACCTATAACTCTACCTCTTAGGCAATTAAGTGTAAATACAGTGTATGTTTCAAGAAGATTATTTGAAATGCAAAATTGTATATTTCAGAAAATTTCAAACTCACAAAAAAGTTGTAAGAATACTATCAATATGGCTTTCCCCTCTAGATTGTTAGATAGTAAGTTGCCCAGCTGATGCCCCATCACACCTGAATGCTTTGGGGTGTATTTCCTGTAAAGAAGGATATTCTCCTACATAATCATAATACCACCATTAAAGCCAGTGTGTTAATACTGATACATCACTACCATCCAATCTCGAAATTCTATTCAAGTTTCTCCAAATGTCCTAATAATGTCCTTTATAACAAATAAATCCAATCCAGGATAATAGGTAGCATTTCATTTTCTTGTCTTGTTAGTCTCCTTCAGTCTGAAACACTTGCTCGGTCTTGCCTTGTTTTACACAACCTTGACACTTTTGAAGAGTAACAGGCCATTTCTTTTGTAGACTGTCCCTTAATTCAAGTTTTTCTGATGTTTCCTCATGATTAGGTTCAAGTTATGCATCTTTTACAGGAATAGCATAGAAGCGATGCTGTGTTCTCATTGCATCCTATCAGGTGGCACATGATTTCAATTTGTCCCATTACTAATGATGTTCACTTTGATCACTTCATTAAGGTGGCAGTATCTGCCAGCCTTCTCCACTGTAAAGTTATTCCCTTTGTAATTAATAAGTATTCTGTGGGGAGGTACCCCAAGACTATGTCAATATTCCATTTCTCATCAAACTTTCACCCACTAATTTTAGCATCCATTGATGTTTCTTGGCTGAATTAATTATTACTACGATGGTGATTTTCTAATTCAATCATCCCTTAAACATTTATCAGTTGATTTTTTATGTAAGGGAAAGCTTTTCTTTCTCCCCATTTATTTATTTAAATAACTACAGACCTATGGATTCCTATGTTTCCGCAAGACATTACACATCTCCCCTGTTCATTTTCAATCTCCTATACAGTCTGAGACTTCTCCCTTCAGAAAGTCAGGCAGACAGTTATTGAAACTTAAACCTATTCTCAGAAATTTTATCCATCTCTCTAAGCCACAGAGTCCCATTGCACACATTTTAACTCATTGTAATATAACAGTTTTAATTAGAGGACAATAATAGCTATCTTTACTGAGCACTTAGACTATATGCTAATTTGCTTTCATGCTGTATTAGACAGAATTATCCAAAAAGACAGAAACAATAGGATGGATGGATGGAGAGGTGGATAGATAGATAGATTCAATGAGCAGATTTGTAAGGTTCTTCCCATATGTTCCTATCCCAATTTAGAGTAACCCATTTTTTCTTAACGAATGCCCTCACTTTAACAGTAAACACCCTGCCAGGCCGAGAGTTCAAACATTTGTTGCTAATTCAACCAATTGCATGATGAGGGCCAGGGTTGGATTTTCAGCAATTTCAGCCCTGTGGCTATGGGAGAGAAGATTCCAGCTTAGGGCAGCATTAGAAGCTCTTAAGCTATTTATGTGAATCTGGAGCCAGAAATTCAAATCCTTGAGTTCATCCTTTCCTTTCATCACTTTGTCCAGCAACCTTAGAAGCAACCATGCAATGCCAACCAATGCTGTTATGGTCCCGGATTTTCCACAAATGTTCAAAGGTATCATAAACAGGGTAACTAAGTTCTTGACCTCTGCTAAGTAGCTGATCTGGAGTATTAAATGCAGATATTTTGCATATCTGTATGAAAAATTCATGCCCTGGATGATCAGTGCTTTCTGATTAGAGATAGAATCCTTAGAATTTGTATGTCTAGCAGATTAAAAAGCTAGTTCCAGAAACTCTGGAACCAATTAAAGAAGGTCATCCTTAAAATTCTGTTCCTTTAGAGCCATTCCTGGTACCAAAATATGTTTTAGTCAGGGTGCTCCAGAGAGACAGAACTGATAGGATGGACAGATAGATGATACAGATACAGATGTAGATATAGATGATATAGATGGTAGATGTAGATAGAGATATACATATAGATGATGTAGATATTTCCTCCATAGATATAGTGGAGGGAATTTATGAGGGGAATTGGCTTATGTGATCATGAAAGCTGACAAGTCTTCTGACAGGCTGCCTGTAAGCTGGAGACCCTGGGATGCTGGTTGCATGGCTCAGTTCAAGTCTGAAAGCCTCAGAAATCAGGAAAACTAATGGTGTAACGCTCAGACCGAGGCCAAAGACCTGAGAATGTGGAACAGGGGACCCTGGTGTAAGTCCTAGAGTCCAAACACCAGAAAGCCTGGAGTTCTGATATCCAAGGGCACAAGGAAAGTGTCCCAGCTCCAGGAGAAAAAGAGAGGTAATCCTTTTCTCTCCTTTTTCCTTTGACCTGAGCCACAACCCGACGTGATGGTGTCCACCCACACTAAGGACAGACAGTCCTCACTCAATTCACTGACTCACACACCAATCTCCTTTGGAAACATCCTAGCAGACACACTTAGAAGTAATCCTTTACCACTTCTCTAGGTATTTCTTAATCCAGTTGGCACCTAAAATTAACCATCACACATGCATTATTTGAATTTTGAGACAACTCAACCCTATGAAGTAGGTACTATCATCATCTGCAATTTACACGTAAGGAAACCAAGGCATGGAGAAATGTATTTGCTTGCCCAGGGACACAGCCCATAAGTAACAAAGCCAGGATCTCCTTCTGTATGACTTCTAAACCAGAGCTACTAACCCCTTACTGTCCTGCCCCAACTCTGAGAGCACAGAAGCCCTTGACTTCTGACTGTGTACTCTCTCCATTTTCTCCTTGTTTTCATCTGTTCTCTGGGACAAACTGCCAGCCTCTTTCACAATCCATCCTGGTGATATGGTTTTCTTGACTCTCTCACAGGAACTGGGGTTGAATCTGTTTTCTGGATAAAAGACAGACTGTTGAACTTTATGTGTGAAAAGTTAGCAGACTTCACAGGGACTGAATTCAAGGACAAAATAAAACTGAAAGAAAAAAAAAAACACCGTAACCCTCTTCTCCCCCCACTCCCGACCCAATGTTCGCTTTGTTAAGACCCAAGATTTTGGATTCACTGTCAATCTTCTCTGAGAATGCTTCTCTGGAGGGCAGCATGTGCCATGCACCAAGCTTGGAGGTGCTGCACTCTCCTCCACAAGGGTCCTGGCTGATCGCTGAGATGTCAAGGGGCTGGGAGTGGAGGCCCCGAGGAACCGTTCTTTGTGGTTGCACACTTTGCTGTTCATCCTGAAGTCTAAGACATAAATCCAACAAATGACAGGACTTCGCCTAGTGTGGTCCTGCAAGACCAGTGCTGAGGACCTCTTCCTCCCTCATTCATTCATTCATCACATATTTATTAAGCACCAAGTGATGCAGAACAAGGCAAATATGATTCTTGGCCACAGAATTCAAAGTCTTTTACTAGAGGAGCCAGACATAAAAACAGAATTTGAGAAGGGTGTTCAGTGTTAAGGGCATACAAGTAGAGCCCCTCATTCCACAACTATTCTCAGAACTCCTTACTTTCAAAATGTTCCACAATAATTGTGCCTTCCTATATTTAGTCATGCATCCATCCATTTCAGTCAGTCACTCATTCCGCAAACGATTATTCACTGACACTCAGGACTGTGCTGGGCACCAGAAGCAGGAGGGAAAGGGACAGTAGCCTTCAAAAACCTCACTGTTCAGGTCAGGAAATCACCAAGTGGTGAGACAGTGATGGTTCCTGTTGGAGGAGACACAGGCTTCGGGATGCACAGGGCAGGGACCTCCACCTCGTCTGGGTGAAAGTTGGAAGGGCAAAGTAGATTCTGAGGGCTTCCTGGGAGAGTTGGCCTTGAAGCTGTGAGGAGAAGTCAGCCAGATAAAAGGGTACTTGAACTTTTCTGAAACCCAGGATGCCTCGAGAGTGGGACAGCAGGTACGGTGATAGCCAGTGGAGTTCTGAGGTCAGGGAAGATGTGGTTTCAGGGGCAGGGGCACCGCTCATCCAATGGAGACTGAGTTGCATCTTGAGGATGGGAGGGGCTCCTAGGATTAACCTGGAAAAGAAGGCTGAGAGAGGCCCCCAGGCCCACATTGCAGAGTATTGACCTAGGCCCTGTACCAAAAAATGTGAAAGGGTGCCAAAATAGCCCTGAAGGAATCAAAACATAGGCTTGTGACTCCAAGATGTCGCCAGATTCCCCTAGTACAGCTGGTGAAATATAATTAGCTCTTGTTCCTTCTCAAAGGACTCGTAAAGTGGAGATTTTAAACAGCTCTTCCCCACGCACACCACTCACTAAGCTTGCTTATTTCTATTAATATTGTTTGCACAGGCCCGTGCTACTTCCCAAGGACTGCTGTAGAGATGATTTCCTGGGAGTAGTGAGCTTTACATCGACAACTGAGAGAGAAGTGGCATGGTCGTGGGGTGGGGAGAAGGAAAGGGAAGAGTGTATCTGGAAGAGGAGACCATGTGTGTAAAGACCTGAGGTGGCAGCCACGGAATTTGAAGAGTGAGAACGGGGAGAAGGCCTGGCAGGTCGCGGTGAGGGTGCCCTGGGAAGACCCTGATTGCTCTGAAGCAGGACAGTGACCTGGTCAGATTTGCATCTGAGACAGAGCACTTTGGTTGCTGGGTAGAGCATGGGTAAGGGTGGGGGACCCAAGAGAAGAGACCAGAAAGCCATGTTGCTGCTGTGACCCTCCTGGGGAGATGTCTTCAGTGCTATGGTCAGGTTGGTGGCAGGAGGAGTAATGTGGCCACTTCCTTCCTCCCTCTCTCCACCCTCAATCCATGCTAAAATCATCATCACTTACACTAACAAAAGGCTTATTTTTCTCTCCCAGGTGACAAAGATGCATCCTTCCTTGGCAGTATCTCATCCTGGTATTTCAGGCCATCCAGGATATGTGATGGAAAAGAGAATGTGTCTCTGCTCCATGAGGGGGGAAAATAATCTGTTTAGACCACACCTTTCTTCTGAGGCCTCTAAATCTGTTCTATATCCCGACACTCCAAATCAGTTTGGAAGCACCTTCAGTGATGAGTGGCGGGGCTTAGAAGTCCCAATTCTCGGGACACACTTCTGTCAGCCTGACAAGAGGCATAAAATGTGATGTCTATAAGATCTGGGGTAGGGGGAGTTGGGAGGGTGGGGGGAAGTGGAGGGGTGGAGGGAGGAGCTTGCATCTTCCCAAGTTGAAACAAGTTGACACAAAGGATTGTTCTCAAGACTAGGGTGTTCCAGGAAGAATGTGACATTTGATTCTAGTTTATAATTAACTGATGGAGAGTAATAGAGGTAGATTTTGGAGATAATGATGCTAAGTCCCTTTTGCAGTGTCAACTTGTGCTTTAGGGTTTATTAGTGTCCAAAGGTTAGAGGCCCTGGCCAGAACATGCTCAAAGCATTGGAAATACCTCATGGAATCACCTGGATGGGAGAGGTTTAAATGCAGGCTGAATAGTCAGCCTGCCTGAGTTCAGAACTGACATTGCCGGTTTGATGTCCGCCACATACACTGAGGCTGGCAGGTTCAAACCCAGCCCAGGCCTGCTAAACAACATGACAACTGCAACAAAAAAATAGCTGGGCATTGTGGCGGGCACCTGTGGTCCCAGCTACTTGGGAGGCTGAGGCAAGAGAATCACTTAAGCCCAAGTGTTTGAGGTTGCTGTGAGCTGTGACGCCGTAGCACTCTACCCAAGGGGACATAGTGAGACTCTGTCTCAAAAAAGAAAAAAAAAACAAAACACCTGACATTGCCAATTAGCTGTGTGATCTTGGATAGCACAATTAAAACCTTTGAGACTCAGTTATCCCATTTGAAAATCAAGATGCTGATGTTACCCACTTTACACGACTGTTTGAAGGTGAATGCTATGGACCTGGTGCATCATAATACTAGCAGTCATGGACTACTTACACCAAACCAGTTGACAATTAGGAATCCCTCCTCATCCCCAGCTATGCTATTTTACTTCTTAACTGCTAACAAACAAACACTTCTAGAGACTTCTTCATATTCTCTGGAATAAACGGTTCTGAGTAAAATATACCTAAAGCCCAAGATTTGTCGCTATGAAATACTTGATCTGTTTTCTAATGTGAGTAACTCTGTTCAGTATTCACTGTCTGCCGCCTCAGTAAGTATAACAAGGTGAAAAAAAGCAGTAAGATCCAATTTGAAAGTTTGTATCATAATGCAGAAAAGAAGTAAGCATTTGAGAAGACTGAAACTCAACGAAATCCATCGTGATAAGAAAGCACAGATTTTAACAACGGTTGTGTTGAGCGAAGAGGCTATAAGGTGCTCTCTTTTCTTTTTTCTGTAGCTGATTTTTCTAACTCTCTTTCATGGGGTTGATATTATTTATACACGTTTTAAAAGGCACAATTAAAAAGAAAAGAAAAATCAGTGCAAACGCAAGGGCCGCTTCATACTTCAGTCTGAATGTTCATAGCAATGCAGAATAAGCTGGTTACAGCTTCAAAAAACTAACTAGTTTAATTCATGCTGTTTGTTCACTGAGAGTTAATTTAATATACTTATCCTAGAAAATAATGCATTATTCAGTTTAATCAATATTCATTTGTTCTTTGCATAATCATATTTGCAAAAGCATTTATTAACAATGTGCCTGCAGACTCACAGGGCAAGGCCCCGCTATAAGAGTAAAATTTTTTAAATGAAAGAAAAACAATGAATTTACCAACATTAGACAAATGATTGATTCTAATATGCTGCAGGTTTTCATTGAAAATGCAGCCAGGAGTCTTTTATATATGTGTTTTCATTGGAAGTAGCAATAGATACACTGTCAAATTAATGAATATCATGTTAATTTGAGAGGAAATTAAATCTGGGTTATTACTGAAGAGTTGGCATATTGGTGCATGTAACATTGGCTCTTTCCACATAGCCTTAATTGACTGGAACAGTCAATGCTATGGATATTTGCAAGTGTTTGTTGTTGTGTAGCTAAGAAATACATATTTTTCCATTTTAATTCAGATGTTTAGCATTATGTAAACACAGACAGAAACTCATGTTAGGCTTTTCAAACATCGTGACTTGAAAAAATGTCACCTTTTGAGAATAAAGAGAAGTTCCCTATGAATAAATTCCATTTGCACTGCTACAATTTTTCTTTGAGACTTCTGTTTTAGGTTGTGATTTCTATCTTTCATTGATTCATTTTCTGTAATTTTTCAGAGCTCAGACTTTCAAGAAAAATACGGAAAATTGGATCTGAAGAATTGCTGATTAGCTTCCAAATGACATTCAGGACGGCGTCCCCTTTGGAGAAATGGGTAATGTTACGATAGGACAATGGGACCTGTGTTTCCGTTTTGTTTATTTGGTGTTTTAAATATTTTTTAGCTGAAATACAGTTGTAAATTAAAACAGAAATAAAGCCACCAATTAAAGCTATTTTCAGCTGGATTGGAAACTTACAGGAAAATATAGCTTGGAGCAAAGTTTGGAGGAGACTAGTAGAAGCACTGTTATTTCAACTTCAAGGTGGAGATTTTCACGTCTTTTCTCATGACATGCAACCTCAACGTCATTTTTTTTTATACCAAGAGAAGTGTCTTAAAACCTTAAAGTCCATTGTTATTAATATCTATATGAATACTACTAAGAGGGGCAGAAAGAGAACAAGTTCATGGATATCCTGCAAATATAGGTGGATCGTACTTAGACACAACTCATTAAGTAGAATACATCTACAGAAGTAGAAAATTATGGTAATTATTCTTCAGCTAGCATCCCATGCCTCAACTATGCAGAGAGATAAGGTTTCTTTTCTAGACTAAACTTAAAAGGGCATTGAGCAAACATTGTAACTGTTGGCAGCCTCAAACAGGATGACTAAATAAATAAACAGTTAAGAGATTTCTTATATGATAAACTCTTTTACAGAAGGTGCAGCTGAATGCTTTGAGTTTTCAAAGAAAACATTTATCTAGGGAGAGGTGAGCAATGGCATACTTGTAACAAATAAGGCAACACACGGGACCACAGGACACACCTTCAGATGCAATCAGAGTAGTATTTCTAACCATTTACCATTTAATGATTTACCATTTGATTTAGAATTTACTTAAAATGTGTGATTTTTGAAAGCCATGTCATCTTTTTATTGTGGTTTAGAAAACCCTTGTCACATTCTACAACGTGATTTGTATTACTTTTTCGTAGCTAGAGACTCCTTGTGAATACAGCTATAACTCTATGACAGAGGTTGTTGGGGGAAATATGGTTTAATTTACAAAACCAGACATCATAGCCAACATTTCTGGAAAACGTCCAGACAGGAAAGGCAGACACATCTGTGCCTGAAGTGACTGGGGCCCAGCAGTTTTGGCTGCTCTCCAAAGGCAGCTGCCTGGCCATATCTCTGTGCAACACAGTCAATGCCAGATCAATCATTTTAATCAATTGGCAAGGTGACAGTGATTTGTCAAAGACGGAAGATCATATTCAGATTTAAATGCAGAAATAAGCTTTCCTTAATGCACCTAAGAAAAGTGTTTAAAGTTCCTAAGTTCTGTATCAAACGCAGGGGTTTCTTAGTTTATGATTTTAGAAATGACCCTTAACATCAGGGATGGTCCCAGGGATGTGCTTTTTTTTTTTTTAATCTCTCCAGCACAGTCTGAAGAGTGTGTTAAGGAAAGGCTTCACGTGAATATCCTGCAAGATCAGCACAGGCACAGGTAGGCAGCCCAGGCAGACAATCAATTACAGTGCAACCTCAGGCCCCAGTATGGGGACTCCTCCTTCTTAGCAATGAATGCCTGCTGTACTGGTGCCCATTAGTCAGGACACATCCATGTCAATCAGGGGCATTATCTTTTATGGAAAAGAGACCTTTCCCAGTTGAGGGGAAGTTTTATTTGGGGAGGGTGCAGAGGAGATCAACTAAGATAAAAAAAACTTCCCACATGACACAGGGTTAGTTACTCAGGTGCCAGGAAAGTCACCTAACAATCCATCTGTAGACTCTGGAGGTCCCCAGCTGAATAAACCAAGCTGTGCTGTCATTTACAGAAAGGGATAAACAAAACAAAACATTCTCCCAAACCCAAGGTGAAACAATAAGTTGTATAAGGGGCCCATGTGACATAATCCATGTTACCGGAAATGCCTGATTTTTTTCACTCTTACAGCAGTTTCTTGCGAAACTGAAGAACTATCATGCTGTATTTACAAATACTCTTTTTAAACAAAGGTATCTTTCAGATTAATCACCCTGTGATTTAACAGTTGCTATGGTGCTGCCATTGTATGCAAAGGTGAGGATACAGCCCTAGCTGCCCCTACCTTTAGCCTGTCTCAGTGTGATCCTTGATTTAGCGAGACTTGGTATTTCCTGCTCCATTCCATTCCCATTAACGTCGGTCGAAATGTCATATGTTGATTTATACGGTTTTTTGCACCTACATTGTATGTCTCTAAAAAAGCTACATTTCTTCCTTTTTCTCCTCTCCTCCCCTCCCCTCCCCTCTCCTCTCCTCTCCTCTCCTCTCATCTTCTCGCCTCTCCCCTCCCTTCCACTTCCCTCCCCTCCCCTCTCCTCTCATTTCTTTCTTTTTGTTCCTGCTGTTGTTGCTGCTGCCCAGGCTAGTCCTCAAGATCTGGCCTCAAGCAATCCTCTCATCTCAGCCTCCTGAGTAGTTGAGACTAGAAGGCACTGCCCCTCAGCTCTCACTGCATTTCTTAAGGGGGCTGGCTACAATGCTCAATTTTGAAAAGGCATATTGAAAAGGCTCAATTTTGGGAAACTGTTGCTTAAAACACACCACAGTGTAAAGACACATTGTGAAGTCATATAACATCAAACAATGCTGCTCTTAATTTTTTAAACTGGCCATCTCAAAGGCTCTGCCTCCCTAATCCTATTAATCTAATGAGAAAAACAAACCTGTATTCCAATCAAGCCACTCATTCTAAAATTCTTTTTATTAAAAAATTTTCAAATAGAAAAAGGCCTTGTGGCAGACACCTATAGCCCCAGCAACTCGAGAGGCTGAGGCAAGAACATTGCTCAAGCCCAAGAATTTAAGGTAGCTATGAGCTATGATGCTTTACCTGGGGAAACAGAGTGAGATCTTGTCTCAAAAAATATATATATTTTTTAAAACAGAAAAGGAGAAAAAGGGCTGAGTGTGGTGGCTCACGCCTGTAATCCCTGCACTTGGGAGGCTAAAGCAAGCAGGTGGATTGCCTGAGCCCACAGGTTAGAGACCAGCCTGAGCCAGAGTGAGACCTTCATCTCTAAAAAAAAATAGCCAGGTGTTGTGGCAGGCACCTGTAGTTCCAGCTACTTGGGGGGCTGAGGCAAGAAAATCACTTGAGCCCAAGAGTTTGATGTTGCTGTGAGCTAAGACACCCTCTACTGAGGGTGATCAAGTAAGACTCTGTCAGAAAGAGAGAGAGAGAGAAAGAAAGAAAGAAAGAAAGAAAGAAAGAAAGAAAGAAAGAAAGAAAGAAAGAAAGAAAGAAAGGAAGGAAAGGAAAGGAAAGGAAGGACAGTGGAGCCCCATTGACCTATCCACTGGCTTGAGTAGTAATTACGATTTTGCCAGACTCGTTTTATCTTTTCACCTCCTATTTGCCTCTAACTGCAGCACACTAAAACAAATGCCAGAATCATGTTGGTTTACCTTACTTCAGATACCCTTTAAGAAGGTATAAACATTTTCTTAAATAAACTGAATGCCATTTCCATAGCTAATACAATTAATAATAATTCCTTCTTGTTATGTAATAGCCCATCCATATTCACATTTCCCGGATTACCTCAAAAAGACAGACCATTTGATTTAATCATTCCTCTATAGGACCAAGTAGAAACATCGGTTCAGAGATTCTTACCAATTTTTTTTTTTTTTTTTTTTTACATAGACCAACCCTGAGGTCTACATCCCAGAACCCCACATTTGGTTCATATTTGTTGATTCTGGCCTTTCTCTTATTTGAGGAGAGAAATCAAAAGTGACAAAAGGAAAGGTAGTTTTTCCAGGGCAGCTGCAGCTTTCAGGACTGAAGCCCAAGAAAGCTGCTATTGATTTCTATAGCCTCCTGCCCAACTGCGGTAATGCTGCTCGTGAATATTGAAGGCATATTGAAAGGCCACCTTCCTAGCTGTCTCTGTTCTCTGTTCACTGTGTGCATCTGCAGTTAATTGAGAGGCATGGAATTATTTGGCTGATTAAAGAATCAACTAACCCAAATTGAGTGGTTTTGTTGTCTCCTTTTTCATGTGATTCAGCTATAAAAGATTAAGTAAATGCATTTCCCCTCCCTCCCAAAGGTGCAAAATCTCCACCACATGCCAGCTAACTGTTCTCTTCTATGACTAATTGATGTTTTGCACTCACAGCCTTGAAAAATAATCTTTTCCATGCCCAATGCTGGTTGTAACGAGATATATTATGCTGACAGCTTGAGTTCTTGTGAAGGTATGGAACTCAGCATGTAAATAATTGTGTCTGCAATTTTAAAATTTGATATAAACGGTGCACTGTTCAGGATGAAGGCTATGCTTGCCAACACTTGGCCAGCTGTGCCCCCAAAGTGCAGCTCAGCCACTGTTTGGCCCCAGCAGCCTCTAACCAGCCGTGTGTAACTCAGGCTGCTGTGTAGGTGCCTGCCACAGCAGTTTGCACGATCCTTGGCAAAAGGGATTAGTCGACAAATATTTGTAGGATGAATGAATGAATGAATGAGTACAAAAAGAAAACCAGTCTTAACAGAATAAAAGTTGATTTCTCACCAAAAAAGGAAAACTAAATCAGACAGTCCCAGACAAACCCACGGGAGGCTCTGGCAGAGCTCAATCCCCTGTGCAATGACCATAGGCTATTGGTTGCCTCAAACGGGCGAGCCACAGGGTGCAAATGAAACCCTGCATTTTCAAATGAGTATTTAATGTGTTTTTTCTCAAAAGATCTGGTCATCCCCCTAATGCTCACTAATTAGTATTTTTAATTCTGGAGAAGAAAGTAAAAAGATCATAGTGAAAAAACGTTCTCTAAAGCTGTAAATAACAATGTTTCAGTTATGAAAGGCATGAAGACAGGTCAACTCAACTAGAACTGTTGGGCAGCATTGTGGACAGAGGATTTAGGCGAGAGCTGCTGAATGGTAGTGCTGACATAAGAGCTCTAAAATCATGCCTAGCCTTTGATCTAGTAATCTCACTTATGAGACTATATCCCAAAGAAATAATCCAAAAGACAAAGCATAATTTTATAAGGATATTTATAGCAAAGCCATTTATATTAGGGTAAAATTGGAAACAGCTCAAATGCCTAACAGAAAAGAAAGTCATGAAGCCAAGAATATCATATCAACTCTGTGGGGCAGTGCACAGCCATTAGCGCATAGAGCAGGTGGTTTGTTTCAATGTGTGGAAATGTCTGCAAGAAATAACGTTAATTGGAAAAAGAAGAACACAAAAGATCATGTGCCAAGTGATTACAATTTGCTGAAAATGTACCTGGTATTTTGAAAAGGGTAAGAAAGGCATCAAGAGTGATGTAAGCAGAGCTGTTGATTCAGTGAATTTTTTTTCTGTATTGTGGATAGTTGTTTAAGTGAATAATGTATAGAAAGGAAGGAAGGGCTGAAGTAAGAGAGGTAAGAAGAAAGGGGAAAATGGAAGAATGGAGGGAGCAAGGAAGAGAAAAGAAACTACTCAGTGCAAAGCTGCCATTTTAAATATTCTGTCTTACACAGATATTTATAGATTAAGAACACGAGAGAGAAATACAAGTGGGAAATCAGAAAAACCCAGGAACATCTAAATGGTAGTCTGAATGCCTAATAGAAAGTCGAAGTTCATTTGGGGCAAGATCCCTTCTGAATGTCTTGCAGCATTGGAACAGCAATTGGAAGCCATAATGACCAAGACGTGCTTAGACTCCTACAGGGAAAGCCAACTTCCCCCGGCCAGCAATGCTTGTTCCTTAGCAAACCACTCTTCAAGTGATGATGTCATCATTAAGGAAAAAATCAACATCTGCAGAACCCGCCATCACCCAGCAGAAACCAGCATGCCAAAACCTTTAGAATTGATTTCTGTGCATTTGCAGCACACCCTCTGGATTCAGTGGCTTAAATTAATCACTAATGAAAATTAGAAAGCATTAGTTTTAGATTGTATTTGCAGCATGGCCCCTGTAACTAAACTGGGGGAGGGTCTTGGAAAATAAGCAAAATCATTGCTTAGGACTTAGTCCAAAGGTTCTCTGTAGGACGTCCTCAAAGATTTTTTTTTTTTTTAATCTTTTGTCCGGGTTAAAATTAGCCTTCATTGTCACTGAATTTTTTTCACAGTATTTCTTACACATGCAATTATAATTAAGAGGTGAAGATGTAACATGTTTTGGAAGAAAGAGCGTTACATGCCTGTATCTGTTGGAGCATTTTAAATATTACAAGACCAAACTGAGGGGGGGGGAATCCCCTTAAAAATTACTTTAGGTACCAAGACATGCTATATCAACATGCAAGTGGGGAAGAAACCAGAGGGGATGACAGACAGCTGAAATGTGTTTGATCTGAAATTTTTCGTTGATGCCACCATTTTATTGCTGCAAAGGGACTACAGCAAAATGGTGGCTGCCTATACTGTATTTCTTTGAATAGGATATATGTAAAACAGCCACCCTCTGTGAAGTGGTTAATATGCCGCCTCAGCCTTAAAAGCAGTGCCCTCCCGGATACACAGACTGACTCTCTGGTATTTGTGCTGATATTGAAATTGCAAACTCAAATATTAAGAAACTGTATTTCTCTCAAAAGAAAAAGATTTACCAGTTTAATTACACTGAGTGTCCCTGTTCTTTGCATCTCCCTTGCTTCCTCCCTCCCTCCCCCCCTGGGGAATAGAAAGCATTCTGGTGCCATAAGAAACCTAGAGCTCTAAGGAGCCTAAATGCTTTGACTGTATTTGTGAACATGAGATCTATTTAAAGACCAGTGACTGGGTCCTGTTTTTCCCCTTTAGCCACTGTTGGAGGTTCATAGGGTGTGATTTTCTCCTAGTTGTTGAATAAGCAGTGATTCTGTCCATTTTGTGATTTTTTTAAAATGAGAGAATAAAGTACTAGACACTGATCACTTCCCCATTCCTAAACAAAGCCCTGCTTTTTATTCCCCATGCTTCGTCTCTACCTCCTTTCACATTCTCTCAGATTCTCAAGGAGTTTGTCACATTTTCCTTTTCATGTGCACTGATTTTGTGTGTGTGTGTCTGTGTGTGTTCTGCATGTGATGGGTGTGTTTCCTCAGCTATAAAATGGAGATAAAACATCTTGTTCTACTTCACCTTGTAGAGTTCCTAGGAGGATAAAGTGAGATCCAGTATATGGGAGTGCTTTGAAACAAATTGAAAGCCTACTGCAACTGAGAGTAATTGTCATCACCCCCTTATCCTTTGAGCTCTAGATAGAATTGAAGCCCCTAGTAAAGTCTTGCACTAGATAATTTCTAAAATTCTGGTAGTAATTTGCTAAAATGTAAATACTGTTTCGATACATTTAAATAAAGTTTTTGTAAGGTTTATCAATTAGACAGAAGGGTCACATACTACTCCCTAATTGGCCACTCATTAAGCTGTGGTTTGGAGTCTGTGTGTGCATCAGAGGTGTAAAAAATGGCCAATGGAGCCCCCAGGTGAGCTCAGGCAAAGGGGAGGGGCAGATAGCAGTGTGGGCAGGAAGATGTGAGAAATGCACTCTTCTATCACTAGTTACTTCTAGAAAAATGTGCCTGGGGAAAAAGGAATGAGGCTTGGATATTATTTTTATTTTGGCAAAAGGTAATTAAATAAGTACTAATCTGTATTCTAAAATCTTCTTTAACATTATTCTTTACAGAATTAATATTATTGAAATACTCATATTGCCCAAATCAATCTGCAGATTCAATACATTCTCTACCAAAATTTCAATGGCGCTCTTCACAGAAATAGAAAAAACAACCTGAAATGTGTATGGAACCACAAAAGACCCTGAATAGCCAAATCAATCTTAATCAAAAAGAACAAGTTAGAACCATCACACTATCAGATTTTAAAATATACTACAAAGCTATAGTAATCGAACAGCATGGTACTAGCATAAAAACAGATGCATCAACCAAAGGAATAGCAAAGTCAGAAACAAACACACAACAACTACGGGCAACTTATTTTTGACAAAGGTGCCAAGAACACACAATGAGGAAAGGATGATTTTTTAATAAACAGCATTGGTTTTACTTACTGTGTTCTTGGCTGTGCAGAAGCTTTTTAGTTTGATCAGGTCCTAGTAGTGTATTTTTGATGTTGCTTCAATTGCCCAGGAGGTCCTCCTCATAAAATTTTCTCCCAGGCTGATTTCTTCAAGTGTTTTCCCTACCCTTTCTTCTAGTATTTTTATAGTTTCATGTCTTCAGTTTAAATCTTTAATCCAGTGAGAGTCTATCTTAGTTAATAGTGAAAGGTGTGGGTCTAGTTTCAGTCTTCTATAGGACGCCATCCAGTTAGCCCAGCACCATTTGTTAAATAGGGAATCTTTTCCCCACTCAATATTTTTAATTGGCTTGTCAAAGATCAGATAATGGTAGGTGGCTGGATTCATCTCTTGGCTCTCGATTCTGTTCCATACATCTACCTCTCTGTTTTTGTGCCAGTACCATGCTGTTTTGATCACTATTGATTTATAGTATAGTCTGAGGTCTGGTAACGTAATTCCTCCTACTTTGTTTTTGTTCCTGAGTAATGTCTTGGCTATTTGAGTTTTTTTCTGATTCCATATAAAATGAAGTATTATTTTTTCTAGATCTTTAAAGTATGACAGTGGAGCTTTAATGAGGATTGCATTAAAATTATATATTGCTTTGGGTAGTATGGATATTTTAACAATGTTGATTCTTCCCAGTCATGAGCATGGTATATTTTTCCATTTGTTAACATTTTCAGCTATTTCTTTTCTTAGAGTTTCATAGTTCTCTTTACAGAGATCTTTCACATCCTTTGTTAGATAAACTCCCAAATATTTCATCTTCTTTGGCACTACTGTGAATGGGATAGAGTCCTTGACTAAGCATAAGATCAAAAACTGGAAAACTACTATAAGAAATCATAGAGGAAAATCTCCATGACATTTATCAGGGCAGAGATTTCTTGGAGATGACCCCAAAAGCACAGGTAATGAAAGCAAAAATAGACAAACAGGATTGCATCAAACCAGAAAGCTTCTGTACAGAAAAAACTCATCAGTAGAGCAATAAGACAACTCATAGATTGGGACAAAATACTTGCAAATCATACATTGAATAAGGAGCTAATATCTAAAATATACAAAGAAAACAAATTACTCAACAAGAAAATAAATAGCCCTATTAAAAAACAGTCAAAGAACTTGAATAAACATTTCTCAAAAGTAGGCATACAAATGCTGACAGATATATGAAAAAATGCTAAACATCTGTAATCATCAGATAAATGAAAAGTAAGACCACAATGAGATATCTTACAGCCATTAGATTGGCAATTATCAAAAATATGAAAGATAACTGTTTGTGAGGATGTGAAGAAAGAGAACCCTTATACACTGTTGGCAGTACTATAAATTAGTATAGCTATTGTGGAAAATGTTCCTGAAAAAACTGAATATAGAATTACCATAAGATCCAGCAATCCCACTATTGACTATGTACCTAAAGGACTTGAAATCAGTATGCTGATGAGACACCTACACTCCCAAGTTCACTGCAGCATTACTCACAACAGTCAAGATATGGAATTCACTGAAGTGTCCATGACTGAATGAATGGATTAAAATGTGGTACATGAGGGACCAGGTGTGGTCACTCATGCCTATAATACTAACACTCTGAGAGGCTGAATGGGGAGGCTCACTTGAGCTCAGGAGTTCAAGATCAGCCTGAGTTGGCTTGGTGCCTGTGGCTCAAGTGGCTAAGGCACCAGCCACATATACCTGAGCTGGTGGGTTCAAATCCAGCTCGGGCCCTCCAAAGAACAATGATGGCTGCAACCAAAAAATAGCCGGGCATTGTGGCAGGCGCCTGTAGTCTCAGCTACTTGGTAGGCTGAGGCAAGAGAATCGCTTAAGCCCAGGAGTTGGAGGTTGCTGTGAGCTGTGATGCCATAAATAATATTATGGAATATTATTTAGCCATAAAAAACATGAAATTCTGTCATTTGTGACAACATGGATGACCTAAAGGATATTGTGTTAAGTGCAATAAGCTGGGCACAGAGAGCCAAATGCTATATGATCTCACTTATACATCAAATCTAAAAAGGTACAACTTGTAGAAATAAAGAGTTGAGGGTGGTGCCTGTGGCTCAAGGAGTAGGGCGCTGGCCCCATATACCAGAGGTGGCAGGCTCAAACCCAGCCCTGGCCAAAAACTGCAAAAAAAAAAAAAAAAAGAAGAAGAAGTAAAAAGTTGAATAGTTAACAGAGGCTAAGAGAGGGGTGGATGGAGAAAGAAAAGCAGTGGTCAATGTATAAATTGTATAAAATTAGAGTTAGACAGGAGAAATAAGTTTTGGTGTTCTATTGCACAGCACAGTGACTATAGTTAATAAGAATGCTTTGTATATTTCAAAATAGCTAAAAGAAAGGATTTTAAATGTTTCCATCACAAAGAAATGATAGATATATGAAGTGATGTATATGCTAATTAGGCTGATTTGATCACTCCGCAATGTGTACATGTCCCTCATTCCACTCCATCTGAGGCACAATAACAGCACATTGGACCACTAAAAACATATAATTATTGTTTGTCAAAGATAAAATAAAACTTTTTCAAAAAAGAAAAATCAAACAGGGCAAAGAAGAAAAACATTCTTCAGGAAGTGCTGGGGTGCCCCTTGAACGGAGGCAGTTTATAATTAAGACCATGACCTCAAGCGGTTGCTACTGAGTTGCTAAGGAATATTGGCCACCAAAGCTATGTAAATCCATGCACAATCAAAATGAAATGATAGGCCTGCTTGGTAAGACTTTATTCAAAGACCTTCATAAGGCTTTATTAAAAATGGCTGCCTGTGTTGTCCTTCAGCCCCACATTCAAGAATGGATTGTACCTTTTAGGGGGAATGTAGTGGTTTCCAAGGCACCAAACCCCTCATGATCTCCACCTCTTATGGGGCAGGGGGTGCTTCTTCACCTTCACACATTCAGCACTTTGTACATTTTACATTGATCTTCTAAATCTGCCATCCCTGAGCCTACTGTGAATAGTCACTAAATGGGCATTTTGAGGTGTTACTTTTGGATGTCACCAGTTTCAACAGTGCCTTCTTTAGGTTATGGCAATTCATGCAATTTCTCTTTGTTTCTTTCTTTCTTTCTTTCTTTCTTTTTTTTTTTTTTGAGACAGAGTCTCACTATGTTGCCCTCTGTAGAGTGCTGTAATATCACAGCTCACAGCAACCTCAAACTCTTGGGATTAAGCAATTCTCTTGCCTCAGCCTCCCACGTATCTGGGACTACAGGTGCCCACCACAACGCCCGGCTATTTTTTGTTGTTGTTGTTGTAGTTGTCATTGTTGCTTTAGCTGGCTGGGGCCAGGTTCGAACCTGCCTGCCTCTGTGTATGTGGCTGGCACTTGAGCCAGTGAGCTACAGGCACTGCCCAATTTATCTTTTTGTATTCAGTCTTTATAAAAATGAATGCAAAGTAGAAAACTTGATAATGAAAGAGTTGATACAAGTAAAAAGAAGCTCAGTTCTTTTAAACACTGTATGATTGGCATAAAGATGGAAATCTTTATATGGTCCAAAATTAAGAATCATTAATCTTAGCCTTTGGATTTAGTTTTTGGATTTAGGCTACTGGAGACTCAATTGTGAAGAAAAGAACACAATTAGAGAATATGTACAAAATACTGTGAATGTATCATGGCAGGTTGATCTGAGTTTTTCAATAAAATTTTGTTTTCTGGGAATAACCTCACCCTACAGCATATCATGTTAAGACAATTTCCCACATATTTAAACTTCTATGTGTATTTTTAGGAATATACTAGGCACGAAAACAGGGGACAGTGTGTACACCAGGAATTGTGGCACCAGCTGCAGTCTGAATTTCTCTCTGTCCCATGAAGATAAAAATTCAGTTCTTAAATCATACTGTTTTGCTGTCCAGAATGCCCTCCCTCTCCCTTTCCTGATCAATTTCATATCCAGAATTCCAGTGCCACCTCCTCCAGGTATGCTGACTTGCCCACACAAGCCTTCGTCCCTCATCACCTTCCCAAAGCTCTCTCACAGCAAAAGTTAGTATTTAAAGACATACTGGCTTAGAATGTTAGTGATTGGTTTGTGTTTTCGTCTCATCTCTATAACTGGTCATAAGCTCTCTGGAGCAAGAATGTGTATCTTGCCTCTTATGTATCCCTCACAGTACAGAGGATGGAGGTGGGCACTATAATGGGCTTAAGTGTGTCATATTCTGAAATCCCAATGCCCAGTATCTCAGAATGACCCCATTGGAAGATAAGGTTAATACAAAGGGGATTAAGTTAAAATGAGGTGGGTAGGAGGAGGCTCTAATTCAATCTGCCCTGTGTCCTTATGGAAAGAAGAATAGACACTAGGAATGTGTGTGCACAGAGGGAAAGCCATATGAATACCCAACAAGGAGGGAGCCATTTGCAAGCTAAGGAGAAGTGAACTCCAAGGAGACCAAAGCCTCTAGCACCTTGATCTTGGATTTTGAGCCTTCCAAATGCTAAGAATACAAAGGTCTGTTGTTTAAGCCACCCAGTCTGTGGCATTTGGCTATGGCATCTTTAGTAGACTAATGCAGGCACATAGTAGAAACTCTATAAATACTTCTAGGCTATCTCTTTGGATGAAAAGGAGAATAATAAGCAAAAGGAAAGCTATGACTAAAATGTAGCAATACAAGCAAGTGAAAAATGATAAAGTATCATGAACATAAATAACAATATTAACCAAGTAAACAGAATTTACACTAATTAACAAGAGTTGGTAGTTGGCTTTTGTTTTGTTTTGTTTTGTTTTGTTTTGTTTTTCTGCAGTTTTTGGCCAGGGCTGGGTTTGAACCTGCCACCTCTGGCATATGGGGCCAGCACCCTACTCCTTTGAGCTACAGGTGCCGCTCAAGAGTTGGTAGTTCTGGGGCGGCGCCTGTGGCTCAAAGGAGTAGGGCATCAGCCCCATATGTGGGAGGTGGTGGGTTCAAACCCAGCCCCGGCCAAAAACTGCAAAAAAAAAAAAAAGAGTTGGTAGTTCTAATCAACTATCACTCATAAGTGTTAACATTTATTGTGTATTTACCATGTGCTTTGTTTTCTGTGGATTACCCTATTTAATTTTCACAATTCTATTAAGAAAGTACTGTTGGTATCCCCATTTTTCAGATGAAGAAACTGAGGCTAGTAAAGGGTAAGTGACATGCCCAAGTTCACACGGCTAGTAAATGAAGGAACTAGACTTTGAATGCAGGCAGTCTGACTTTAGGTTAGGTATTCTTGTGCTTTAACTTTCAAAACCTAAAATACACACATATCTCTTTTTGTTTTTCAAAACAACTTTATTGAGGTATAAATGTAGTTATTTTAAGTGTACAATGCTTTAGTTTATAAACTCTGCATTTTGAGAGAAGTGATATTATTTTGATTTACTTAGTTCATCAAAATGATATCTCATAAAACCAAGTTGAAGTTTAAGAATTCTTTGGTCCTTCCTTATAATTGACTTTTCCCAGAAATAGTAATAGCAATTAGCCAAATGCAAATAGTATCCAACCCCAAAGTACTACTTCTAGCTGTTTATTCTTGAGTAGGTTTAAACATCTAACACAGTATGACATTTAATCCCAGCAATCCAGTATCTAAACCTAATTCCCCAGTTTAGATGAGGAAATGCATCTTTTTTTTATTTCTTATAGCATAACTGTGTACAGTGTGCTGTTTTCACATACATTTTGAAATACTCTCATCAAACTGGTTAACGTAACTTTCATGTCATTTTCTTAGTTATAGAGGTAAAACGTTCATACTCTGCTTTTAGAAAGATTCACTTGTACCCTTGCAAGGTAAACCATAGAGGTGACCCCCCAATCACCCTCCCTTCCCCCATCCAGCCCCCTCACCTCCCCTCTCCCACCCCCTTCCCACATTCTAAGGTTATAATTAGGTTATGACATTCCTATAAAAGCTATGAATTAGTTTCAAAGTAGGGCTGTGTGCATTGGATACTTTTTCTTCCATTCTTGAGATACTTTGCTAAGAAGAACATTTTCTAATTCCATCCATATAAACATGAAGGAGGTAAAGTCTCCAGCTTTCTTTAGGGCTGCATAGTATTCCATGGTGTACATGTACCACAATTTATTGATCCATTTGTGGGTTGATGGGCATTTGGGCTTCTTCCATGACCTAGCAATTATGAATTGGGCTGCAATAAACTTTCTGATACAAATATCTTTGTTGTAATTCAATTTTTGGTCTTCTGGATATATACCTAATAAAGGAATTGCAGGATCGAATGGCAGGTCTATTTTTAGTTCTCTCAGTGTTCTCCAGATGTCTTTCCAAAAGGAACGAATTAATTTCCATTCCCACCAGCAGTGTAGAAGTGTTCCCTTTTCTTCACATCCACGCCAACATCTAGAAGAAAGTGTAGGAAAACACTTGAAGAAATCGGCTTGGGCGAAAATTTTATGAGGAGGACCCCTCGGGCAATTGAAGCAATGTCAAAAATACACTTTGGGGACCTGATCAAACTAAAAAGTTTCTGCACAGTCAAGAACACAGTAAATAAAGCAGGTAGACAGCCCTCAGAATGAGAGAAGATATTTGCTGGTTATGTCTCCGACAAAGGTTTAATAACCAGAATCCACAGAGAACTCAAACATATTAGCAAGAAAAAAACAAGCGATCCCATCTCAGGATGGGCAAGGGACTTGAATAGAAATTTCTCTAAAGAAGAGAGGCACATGGCCTACAGATATATGAAAAATGCTCTCCATCCTTAATCATCAGAGAAATGCAAATCAAAACTACTTTGAGGTACCACCTAACCCCAGTAAGATTAGCCCATATCACAAAATCCCAAAACCAGAGGAAATGCATCTTTAGAAGATCATTGTTAAATCTGGCCAACCAAAACTTGCTAAAGATTTGTAAGAATTCATCAGAGTTGCCACTCTGGGGCATTTCTATTGTCTGCTTGACATTAAAACAAAATGCTAAAATGTGCAAAAGCTACTTCTTGCAGTGAAACCAAACCTGTTTTGGTTCAGTTTTGAGCTGTATCACACAGTCTTATCTGGGTTGCAAGGAAACTAAGTGATATAGCTGTTCAAATCTTTTCTGATACCTAAATGTCCCCAGTAACATTCAGCTTCTGCTCAAACACTTGATGGAGGTCTCACTACCTATCTTGACAACCTAAGAGAAGACTCAGCTGTGAGAAACCTTTCCTTATGTTGAAAAAGACTGAAGTAGGATCCACCCCTCCCACCATTCACAAAAATTAGCTCACAATGGCTAAAATGTTTAAATCTAAGGCAGGAAACTTTAAGAATCTTAGAGGAACACATGGGACATCTCTTCATGGTATCAACCTAAGCAAAGAACTCATGAGGAAAACCCCAAAAGAAATTACAGCAACAACAAGAATAAATAAATGGGACTTGATCCAATTAAAAAGCTTCTGCACAGTGAAAGACACAATCAAAAGAGAAAATAGACAACCCACAGAATGGGAGAAAATGTTCACATGCTATGTATCTGATAAAGAACTGATAAACAGAATCTACAAAGAACTCAGGCAAATCAACAAGAAACAACTCCATTAAAAAGTGGGCAAAAGACATGAACAGAAACTTTTCAAATGAAGATATACCAATGGCCAACAAACTCATGAAAAATGCTCAACATCTCTAATCTTTAGAGAAAGGCAGATCAAAACCACAATGAGATACCACTCACTTTCCAATGAGAAGGGCTCATATTAAAAAGTCCTAATTTGTTCTTCTGCCTTCCAGAATTATCCAGAAAACAAACGATTAACTCTTTTCTCAGTTTATTGGTTTTCTGATATTTGAAGACAATTCACACATCGCCAGCCTAAGTTGGCAGTTTGTTCACCTTTTCCCTCTGACAAAGTTTTGAATCACTAGATCACGGTAGGAATTCTCTGTATATAGCTATCATATAGCTTGGATTAACAAGCTGTGATATATGTATACTAAGGAATATTCATCCATTAAAAGGGATGGAGATTTTACATCTTTTGTATTAATCTGGCTGGAGGGGGAACACATTCTTCTTAGTAAAGCATCAAAAGAATGGAGAAGCAAGAATCCAATGTACTCAATTCTGATTCAAGGACAATTGATGACCTAGTACATGGTAGGGGAGTAGGAAGAGGGAAGGAGGGGAGGGGTGGGGGTCATGGTGTGTGACACATCTCTTGGGGATGGGAAACAATTATAAGAGGTAAGTTTCCTAATAAGTGCAATCAGTGCTACCTAGTTCTTTGTACCCTCAATGAATCCCTAACAATAAAAATAAATAAATAAATAAATAATTCCTTTCATGGTGTGTCCCACCTAGAACCAAAGACAATCCTCTAAATGTGGCCCAATCAGCACAGAGTATAGAAGATCTCTCATCTTCTGTTTGGCATTTGGTCGAACCAATGGCAATTGCCAGTTTGTAGGACAAAATGGCCACATAAGAACAACTTCAATTATTAATACAACGTAAGGTAAGAACTATTTTGGTAGTGACATCACACTATTGAGAAGTATGGAGCTTAGTTGGCTAAAACATGCAACTCTTTCTTCTTTTTACATACTGCTAAGCCACATTCCCCCTAGTCTCGAAATTGTGCAGTTGCTTTATTGAACCTAGGTCCTCACTTTACATTTATTTAAGGTAATATTCTTTTTTTTTTTTTT
>NW_003852512.1:614364-635802 GCF_000181295.1 Otolemur garnettii
CTCCCAAGTAGCTGGGACCACAGGCGCCCGCCACAACGCCTGGCCATTTTTTGGTTGCAGCCATCATTGTTGTTTGGCGGGCCCTGACTGGGGATTCGAACCCGCCACCTTAGGTGTATGTGGCTGGCGCCTTAGCCGCTTGAGCTATAGGCGCTGAGCCATTTAAGGTAATATTCAAAGAAGCCTTTGGAAATATTGGTTCTATCATCCCAAATATAGACTCTCCTTCATCTTTCTGTCATTGTCAATCAGATCATCATGCCATCAAAATCCTAATAGAGGATTTGATGAACATTATTGTGAACATTATTTGCCAGGAAATGAAACTGAAGTGCAGAGATCCTATTAGTGAGCCACCTTCTGTATTAGTGTGTCAGGGAAATATTTAAGTTACCTTGTACTTATTTCATCAAAGAACATGAAATTTAATTTGAGAATTCTTCTTCCTTTCTTCTCTGTGGCCGCTTAATCTCAGGTACCACATATACTTCAATATGGTCTGAAAGAGTCAAGGCAAGAAGAATAATGTTCAGTCATCTTCACTCAGAGGCCCAGTACCTGCCTCTGAGCTCCTTTTTTTTTCTTTTTCCAGAGACAGGGTCTTGCTCTATCACTCAGGCTAGAGTGCAATGGCACAATCATAATTCACTGTAGCCTTAAACTCCTTGGTTAGCTGGGACTCTAGGTACCTGCCACTATCCCTAGCTAATTTTTCTATTTTTTCTATGTGTTGCCCAGCCTGGTCTCAAACTCCTGGGCTCAAGCAATTCTCCCACCTTGGCCTCCCAAAGCAGTGGGGTTACAGGTGTGAGTCAGCCCTCTGGGTTGTTGTATTTGATATTTGGCTACTGCCTCCAGAAGTGGCTGTGCATCCTTAGAAGGACTCTTTGGCTTTCTCTCAAGGAATCTCTGCACCTGACCCTGCTGTAGCTTCTTAGCTCTCTAGCAGAGCTTGACATCTGACATGACCCTGTCTTGTTCATCCTATCCCCACCCTCCAACCCCAGCCCTAGTATCCACCTGACCAAGCCTATTTGTGTTGGAATGCATCCTTATTTTTAAGACCTTGCTTTAGGAGGAACTCTCCTCAAAACTTGAGGGACTCAGTGCCCAGAAAACATAGTGGGGGACTTAGAGCTGTCATATAATCAACATTGTCAGGCAACTGTTCTACTCTGGTTGGCAGGCCCCTCTACATCCCTGAGCCTCTGTCTCATCTTCTGGCTGGTGCCCAGAATTCAATCATTGGTAATTAATTCTTTTGACTTCATATTTTCCCCTATTCAATTGCAATTTATTCAAGGGAAGGTCAGCCATAGCCTTTAGAGCAAATCAATGCAGGGTTCTCCAGCTGCTTCTCTGACAATGGCTATGAAAGGAAGAGGGAAGGAAGAAGTCAGGAAGCCTAAAAAACCAGAAACTTTGGATTTGCACCTTAAGTGAATGGAAGTGAATGAAATAAACATCAAATCTAACTTAATAATAGTAACAATGAATATTCAGTGTTTTCTTCATATCACCCCTCCACAGCAGGTAAAATTGTCAGCCCCTTTCTACCTGGAAAAATAGAGGCCCTGAGAAGTTAGACAATTTTTCCAGTGTTGGACATCTAGTAAAGAATAGAGCCAGGCTCTAAAGACAGATAGGAAGTCTGGCACCAGAGCGCATGTTCATAACCACCACTTCTCATTCCCTCCATGAGTCTTTCCTGTTGACAGTGAGAATGGTCCACAGAGCTCACATAGCAAGTGGACATCAATAAACAAAAGTCCCCTGAAGCAGCTCTGTGGCAGGTTCTCTGGGCTCATTCCATATGGAGAGGCTCATTATCCCCACTAGGGGCCCTCTCTGATGGGCACATGGCAGAGTTAATGGGTTGATGGCAGATTTGGACTTGCCTCATCAATTTTTCTGTAAGGATCATTGCTATTTGAGTAATGGAGTACAGCTTCTGAAACCAGAGGGGTTCAGGATCTATAAGAAAACTGATATAATAAGATAGTTTTGCTGTTAGTTAAATCTCAGCAAAGACCGGCTGACTTGTTTGGGTAAGCAAATAAGCCCACAGGTGAACTTTAGTACATCACAGGGCCTCAAAACTATATGAGACTTTAGAGAGTCATCTGGTCTACTGGAATTGCCCCTAACCATTCCTCTCCCCCCACCCACACACCACCAGCAAGCAGTACTCTGGCTTTAAACACCTCTAGGAATGGAGAACTCACTACTTCCCAGAGCTGCCATTTCTGTTTGTTAAGTGCAATTCAGTTCAGGTGAATTAAAATGGATTTTGTGCCTGTCAGAAGCTCATCACTTAAATGGCTGGAAAGGAGAATTTTGAATGCTTCTAATGGTCTCTGTCCCTAGTAGGTCACTGGCATTCAAGAGGAAAAAGGACTCCAGATTTGTCCTGGGATGCAATAATGAAAAGCCCAGTTAGCTAAATAAGAAATCCCACATTCCCCTTGGAGTTTGCTGATTGAGCAGGCTGCAGGGAGCTTCTGGGCTGAGGTTTGGGGGCAGCTCCACTCTACTCCTCTGTCCCTTGCCTGGACTCTGAGTTCCTCCAGGGATGTGACTCATATAGTAAACTTTTATAGCCACATTGAATCAATTTTTTCCTATTGCCCTTAGATCTACTATCTTGCTAAAATTTCCAACTGTACTCAAAACCTCCAGTGGCTCTGTTTTTGTTTCTAGCACAAAGCTCCAGTATCCTAAGGGTGGTATTTAAGGCCTCCTCATTCTGGCCACAACCTGCCTTTGAGATCTATTTTTTATTACTTGCATCATATACCCATGCCCCACCTTATCCCCTTCTTCTTTTTTTATCCATTGGCATTTTTGTTTTAATTTAAAAACATGTTTTTTTTCGTACTGCCTTCTTCTTATGTTCCAACCATGCTGGCTGACTCATTGTTCTCTGAAAATGCCATGCCTCATCCTATCTTTGCTTACATTCCTTTCCTTGGCTTGAACATCCTTTAAGCACCCTCATTCTTACCTTATAATGTTTTTACATCCTCTGTGTTTTAGTTATTCCTGCAATAATATCTTCCCTAATCAAAGCAGAAATCTCCATGAGCACACAAGATCCAAACAAATGTCAATCACAATTCGAGACTATGTGTCCAAGGAGAGGTAAGTGGAAAATGTAAGGCTTTGGCCTTCTCCATCAGGACCCCAAAACTTCTGTTCAGTTCTGTGGATGAATGAAGGGAGATGTAGGTTTGGGGTTTGCTCTGGCCAAAGCCCAGTCTCCAAGGTGTGGTCCCTGACAGGTCTAAGCCATACCTGTAAGTGTTATCCAGGAAGTAGAGGAAGAGAAACCCAAGAAAGGCATTAAGAATGCTGACAATCTTATCTCATTCACTTCCAAGCATTCCCATTAGATACTTCACCTCCTTTGCAATTCTTCCCATTTACAAATGCCTCAGCATTCCCATAATTTTCTCAAAACCAAACTTACATAGTATTTTAGGAGAGTTAACTGCATCTCTTCAAAGTTAGGTGCATGCAACAACCCAGGTAAATCCAAAAACTTAATACTGACCAAGAGAAGCCACACACGAAAGACATCCTGCATCATTTCATTCAATGAACTTGAAGATCAAACAAAACTAATATACAATTTGAGATATCAGAATAATGGTTATCTTTTGGGGAGTGTTGCCTGGGTAGAGGCAATGAGGGAAGCTTCTAGGGTGCTTAAAATATATTTACATTGATTTGTGTGGTTGTTACATGGATGTGCATGGGTAAGAAAGTTTGTTGAGATGAATACTTAAAGTTGAGACATTTCACTGTATGTGTGCTATACCTCAATTTTAAAAATTAAAACTCACCCCTTTCCCCAACTCCCACAAATCAAACTTTCAAAATCTTCTAAATAACTTTTTCATGTGTCTTTTGAGGGCAGCCTGTGTCTCTAAACAAACAACAAAACCTTAAAAAGATAATTATTCTTCATCATGTTCCACATAGCTTAAGACAGGGGTCCTCAAACTTTTTTAACAGGGGGCCAGTTCACTGTCCCTCAGACCGTTGGAAGGCCAGACTGCGGGTCCTGGGACAAGTTGGCTGCTAAGCAGGACAGGCAGCAGCAGCAAAAACACCTGGTGGGCTGGATAAATGTCCTAGATGGGCTGCATGTGGCCCACAGGCTGTAGTTTGAGGATGCCTGGCTTAAGACATTTAGCGCCAAGATGATTTGGAAATTCTGATCTTAAAGGTTAGAATTACAAAATACCTTGAGCTCCACATGGGCTCCAAGAGACAGTAAGTTATAAATTTAAATTTGATAAGAGCAGGTAACCTCTCAAAAACACCATTCCCTATTTCTCCTCCACTCCTACTTATCCTCAAGCCCAGCTGAAATGTCTCCTCTTTGCAATGCATTCTCTTGTCTCTTTTGTTCCCCACACTCCAAGACAGAAGTAATCCCACCTAGTAAGTTGCAAAGCATGAACTGAAGCCTTGCTACTCAAAGTATGGTCCTCAGACAAGCAACATAGGTTTTACCTGGGAGCTTGTTAGAAATGGAGAAACGCTGACCCCACTCAGACTTACTGAATCATAATCTCCATTTCAACTTAACTCCAAGATGACCTTTATGCACATTAAATATTAAAAAGTGGTTTAAGACAACTCTTACTCAAATTGAAAAGTGACTCCAAAATCCTCTAAGGCAATCTTTATAATTCCAGCCCTGGATCCTACATCAAAGATTCCAATTCAAAAGTTCTAAGGCCAGAAATCTGGATTATGACAAGGTTGCATTTGAATGTTTACAAGAAACTTGGCTTAAACTTGAAGAGTGCTTGCTAACAGAGACAATATCACAGATTGTAACTGAGTTCCTTGTCAGTCCCCAGAAGCCTAATGAATGGGTATCAATCATAATTTGAGACCTACCTATCTAAATAGAAGGTTATGAAATATATAAGCCCTGGGCCTTTCCAATTAGGATTCAAAGATGCCCTTTGCTCATAGATTGGTGCCCCCAGAGAATCCCTTATCAAGCTCTCGTCTACTTTCTTTATGGCACTTTCTATCCATATCAAACAGGGGAAACCCCACCTATCCTGGGATCTCAGTGTTCTTGGAATAGAGACTATAGGTTACATAACAAGAGCTACTGCAAGCAAACCAGTGCCAAAGGGAGTCATAGTCTCCGTGGACAACTGTAGCCACCAGTACCTAAAGACATCTGCTATTCTGGGTATCTTATAGCAAGAAAACAAAGAAAAGGCTCAGCAAGAAATTCTAGTCACAATGTTAGCTACCATTTTTCAAAGTGGCATCATTCAGATATCTTATCCATCATTGATATGAATTAAGGAATTTCATTAATCACTCCACAGAAGTGGAGTTATCAGATTGACAAAAATGAAAATGAATACTAATACCCAGAATTGATAAGGGATAAAGAAGGGGACCCTCACCTAAACTATGAAGAAACTAAATCAGGAAAGACTTTCTGGTAGGCATTTTGACAATAAGTATCCTAGAAGAAAGGTTCTAAAGTTGAGTACTTGCAATATCTTGGGGAAATTCAGCTTAAGTGACCTAAAACATGATTGAAAATATACTCTCCTACCCTCTTTACAAATTATGTTGGCTAAAATTATAAAGGGTGAAAACACTTTTTCATATTGTGTTGCTACAATGTTGCTACACACCACAGACTGTGTGATTCATAAAGAAAATAAGTTTATTTGGTTCATGATCCTAGAGGCTGAGAAGTCCAAGAACATGATGCCTACATCTGCCATGGGACTTCATGCTGCATCATCTTATGATGGAACACAAAAAGGCAAGAGAGGGTGGGCGCAAGAGAGCAGAGAAGGCCAGTCTTGCTTTTATAGCTCCCCAGTTTGGTGGTGACATTAATCTATTTTTGAGGGCAGAACACTCATGGCCTAAAAACCCCTTAACAGTTCCATTTCTTTATACCAGTGATTTTCAACCAATGTGCTACGGCAAACTGGTATGCCATGAGAGGATCTTGCTTTGTGCTAAGAAAATTTTTAAAGATCATTAATTAAATTATTTTCAAAAGAAGTTTAAGGCACAGTAAGTATACTCCTTTTTTAACTCTTTTTTTTTTTTTTTGATCAACATAATTTAAGTGTGCTGTGGAAGTTTAACTATAGGGTCAAGTGTTCCATGAGTTAAAAAAAAAAAAAAGTTGAAAACCACTGCTTTATACTATCACAATGACAGTTGAATTTCAACATGAGTTTTGGAGAGGACATTCAAACCATAACAGCACCCATTGCTGGTGAAAGTATGAGGAAACAGGCACTTTTATTTACTGTTGATGGGGTTGAAACTAGTATATCCCTTCTGGAGAGCATTTGGGAAATAGTTAATGAGAGCCTTAAACATGAGTGTGCATGCTGATCTAGTAATTCCATTCTAAGAATTTATTCAAAGGAAATAATTTTGAATGTATGAACAGATGTCTACATAAGGATGTTTATCACACATTTGCTTGTAATAGTGAAAAATGGAAATAACCTACATGGGCAACAATAGAAGACTGGTTAAAGAAATTATGCGCCATCCATATAGTAGGATCTCATGCAGCCATGGCAAATGTTATGTCATTCTATTTTTATGAATATACAAATATGTCCACAATATATTGTTAAATGAAAAAGTGCTGTACATGGTAGGACCCTGTTGCTCAAAATATCCATATGTATGCATGGATTTGTCAACACAGGGACAAATCAGGTACGATACTGGTTAGTCCTTATGTGGCAGAATTAGGCTTTTTTTTTTTTTTTTTTTTTGAGACAGAGCCTCAAGCTGTCCCCCTGGGTAGAGTGCCATGGCATTACAGCTCACAGCAACCTCCAACTCCTGGGCTCAAGCGAGTCTCCTGCCTCCGCCTCCCAAGTAGCTGGGACCACAGGCGCCCGCCACAACGCCCGGCTATTTTTTGGTTGCAGCCGTCATTGTTGTTTGGCGGGTCCGGGCTGGGGATTCGAACCCGCCACCTTAGGTGTATGTGGCTGGCGCCTTAGCCGGTTGAGCTATAGGCGCCGAGCCCAGAATTAGGCTTTTAATAATTACTCTTGCTTTTTCACATTTTCAGATTTTTCTGTAAAAAATAGGAAATTTTAGTAAAATTTTAAAATAGTAATTCTTTCAAAAGCTAAAGAAAGATCAGCCAGGATAATGACCTAAAGGAGGAGCTCCTCACTTGTTATTCTAATGTGCTCATCTTCAAAGCATGAGTGAATCTCTAGAGCAAACTGCAAAGCAATTATAATTTGTTCTTGAAATGGGACTTATACTAAATGGTTAAGGGACAGAGAGGAACTACCATGGTTTAAAAACAAAATAAACTGGAAGCTATACAGATATCTTTTTCCTAAGAAATGTTCTACTGGCATCCTTCTTGCCTATTTACTTGACACATGAGGGCAGAAAGCTGAAAGTAAAGTCCAGTTAATAGTCCTGTCTCTTGTGTGGACACTCATTTAGATCCCATTCATACTTAGATGACACATTCTTCTCCCCCAGTGATTTCCTCAGCCATCAGATAGACTACTCACTGGTTTAGACGTCAGAGGTCCAAGGCACATCTCCAGAGCTTACAGGGCAAGGCAGGCAGAGAAAAACATAAATAGCTGGATATTTGGGGGAGTCCGCAGAGTTGCTGAAGAGACTTCATGTAATTGAGTCTCTGAAGCCTATATGAAAAGCAACAATCCAGGAGTGGAGAGAGCTACTCTCCCCGGTAAGCCATGAAGTACCCAGCCCAACATAGCCAGACTATGGCAACATAGAGGAGATCGCCAAAAAGAGTTTTGTCATCAATCACCCCAGCATGACTATTCTCTCCCCCCATTCCTGCCAAGAACCGTGCTTTTAATATTGCTAGTCATTAAAAATCCAAAAATTACTTATTTAAAAAAACCAGATAAACTGCTGATCATCATCCATGAGTCATAATAGCATTTTCAAAACATCCAATAGAATGAAATGAGTTAAGATAGAGATAGGATAATATGAGATAGAGATAGGAGAATATATGATAGAAAATGTGAACGTGCCTCCCAGGTAAGTAGTGTGTGTGTGTGTGTGTGTGTGTGTGTACTAGTAGTAATGTTAAATGTATTCCTCTGGGACACGGTTGTTAAGTTCAAAAGCTGAAAAAGTAGAGGTTTTGTATATGGAAACTACTGAGCACTATACTGCTAGGTGTTTTCACTTGAAGCCCCTGACCCAGATCAGCTCCCTGTCCTCCGTTTTAGACCAGTTAGCCTCTTCACCCAGATATCTTTTGACTAAGCCCAACTTTTTAAAAACACAGTCCCAATGCTGTAAATTTTTTTTTCTGAGATGATCAAAAGCCTACAGAAATACCTATTGAATGCTCCCCCAAATCAGAGGAGAACATTTGGATTTAATGCACATTTTTCTCCCACCTATTCATCTGCAAGGGATAGATTCATTTTATGAAACAAAAGTCATGTTGCCATTTCATACTTTTCTATAATATTCAGTCTTTTCAAACATGCTTTCATGTTGATTGTTACTAATAGTATGCTTGGATTACAGAAAATAAATAGGTTTATTAAGTCGCTAGTAGTTTAAAAAAACTAAAGATATAATTGGATCAAGAAGTACATGAAAAATTAATCTTAGCAAAATATCTCATGGACTCAGTTTCTGAGCAATTGCCCCATAGTCTATAATTATGAATAAAATACCCTTTGAAAAGACCTCATCAGAATCAGAGAGAAATGAGAACAATAGAGTAGGTATTACAAAAGATTGGCTCTTCTCAGATAATTGTTTTTAATAAAATGGTAAAAGTGTAGAAAACACCAGGAAACTATAATTAGGATAATAATCTATTGTTCTACAGGAATATGTACCCTGTTGTCTCTTCTATTGGAAAGCAACAAAGAAAATACTGAAGTAAAAGATGGGTGAATACATTTGAAGGATAGTTATACATTGAACCGTGGAGGTCATTAATTAAACTTTCCTTTATGGCAGAACCAGCCAAATAGCCAAGAGTGGATACTGTACTGTCTGTGGGCTCTGAGAGAGCTCTACTTTTAGAGAGAAGCCCAAAGTGACTACAGGATTGCTTTCAACATGACTGTATATATTTTCTATTTATTTCCATTTATTTGCATAGATAGAATAATATTCAGACACAGAACATCTTTCTACATTGTTACAGTCTATTTTTCTGTCAATAGTTAAGTATGTGAACCTATGGTTAATCGCTTTAGTTGGGAGAAATTCTAGAAATGTTGGATCCATGAAGTTGGGGCTTAATTTTATCATAGATTTGACAAAGATGTGTTTTCAAAGCAGGATACTTAACAAGATACAAGATGCCTATAGTCCCAGCTACTTGGGAGGCTGAGGCGAGAGAATCCCTTAAGCTCAAGAGTTTGAGGTTCCTGGGAGCTGAGACGCCACGGCACTCTACCCAGGGCAACATAGTGAGACTCTGTCGCAAACAAACAAACAAAAACAAGATACAAGACAGCTGAGTATAAGGATCTAATTTTCATAACTATTTTCCAGATGAAAGATAAATAAAGAAGGAGAAATAGAACTATCTCCCAGGTCAGAGCCCTGGAAGAGAGGAACACACCTTTAATCCAGACTTCCCATCCCCGGCTGCTCTGGATCAAAGCGTAGCCAGATTCTTCCCTGGTGCCTACAAAAGAGCGTGGCTTTGCCCATTCCAGAAAGCCTGCCATTATGTGTTAGACCTATAGACCTGACAAGGGGGTTATGCCAATCAAGCTTCATAAAGAGGTCCTTGCCTGCTGGGCTACAGCTTTTCTTCTCCCCTAAATCTGTGGATCCCCAAACAGCAGCTTGCTTTCCTAGGTTCTGATAATCCTGATTTAAATATAAAGTTCGCAGTATTGTCCAATAGTTTATAGAACACGCTCTGAAGTAGGACTGCATACATTCAAGTCCTCTGCTGTCTACAACTGTGGGGCCTTGGCCAATCCCTTAACTTCTCTAAGCCTCAATTTATTTATCTGTAAAATAGGAGTTAACATAGTGAATACCTCAAAGGGCTGTGATGAAGAGTTAATAATTAAAGGCAAAATTCTTAACCCAGAACACAATGAGTACTTCATAAACACTAGCTCTTTCTGTAATCATCATCAACCAGTGGGAATATTCATCTCCTTTTAAAAAAAATCTTGTAGGAGTTTTGCGACTGAATAGTCGGAAGAATGAAGTGACCACCACTAGAAAAGAGGTCGCCGTTGCTGGTTTTCCATATCGGCAGAATCTTCTCTGCCCCCTTACATTCGGTGACTCCTGCCACCAAATGTGAACACAACACATACTCCTCCACGCACACATTCACCTGGTGGGGACACTTGAAGTAATTTCAACTGAGTTTGCTCTGAGGGCCTTGAGCTGAGGGGAGGTGTGTGTTTGGGTGTGTGTGTCTTGGTTTGTCAAAGTTAAGTAGATGGATCTATGGTTTAAGTCCTTTGAGCTTCTCCATCTCTGAGTAAGGTTGACATCCTTTCACACCTTACTTGCCAAATGGAAGCATTTCCATTTGAAGAAGTATTTTATCTTCTGCTTTGGACAAAGTAGAAGCTTTGTTCATGAGTAAGCTTCCTAAGGCAGTCAAATTTATCTTTAGTCAAGTCTTCTCACCTACAAGTTCTTTATTATTTTGGTCTGAAATCTGCAGATCCTAGGTCAGCAGGAGTAAAATAAAGCCATTTGTACCATGAACACAAGTAGGAAAGATTCTATTCCTTCCAAAGGGAGGGATAGAATATGTCTGCATCTCCATATAGTTCTATGAGATACTGATGTCTTGGGTTGGCAAGGGTTGATCTTGGACCTGAATTGTAGATGGCCAAGGCAGCTCCTTGAGCTACCTTCTCACTCCAGGAGCAATTTTTACTGTACTATTTTCCTAACTACCCTAGGTCCAGCTTGGGTACACCACCTCCTCTGCCTCACCTGACCTGACACCAAGTTTTAATTGGAGTCCCCTCAAAACACAGGTTGTCTTGAATTGTCATGGGGTGTAAATACTGGCAGCTGAGAGTCTGAGAGTCTAGGAGCAGCAGCTTCACCCCTCCTTCCCCTTCCTCCGCACACAGTTTGGCAGTTTGGACAGAATTCTTTACTTAAAGTCTAATGAACTAGCAGAGCTCAGGACATCGTTTTCTCTCAACATAGATTAAAACAAGTGAAGTGAAAGAATAAAATTGATAAGTCAAAGGTGCTGTCAGAGATGCTGCAGGAGGGATTCTAGGTGCCCTCAGCACACTCTCAAGGGTAAGAGCCTCAAGGTCATAGTGCCATGTGCCCAGACTGACCTACAAGCCTCTTGGGCTGCAGCCTCATAAAGCACAGTCGATTTGGTTTAAGCCCCTTAGGGATCATTAGTCCATCACTGCTGGCAAACCCTAAAGCTGGTGGATAGCAAGTGAGCAAGAGAACATGAGTGGGTGCACAGGTCTGTGTCTTAGTGAGGTGGAGGTGTCACTTGCACCCATGAATGGTGGCTCCACTCGTGTGCCTTATGATGCTAATTTCCTTTTAAAACTTAATTTCTTGGCTCGGCACCTATAGCTCAACCGGCTAAGGCACCAGCCACGTACACCTAAGGTGGCGGGTTCGAATCCCCAGCCCGGACCGCCAAACAACAATGACGGCTGCAACCAAAAAATAGCCGGGCATTGTGGCGGGCGCCTGTGGTCCCAGCTACTTGGGAGGCAGAGGCAGGAGACTCGCTTGAGCCCAGGAGTTGGAGGTTGCTGTGAGCTGTGATGCCATGGCACTCTACCCAGGGGGGGACAGCTTGAGGCTCTGTCTCCAAAAAAAAAAAAAAAACTTAATTTCTTCTGATGTCTCAGTTACATATTATTTATTTGTTCCACATTCTGCAAATGTATGAGGTCATTTTAGATGCTTAAAAATACAATATTATCTTACTCTTTCTTACCTATCATTTAGTTAACACAATAATAAAATAGAACATTGGCCATTGCACGGTACTGGTTCTTGTCTGTCCTTGGCTGACTTGATAACCAAGTGTTAAATGTCCTTTTGCACCTCCTCTACCTGCTATGGAAAGACAGCAAACTTTCACATAGCTCTCCAACTTTGAAACATAACTTTTTGGTTAAATAAAAGAGTTTTTCTAAATAGCCGTTCAGTGATTTTGTTTTCTAAATTGACAGAAGGGATAGAAAAGGGGACTAAGATTTATTGCATCTCAGTGATGTGCTAAATGTTTTACTTACATCAGTGGAAACATTTTGAGGAAGACTTTCATTTATCTGGTAAAAAGTAAAGGAATATTTTTATTTCCCAATGTTAAGAAAGTGAAACATGGCTCAGTGCCATAGCCTCAGCCCTGGAGCTGGTGGGTTCAAACCTGGCTCAGGGCTGCTAAACAACAATGACAACTACAACAAAAAAATAGCCAGGCATTGTGGTGGGCACCTGTAGTCCCAGCTATTTGGGAGGCTGAGGCAAGAGAATCATTTAAGCTGGGCAGTGCCTGTGGCTCAGTGGGTAGGGCACCGGCTCCATATACCGAGGGTGGTGGGTTTGAACCTGGCCCCAGGCAAACTGCAACATAAAAGTAGCCGGGCATTGTGACAGGTGCCTATAGTCTCAGCTACTCGGGAGGCTGAGGCAAGAGAATCACTGAAGCCCAAGAGTTGGAGGTTGCTGTGAGCTGTGATGCCACAGCACTCTACTCAGGGTGACATAGTAAGACTCTGTCTCAAAAAAAAAAAAAGTGAAATACTTTACTCAACCTCAATTGCATTTAAAATCAATTTATACTGTAATTTCTTACGGACTGTTTTGGTGAAAACTACTATTTTGAAAACTTTTTATTTTAAATTGGTTATAGACTTAGAGAAGAATTGCAAAGTGTGTGGAGAGTTTCCATATATTGCTTACTCAGCTTCCTTTGGTGTTTAATGTTTATAGAACCCTGGTAAATTTGTCAAAACTAACAAATTAACGTTATTAGTTTGGTACCATGAACTAAACTATAGACCTTACTTGGATTTCACCAGTCTTTTCACTAATGTCCTTATTTCTGTTCCAGGCTCTAATACAGGACCCCACGTGGCATTGAGTCACCAAGCCTCCTCAGTTTCCTCAAATCTGTAACAATTTTTAGTCTTTGTTTGTATTTCATGACCTTGAAACAGATGAACACTAGTTTTACAAGATCTTCTGTGGGGGGAGAAAAAGAATTCTGTGGTCAGTCGGGTCAGAAAATGCTAGATTAAATAAAGAAATGCAAATCAAAACCACAATGAGATATCACCTCATTCCTGTAAAAACAGCTATCATCAAAGAGATGAAAGATAACAAGCATTGGTGAAGATACAGAAAAAGGGGAACCCTTGCACACAATTGATCAGAATGTTAATTAGTACAGCCATTATGGAAAACACTCAGGAGATTCTTCAAAAATTAAAATTGAACTGCCATGTAATCTGGCAATACTTCTGGATATATACCCAAAGGAAATGAAATCAGCAACTTGCAAAGATGTCTGTATTCTCTGTACATTGCAACCTTGTTCACAATAGCCAAGATACAGAAACAACTCATGTGTCTCTTGATGAATGAATGCATAAGGGACTACAGTATATATACACAATGGAATACTATTCAGCCTTCAAAAAGAAGGAAATCCTTTCAAGGCAACATGGATGAATCTGGAGCACATTAAGTGAAATTAGACAAGCACAGAAAGACATTATCACATGATCTGACTTATATGTGGACTGTAAAATCGTTGATCTTATAGAAGTAGAGGGTAAAATGGTGGTTACCAGAGGCTGAGGTGGTTAGAAGAGAGGGGAGGTTGGGGAGATGTTGGTCAAAGAATACATATTTATGGTTAGATGGCAGGAAGAAGTTCAACAGATCTATAGTACAGGAACATGATGACAATAGTTAACGATGATATACTGTACTCTTGAAAATCACTAAGAAAAATAGATGTGGTGTTCTCACCACAGAAAAGATAACTACGTGAGATATGTGTTTGTTAATTAGCTAGATTTAACTATTCCACTATATTGTACCAATAAATACATACAGTTTTATAAGTCCATTTAAAAACTAAATTTGAAAAAATGAAGTATTCCTAGAGACTAGAAGAATGTGCTGTTATGTTTTGTGAAGATTCAAGTGGAATGTGTAATAGGCAGCATTTCCTAAACATTCGGCCATGGAGGCGGGCTTCACAGAGTCTGTCTTGGGACTAAGCCTCAGAGGAATCCATGGGGAAATTCTAGTTTAGATGACTTTTATGACAGTCATCTCCTACCTATTCTTTCTGCCTCTACTCCCATATATGTTCCTTCTATTCTCCAGTCCACCACTGGAGTGAGATTTCCAAATTACAGAACTGTTCAGAAATCTTTCTTTCATCTACTCTCAGGTACAGAACTTGAACTTAAACTCTTTGCTATGCATTTGAAGCTCAACACAAGCTCATTGTGGCCCACCTTCCCAGCTGCAGCCATGTGTATCTTCCTGCTATCCTCTTTGAACCCTGCTCTCTAGACACACTGTGTTCCCAGGTATCTCCCAAATCCATCCCTGGCCTTTCAGTACTCTCACTCTGCTTTTCAATCCTTCCTTCTTGGTCTGTCAAAACCCATAATTCTAGTCTGATAATACAAATGTACTCATCTCTGAAGTCTTCCCTCCATTTTCCACTTCTCCAAGTCCTTCTAGTCTGATAATACAAATGTACTCATCTCTGAAGTCTTCCCTCCATTTTCCACTTCTCCAAGTCCAAGCTCAGAATGAATGACTCTGTTCCTGGGTTCTCATAACCATGGCATCTACTTGCACCCCCGACATCACTCATCTCATTTTGTCATCAAATTAGGGTTTGCTGTATGTGAAGGTCCCACCCCCAGGTTGTGAGCTCCTTGAAGGTGAGAAATGAACCTTGTTTACCATTGATAGCTCAGCTTCTCAGCTTCTGCCTTGCATAAAACAGGGGCTCATTAATTGCTTGATGAATGACTAAACAAAAGTCTATGGCACTTTGTACTTCAAAAGTCTCTCATTTGAGTGTCGCAATGTAACCCCAAGAGGAAGGAGTTAACATAATTCCCGGGTTCAGGTTGAGGAAACCAAGGCCCAGATTGGTTAAATGACTTGCCTGGGTGTCATGTAAGTAGTTAGGTATGGGGCAATGATTCCCGATCTTAGTAGTTGTGTTCTTTTCAGTCTTACCACGTGGCCTTCTGGGGTAAGTGAGCAAGCGGGCATCAAATATTAAACATCTGCATGTGCTAAGTGAGAGAAAGGATATGGGGGAGCCAGAAATGAGTAAGATTGTAGGAACATTTATGTTAGAACAGGTAGATATGGCATCTTTTATGGACAAAAACAGACCGACCTGCGAAAGACAGTAAGGAGATAAAAGGATAGGGAATGGCTTAGAGGCAGGGATGAGTTGGTGGCAACCAGAGGAAGATAGCTACTTGTTGTCAAAGATCAGGCAAGCTGGGGAGAGCTGTGTCAAGCTGGAAATCTGTTCAGAGACAGTGATGAAGCCAACACTCTTTGATTGCCTAAAATTGGCTGTGCAGAAATGGATGGCAATGGAGACATTTGCTGCTGGGGAGAGAATATACTTTAAATTTAATGAGGACAACTCTAGAAGCCCTGCTGATTCCTGATTGATAAGTGCTAAGGCGCATCACTTAACTTGCAGGCACAGCTGTCTGCACTGAGCTTTGGTGGGTATTGGGCAGCAGCTCGGCCCCAGGGAAACAGTCCCTGCCTTTTTGCCTGTCTGTGCTTTCACCTCCTGGACAGCAAGTGGGAAAAGGAGCAACCCTGCAACCTCCTTAAAGGTTATTTTGTCCAAAGCAAATGTTGCCTATTGAAATCTCACCAGCCTGATTAGGAAGGATTATTCTGAAGGTCTGTGAAGTATCTAGTAACCAATCTTCCTGAGTTATTTTTGAATAGCTATTGAATGGATAATTTCCATACCCATTATCAAAATGATATGCTGGAGGTGAAATTTAGCTGTATTGTATTTGATCAGTAATTGCAGAAATGTTTCCCTCAGATTTAATGCCTTATTGGCAGCAGGTCTCCCTACAGGCGCAAAAGACTTTGGGATACTTTTCGGTTGACACAAATGCTTTATTATTGCAATATTTTTGTTGCAGTGGGGGGGAAAACAAGATTTATTTGGGCATCTAAAGATGAACTGAAAGTTTTTTTTTTCACCTCCTGAGAGCAACATTTGGCAACATAGCATTTTCTACGAGCAAAAGAAAGTGAATAATACATCTCCCCATCACCCAAGCCTCAGTACTCTGGAGACCCTGAGGTTGGCCAGCAAATCCAGTGATAACAGAGCCACTCACACAGGTCCCTGTCATCAGAAATAAATGGACAAGGAAACAAAGGTTGAGACAATTGACCGTGGAAAGGTAAGTCGAGCCCTCAGCATTGCAGGATTCTAGATCAGCCACTGCCAATGGAAATACAATGCAAGCCACGTAGGTAATTTTCATTTTTTTTCCAGTAGCCACATTAAAGAAAATGAAAGGAAACCAATGAGATTCATTTGAATAATATACGTTATTTAACATAATGTATCCCAAATATTATCACTTTAACATAAAATCAATATAAAATTCTTCTTTTCTTTCACCAATATTCCATCAAGGAATTATAAAATTATTAATTAAATAATTTACATATTTGTCCATACTAACTCTTCAAAATCAAGCGTGTATTTTACCTTTACAGCATGTTTCAATTCCAACCAGCTCCATTCCAAGTGCTCAGTCACCTAGTTGACCTGTCTGCTTGGCATTAAGAATTGTTCGCTGATTTTTTCCACTGAACTGGCTGAAAGAGGTTGTAGGTATTTTGGAGGGGATGTACCTAGTGGCCACTGTACTGCACAGCAAGGGTCTAGCTTGAGATACACATCACAGATTTTAGCTTTTAATTAATACATGATTCAAACTGTTTTTTTTTTTTTTGAGACAGAGTCTCATTATGTTGTCCTCAGTAGAGTGCTGTGGTGTCAAAGCTCACAGCAACCTCAAACTTTTGGGTGTAAGCTATTCTCTTGCCTCAGATCCTAAGTAGCTGGGACTACAGGCGCCCACCACAGTGCCCAGCTATTTTTTTTGGTTGTAGTTGTCATTGTTGTTTGGCAGGCCGGGGCTGGGTTCGATCCCGTCAGCTCTGGTGTATGTGCCTGGCTCCCTAACCACTGACCTACAGGCGTGAAGACTCAAATTGGTTCTTATGGTTTGCTCTGCCCCTAAGCCAGGGAAAAGCTCAGATTACCCTCACCTTTTATATGGAGCCCTGTCACCAATGAATCCTATGGTCCTATGCAGACCCTGCCAAGGTTGTTAAATCCCAAACTCAAAATCATCTGCTGACAGTCAGGGCAAGTAAAATTACACAATAATAAATTACACAAAGAAAGGAAAAGGCATGTCCTCCCCAACAATATCACTTTCAGCAGGAAAAGAGGGTAGAAACCCAGGCAGCTTCAAGGTGATCCAAGTGCACTAAAATCCACCAAGACATCTTTCCCCTGATCACTATTTAGCGTTGGGCACTTCACCTTGGCTGGGCTGGGCTTTCTGACAGTATTTTTTGAGGCAAATCCCAATATAACCAAAACAAATATGCCTAATTAGGTTGGGTATATGTTGCCATAATAAAATTCTGAATTGAATAGTGTTGAAAATTGGCAGGCAAAATTGATTCATCTCGATTAAAGATCTTTTTAGTTACAGAATGATATTGGCATTTTAATTCTCTTTGTTGTGATGGCTTTGGGCCCGTAACTGCATACCCAGGCACACTGAGGGAATATTGTTAAGTGGGGACATTCCTAGCCACAGTGTGGGCTACCATTCTTTGGGGTGGGATAATTTTGGTGTTTCCAGACTGGTTTGGCACTGATTTCTGTCCTGTCTGGTGCTGCAACTTAATCCTATCAGTCTCTAATTATTTCACATGTATGAGATTTGTCTTTTTGGTAATATGGTTCAAATAGTGAAAGACAAAAATAGTAATTTCCATTCTACTATGTTTCCCTCTCCTCTTCACCCAAGTCTAGCACAGGGCTAAGGATTTGATGCCATTAATGCTTGTTCATTTGACCTGATTCCAAGTTACTTCTGAAAAATCTGTGGTCATTATTCTGGGATACTGGCAATTGCTATTATTTCCTATTCCCTTTCCTTGAATGCTTCATTTAGGTCTTTGAAGTATTGTGATTAAAGCAACTAATGATGAGTTTCCACACTGGAGCACAAATGTGAGCAGGTGAAAAACCCAGTCACCTAGTTGATCTGCCTACTTGGCACTAAGAACTGTTGGCCAATTTTTTCCACTGAGTTGACTGAAAGAGCTAGTGTTTTGGCATTCTCTCCAAGGCTGCAGTCTCGTTTCAGTTCATCGAGAATTTACTACAATGTGCTAAGCGCTGTGCTGGACGCTGGGAATTCAGTGGAGAACAAGACAACTCTCTGCCATCAAATCACCCAAAGAATAGTGAAGGAGACAGAAAAGCAAACAGAATAGACAATTACAAAATGGAAAGATGTGTTCCAATAGATGTTCTTTGGAGGGACACCTAATTTCCACTCCCATGAGAAGAAGTCTTAATGAATGAGTAGAAAGGGGAAGGGGGAGAAGAGGCTGGTGAAATAATCCAGGCATGAGGGGATGAAGACTTGAAGTTAGATGGTAAGAGTGATGACAGTAACTAAGACATGTTAGAAGGAGGGAGGGTCAATAGGATTTTAGCAATATATTGGAAACAGAATTAAGAGGAAAGGCAGGATTTCCGGCAACATCCAACTTTTAGGCACAACTGATCGTTACCGAATACAGAGAGTCCATGAGAACAAACAAGTTGCAGAGGAGTAGTCGAGTGGAAGTGAACTCAGTTTTGCCTGTTTCATTTGAGGCACCTCTAGGATGGCCAAATTTCTAGCAGGCAGCTAGGAGAAAGGTCTGGGCTCTTGATGCATGGTATAGGTTTTCACCTTTCACCTTCATATATTTGACTGTAGTAGCATATAAATAGCATGCTACTCACCCACAACCTTAACCCACTTTTTGCACCCCACATTCGGCTGACAAGTTCCCATTTCATTCCCTTGCATAGTGGTGCTGTTTGTCAGAAAGTGGTTTCAAAGACCTTGACCTGTACATTCAGCAGTGTCTACTGAGCACACATTGAGATATTTTATTACATTTTTCTGTATGAGAATTCACGGAAAGTCAAAATTCAGGACAACAAAAGCATTAATAGTAATGACGAGAAACATAGTTTCAAATTTAATATAAACATGAAAATCACTGAATATGCTGATCATGGCAAATGTTTAGCTTCACGGGTGTGCTCATTGGGCCTAAGGCATTTATGTCTTCAATTGTGAACAAAAAGAATAAAGTTGTGGAACATAAATAAAATTATGAAAATCTATTTTGGAAAGTTGTGACTAGAAGTTAAGGTATAACTGGGTATTTGTTTTATTTTGAGACAGAGTCTTGCTCTGTCACCCAGGCTAGAGTGCTATGACCTCTGCCCAGCTCACAGCAAACTCAAACTCCTAGACTCAAGCAATCCTCCTGCCTCAGCCACCCAAGTGGCTGGGACTATAGGCACCTGCCACAATATCCAGCTAGTTTTCCTACTTTTAGCAGAGAAGGGGCCTTTCTATGCTCAGACTGGTCTTAAACTCCTGAGCTCTAGTGATCCTCCCACCTTGGCCTTCCAGAGTGCTAGAATTTATTACAGGTGTCACCCACCACGTCTGGCCATAATTGGGGAGTTTTATTTTATATTTTAGCTGTCTGGGAATTAACTCTCTCCCATGTCACCAGTAATATATAAATCTATTGTTTAACTCCTACACACTGGACCTTTGCACATATTTTCAGGATTGCTTTTTATAGGAAAGCAGGGAGCTACTTGCAACCACCAGCATCAAGATGGTAGGTGTGATGACTAATTTTAGATATCAGCTTGACCGGATCAAGGGATATTCAGATAATTGGTAAAATATTATTTCAGGATATGTCTGTGAAAGTGTTTCCAGAAGAGATGAGCATTTTAAATCAGTGCACTGAGCAAGGAATAACCTCACTAACATGCACAGGCACCATCCCATCACCTGAGGGCCCACATAGGCAGAAGAAACGTGAATTTACTCTCTCCTCTGGAGTTGAGATGTGCATTTTCTTTTTCTTTTTTTTTTTGAGACAGAGCCTCAAGCTATTACCTTGGGTAGAGTGCTGTGGCATCACAGCTTATAGCAACCTCAAATTGGGCTTAAGCAATTCTCTTGCCTCAGCTTCTCAAGTAGCTGGGACTACAGGTGCCCACCACAATGCCAAGCTATTACTTCTGTTTCAGTTGTTATTGTTGTTTAGCTGACCTGGGACAGGTTCGAACCCGCCAGCCTCGGTGTCTGTGGCCAGCGCCCTACCCACTGAGTTTGGACACCCCCTGAGATGTACATTTTCTCCTGCCCTCAAACGTGGCCCCTTTGACTCTTGGACTTATGCCAGGGGGGCCTCCATATCTCAGACTTTTAGCCTTGGACCAAGAGTTACAGCACCAGCTTCTTGGGGTCTCGGGTTTTCAAATTCAGATGAAATTACATCACTGGTTTCCCTGGTTCTGTGGTTTGCAGATGGCATGTTGTGGAACTTCTTGGCCTCATAGTTACACAAGTTATTCCAATGTCATCTTCTTCTATGTGTAGATATATGTTTATTATCTATGTATCTATCCCTATCTGCACATCTGTCTATCAATCTATCTCCACAAACACACAGAGGGTACCAAAAATGTATACACATTTTAAGAAAGGAAAAAAATGTATGAAAGTTGTAATACTCAAGTTACATTTGACTTCGGCATTACAAGATGTTCTCCAACATGACTTGCATTCATCTTTTGTTAGCAGTATATATTGAATATTGCAACTTGAATACAGTTTTATTCTTTCTTAAAATGTGTATACATTTTTGGCACCATCTTATCTATATCCAAGTGGTCCTGTTTCTTTGGTCCTGTATAATACAGCAGTCAGGATTCTTGAACTAGATGTAGTTATTTTTCTAAATGTAGTTATTTTTCTAAATATTTATTTTTTGGTATTCTTGTCAACATCTTATTCAGCCAAGTTCCTTGCTTGATGAAAATATGTATAAATAATCCACGGCTTAGCATAGTCACTGGAAATAGTGTCACTTCTGAAAGCCATACTTTTCTAAATTTCCCCTATTATTTTTCATTTCATACTGCTCATATTTAAAATGGACAAAAGATTAAGTAAAGTAACGAAGTAAATGAAAATAAAAGTAGGGTGGCACCTGTGGCTCAAGGAGTAGGGC
>NW_003852512.1:635985-672391 GCF_000181295.1 Otolemur garnettii
AAAAAAAAAAGAGTAAATGAAAGCTATCTTGTAAGCCTGCAAAGATGGCCACAAAGAACAGCTTTTCCATAATGGTAAAGTACTTGGACTTCTAATATTTGAACATGTATTTTATGTCCTGATTGTAATCAAAAGTAGCTTGATATGCTGAGTGGCAAAGGAAAAATCTTAGCTCATAAAAATTCCCTTTACAAAACAGAAGCTATACAATTTGTTTGGCTAAAACACAGTGTTGCCAGCCACTTCCACCTCCTTATAAATTAGTCCCAGGAGGCTGAGGCAGGAGGATCACTTGAGCCCAAGAATTGGAGGCTGCAGTGAGCTATGATTGTGCCATTGCACTCCAGCTTGGCCAACAAAGTGAGACCCTGTCTCAAAAAAAAAAAAAATCGTCACATTGGGTGGACTACTATGTTTCTACCGTGGTCTGGAAAAGGTTTTTTAGTATGTGCTGAGAGTCAACAGCTGGAAGATGTTAAAATTTATGTCAAATAATATACCCAGGACCTTTACAAAGCACACAAATGCATTTAAAATATAATTTAAACTCTGCTTCTTGATAGAAATAAAAAAGTATGTGTGTCATATTTTCTTTTTATTTTGTTTTTTAAATTTCAGAGTATTATCGGGGTATGTCTTATTTTAAATATTGCCTCTTCTGGGTATGTAGAAGGAAACAGACTGTTCCCCTCTCCATGTCAACGTCTAAGGCAAAGATCAGGATACACACACACACACACACACACACACACACACACATTTATTTATTTATTTAAAGGCATTCATGTCCTAGTTAGGACTTTTAAAAGTTGAACTTAATTTTTCTCTTTTTTGTTGTGAAACTCACTAAAACATTGCAAACATAAATGTAATCATCGTCAGTGTTGTCATGACCTCATGGGCATTGTTGAGGTCCATTAGCTAAGACGTACCTTAGGACAAACCAGGCTGTAGCCTGTTGGGATGGCTTCCTGTTTTCTTCAGAAAGACAATACTGAGAGCTGTGTTGTTGTTATTGTTGTTGTTGTTCTTCTTCTTTTTTTGAGACAGAGTCTCTCTATGTCACCCTGGGTAGAGTGTCCTGGTGTCACAGCTCACAGCAACCTCAAACTCATGGGCTCAAGTAATTCTCTTGCCTTAGCCTCCCGAGTAGCTGGGACTGCAGGTGTCCGCCACAATGCCTAGCTATTTTTGTTGTTGTTGTTGTTGCAGTTGTCATTGTTGTTTTAGCTGGGCCGGGCTGGGTTTGAACCCCCCAGTCTTAGTATTATGTGGCAGGTGCCATAGCCAATGAACTACAGTTGCCGCCCAAGAGCTGTGTTCTTAAACTTTAATGTGCTTCTGACTCATCCTGGGATCTTGTTAAGATACAGATTCTGATACTGGTGTCTGAAATAGGGTCTCTGATTGAGATTCTTTTATAAGCTTCTGGGTGAGGCTATTGTTGCTGGTCCACAGCCCACACTTTGAGTAGCAGGGACCTTGAACATAGGCATTATTCATTCATTCAGGGATGTAGGCCATTTTTCTTTGCAGGATGCAATATTCACTTGGGAATTAGATGTGTTTGTCCTCTGTTTAAACAATTATCTGGAGAGTGTTCATTTTTTGAAAGAAAGAAAAGAAAACTTTGAGTTTAGAGTTATGTGCCTGAGACTGTGTTGGGCACTTTTATTTAGTTCTGACAAATAGCATGCAATTTGGGTAGTATTGCCCTACTTTTACAGTAAGGGGGAAAAAGCTGAGAGTGATGTACTTGTCTAAGTTCAAAGCCCCTTTCAATCATTCTTCCCTCCAGGTTGCAATCTTATGACAGTGGCCAAAGGTGTCATGTAATTCACCTATTTGTCAATATGATTTCTGTGATTCTCAAAAGAAACTTAATTCAAGCTTAAAATGCTTTACTTTTTCTGAAATGTAATGAAGCCACATGACAGCAGAGCTCTGAGTATACTACTGGTCACTTGTGTCACTGAAAATGAGCAACTACACTCAAGTAGCAACTTCATATCTCATTCTTGAGCAAGGAAGCAGGTGTTAATGTTGTCCTCTGACCCCACAATGTCTGTCTTTAGTCCCTCACCTCTGGCCAGGCCTCTCGAATGCCAAAGCAAAGCCAATCTGCCAGCTGTTCGATCAAATTGAAGCCACGAAATCAGTGTATATTTACCATTAAACTGTGCTGCCATTAACGCTAAGTCAAAAGGACACAGGGATGCTGTGCATGAAACACTTCAAACAGATATTCAAAGAAAACACATTTCCAATTGGTCATGGATCCAATATGACCCAAGTTTTATCAGAAAACAAGTTTCTTTATAAAAGAAAAAGGGGGTGGGGACAGGAGAAAGGTAGAATCTATAGCCAACAATTTGAAGCAACTTGGATTTTGCTCGATCCTGAAAACAGAACTCATTTTGCCTTGGAATAAGGGATCTGATCAGAGGTAAACAGTACAACCAAATTATTCCATCAGATTGAGCTCACCAGGCAATTAGACCAAAATAGTAAAAACCCATGCTGCTCTCACGAACCTCATAGGCAGATACACAAATGACTCCAACAAGGTCCAATAAGATCAGGGTCAGAAGGAAAATGCCAAGGAAATGACATCAGGAATCATTGGAAGGAGGGATTGTATCCGTCCACAGCTATCAGGAAAGGGTTCCTAGAGAAAGTAGTATAGAAGAGCTTTGCAGAATGGGTAGATTTGCCACATGAGCAGTGGGGAGTATCCAAGGAAGAGCAGCATAAGCAAAGGAAGCATGGGACCATGAAAGTGCAGAAATACATTCAATGGACTCTCTGGTTTGCCTGAAATGGAGGACATGCCTACTGCACAATTAACAAAAGGGGGACATGTGGGCAAATTTAGAAGATGCTAAATAACCCATTTCACCAGAAGTGCTCTCATTGTGAAGGGAAAATAGGATGGTTTATGTGAATCCTAAATTATACCCACACCACCTTTTTTTTTCCAAGATAGAGTCTTGCTTTGTCTCCCAGGAATCAGTGACACCATCACAGCTCACTGCAACCTCACACATCCAGCCTCAAGTGATCCGTCCCGCCTCAGCCTCCTGAGTAGGTGGGACTACAGGCACGTGCCACCATGCATGGATAATTTTTTCTATTTTTTGTAGAGACGGAGTCTTGTTCTTATTCAGGCTGATCTTAAACTTCTGGCCTCAAGCAATTCTTCTGCTTCTGCCTCCAAAAGTGCTAGGGTTATAGGTGTGAGCTACCTCACCTGGCCATACATTTTCTACTAAAATATCTTCTAGCTTTGATATAATGCTAAAAAAAAAAAAAAAAGAAAAAGCTATGTCAGTGGTGCATATACAGTCTGAAAACTTCCACGTCACTCTGCCAGTTATTAAGGCCTACTACAAAGTCAGAGTGGTAAGAACAGTGTGTTACTGACACAGAAAACAGACCAATAGCCAGGCGGATCAAAAGTGAGCTTTTGGAAACAGTCACATGTGCACACACCCACCCTCTGCCCCCCCAGCACCCACTGTGTCAGTCTACATTGCCACAACTCAAACGACCCTTGCTCCACAGAGCAGCCTAAGTGATAAATTTAAAAATATAAATCAGATTATGTCATTTATATGCTCAAAATACTCCAACAGCATCTCAAGATATGCAGAAGAAAATCCAAAGTCCCTGGCATGGCTTATAAAGGCTTCCATGTCCTGGCCCTAGGTACCCCTCCAGTCTCATCTTTGAACTTGCTTTTCTTACTCAGTCTCAGCCACCTCCTTACCCACCCTCTAACACCCCTACCTGAGCAGACCTACTGTGTCCTAGGCCTGAACTACAATCCCCATATGGCCAGCCTCAGAGATCTATGTACCATCTCATTTGGGTCTTTACTCAAACGTCACTCCTTCAGAGTGGCCATTCCTGAACCAACCTATTTAAAATAGTACCCTCATAGCTTTCTGTCCCCTCCATCCTGCTTAATTTTTTATATCTTTGTGCTCACCACTTCTTGATGTATCATTTATACATTTGTTCATTTCCGCTTCCTCCTACTAGAATATAAATTCTATTTTGTCCGTTTGTTCATGCTATATCCCTAATACCCAGGCCAGTGCCTGCTACAGAGCAGTGCTCAGAAGACAGGCATGCAGGCAACTGTGAATGAACTCACAGATGCCTGCCCACGAGTCTTGCCCTTTCTGATCGAGTCTCCTTCCTACTCCCCACAGCCTATGGCTATGCCTCTCTTCCTTTTCTTCCCTGATTAATATTCCTCAGTGGTTTCACTACTAATACCTACACAATGAGGCCTACATTCCTAGGCTTATATTCAAGGTCCTCCACGTGCAGGTCCCAATCTACCTTTTCCATTCTTGTCTTTTACTTTTCCTCTGTGTGTAACCTGTCCAGGCTCTGGTCCAGGTGTTAAAAATATTCCATTTAGGGCAGTGCCTATGGCTCAGTGGGTAGGGTGCCTGCCCCATATACTGAGGGTGACAGTTTCAAACCTGGCCCTGGCCAAACTGCAACAAAAAAAATAGCTGGGCATTCTAGCAGGTGCCTATAGTCCCAGCTACTCGGGAGGCTGAGGCAAGAGAATTGCCTAAACCCAGAAGTTGGAGGTTGCTGTGAGATGTGTGATGCCACAGCACTCTACTGAGGGCAATAAAGTGAGATTCTGTCTCTACCTATATATAATATATATATATATACATATATATATATATTTAGTGGAACACATTTTTTTTTTTCCAAATTAGATCTTATATGAAACCCTAATGTAGAAAATAGATCAAAGCAGAGGAGCTTGTGTTGAAACTGGGGTAAGTGTCCTGAGGTTCCTCCAATTTGATTTGCCTCCCTCTCTGGTATGCCGTGAAGCCGCTCTAGCAAACCTGATTTATTTATTTACTTTAATAATTAATTATTTTTTATTAAATCATAACTTTGTACATTGCTGCATTCATGGGGTTCAGGGTACTGCTTCGATATACAATGTGAAATGTTTACATTGAACCAAGTAGCCAAGCTGAAGCATTCGGTCTTCCAAAGCCTCTGAACACCCCATGTCCCCCACCTTAAATGTCCTTTAAGACCTTCTGTATATGTCCAAATTCTACCTAGACTTAAGGCTTAGTCAAATATCACTTCCTTCATGAAGTTTTCCTTGAGCCCATCAGGCATGACTCTTTCCTCCTCTGAACTTGGTTCCACCTTTCATGGCCCTTACTTCCTTGTTTTCTGTATTAGGGAGATTGATTTATAAATTTTTAATCTTACTAAGCTGAAAGCTCCTTAAAAAGAAGGGGACAGCCAGTTTTTTTCTAAATAAATGATTCATCTTTGTTGTCCCAATAGTCCTACTATAATGTCATGCACCCAGTAGGTGCTCAATACACTGTTGGATGAATGAGTGAGTGAGCAAGTTTCCTACATTATATGAAACAAAACCAATTTTTTAATCGAGCTTATTTAGCTTGATGTTTGTTTCTTTTTATGGTCATAAAAACAGACAATACATCCAGTCCCTTGTGGCTCCTGAAGGCTTCAGTAAGCTGCCAAATAACATTACTAAATTTATGATTGGATTAATGAAAAGCTTGTAGCAAAATTATCCTAGTGAGGAAATGATCCTTTAGGGGGCTTCAATTTCAACTGCTGAGGCAACATTAGTTTTAAATGAAAGAAAACATCTTATTGTGTAGACTTTGCACAGATGATAAATATGCCAGAAGGAGTTTGTCCCAGGACACCCTGCAGTAGACGCAGATAGGAAGAAACTCACCCTGGCAAAATGGAGAAAAGGGAAGCAAGCTGTGCCACTTTAGAGAAGTTGCTCCTCCTCCTGGACTCTCCATCTCCCAGTTTTTCAGTGTGTCAGTAGAGTTTCATTTCACGGATCTCCAAGTTTTCCTCCAGCCCAAATCATCTATGGTTTTTTTCAGACCGTAAGCAGAATACCAGTTTCCTCTGGCCTGAGTCCTGGGTAGTGACTCTCCATAGCACCTGGCATGCGGTCCCATACTTCCCTGAGGACTCCCTTCTAGTGACCTTGCTGGGTATGAGGATCACAGCTAGATTTTTTTTTATTATCGTTGTTTTAATTTTTTTGAGAAGGAATCTCTCTCTGTTGCCCAGGTTAGAGTGCTGTGGCATCAGCCTAGCTCACGCCAACTACAAATTCCTGGGTTCAGGATGTCCTCCTGCCTCAGACTCCTGACTAGCTTGGGACTACAGGCACCCACCACTGTGCCTGGCTAATTTTTTTCTATTTTAATTAGTGACAGGGGTCTCACTGTTGCTCAGGTTGGTCTCAAACTCCTGAGCTCAAGTGATCTCCCCACCCTGGCCTCCCACAGTGCTAGATTATAGGCATGTGCCACCATGCTGGGCTGATCATAACTAGTTTTAAACCTGTTTCTTGCCAATGACCACTGGATACATTTCCACAGCAGGATATGTTCCCTATGTGCACGGGAAAGAAGACTCATGCTGGCAAGCCATTCTATGGGATAAATCACCCCTCTTGACCCTAAATATCCAAGGGGTCATCAATCAGTTGTCCCAGCCATGTAGAACAGCAGCAAGGGACCTTGCTACATTCCACTGTCCCCAGTAAGTCTCATGTCTTGGAGTCCATTCTCGATCCCCTTTGCCTGATAGCACCAGAGTGAGTATGGCTGAAATAGTGGCTTTGTCCTTAGAAAATTACATCTATTCCCATTATCAGCTGAATCAGAGAAATAATAAGCATTTTGTCCAATCAAAGCAGCAGGCACAGCTCTGCACTCAACAGACATGGGTTTGAACTCTGGCTTCATCAGTATTTAACTTAGTGACCCTGATCAAGCTACTTTCCCTTTTTGACCTTCCGTTTCCTCATCCATCATATGTGTATGATTCTTAGTACCTTCCTCAAGGGAGAGACATAAGGAATAAATGAGGTGATGCATATAGTAAAAAACTTAGACTCTAATCTCATGTATAATAAAAATTCAACAAATACTATTATCACCATTGCTATTAATAATAAATTTTCCTAACTATATAGTTAAGCCCCCACTAACTCTGATTAAGGTGTTAGTGGGTAGAGAGACTCCTGTCAGAACTCATTATATGGACAGTAAAAGCATACTTAATTAGGGCTTACTATGTATCCATTTTAATATATGTATATGTTACATATATATTAACTGAATTCCCACAACAACCCTATGAAGTAGGCATTATTACTATTATTATTGTCACCATGTTGCAGAAACAAAGAAGTTAAGAAATTTGTCTGTAGTCACACAGTGGCAAAGTAGGGCCATGATCCCAGGCCATACTGCTCCAGAGCCTACATAGTCCACTCTACTGCTCAACTGCTTTTGCATAACTAATTGTAGACTATGTGGGTGGAAATAAAGCTTTACTTCCTCACAGTTAGGAATGCAGCCCTTCTGATACCCTACTCTATCTTCTGTAATAAATGATCAGTAATTAATTATAATTAGCACGTTATTCATGTGAAATAGTTGCAGGCAAACTGCTGCCACTGGAGGTAGAAAGTGGCAAGAAATGTATTTGTTTCTCCCAAGGAGAAAGGAAATGTTTCTTCTTCTATCTTGAGTCACTGTGCTTGGGCTTAGCCAACCCTCCTTTCCATCAATAGTAGACTTCAGCTCAGCACACACAAAATCAATGCTTTTATGACAGATGACTCTTATCTACACACTTAATTAAGACTTGCTCATTAAAGCATTTACAAGATTCTTTGAAGCTGTTTCTCACCACTTCCCCCCCAAAGCAACTAGTCTACTCAGTTAAAATTCAGCAGGAGAGAAATAGAGTTGGCTTTATTTTCATTCAATGAGCAATTACAACATGGCAGGTGCTACTCTAAAAGCTTTACATGTGTCATCTCTTTTAATTCTGAATCAACGCCAAGAAGTTAGGTCCTACTATCATCTCCAGTTTGCAAATTTAAAAAAAAATAAAAGTTTGAAAAGTTGTGACTTACCAGAAACCATATATAGTTTGAGTGTGACGAGAGAGGGCCCTGTCCTTGGTTTTGTGCTTTAGAAGGCCTTACTCTGGCTGTCCTCTAACTGTACCTCTGCCACAGGGCAAGAAATCTGTAGGGTCAAGGCAAAGTGTCCACCCAACGCCTAGGCTCCTTCTATCTTCCTTCTAGAACAAACATAAATACTTAGGACCTCAGATTTTTCTGCCCAAATGATTTGAAATCTACTTCCATGGCCTGACCACAGGTCTTCCTTGTTTCAGTCTTCTCAAAGGCAAAGCAATCCGGCTAGCGCAAATATCCCTGGGTCAGAAGAGTGGTCCAGGGATGGCCATTTGTGAGGTTTTTTGAAAAATTCCGGATAGGGCAACTGAGGCATCTACTCACATGTAGCTACTCACATCAAAGCTCCCTGTGATGAGGAGTGGAAGTCAGGGAAGGAAGAGAAGAGAGGAAGTGTTCAGGTTAGGGGACTGGGGCCAGAGCCTAGCTCTCCCCATGTGCTCATGTTCCACAAGTCCAAGGAGTACAAGAACTTTAAATTATAACTTGGCCTTTCAAATTGTTATGAATTAGTGTGTCTGTCAAAGTAGGAAACAGAACACATTTTATTTTTATTTTATTTTATTTTGTTCTCCTGCTGCCCTGTGCAAGAACAGATTTTCTATATCAGTTTGCCAGTTTGTCTGAGCAACCTTTTATTGTAGCCTCACAAATATTAGGGGCAGACTTGCACCCCCTTATCCACCAGATACTATATGCTTCTTTCAGGGATCAGCTCCAATCCCACGTATTCCAGAAATTCCTTCCAAAGGACATCAACACAAAAACTGGTTTTCCTCTCTCCTTTTCTTGTTCCAGTCTTTCTCCCAGCCTGCCTGGGTACCCTATCTAAGCTCCACCTGGCTTTCCCATGAGACCATGACCTGAGAATTAAGACTTGTCCATCTGCTTATCCCTAAGTGCCCAGCCTGTCCCAAAATATGTGTCTGGAGATATTTGTTGAATAAAAGGATGAAACAGGAGGAAAAAAGAGGCACTACTCCTAGGAGAGAAAGAAAAGAATGTAAACCAAGCAGAAAAGTCCTTGACATAGGGACAGGTGACCTGATCAGTGTATTTTCCTTTCTCAAGGAAAATTTCCAACATATATAAAAGTAGGGAATAACGTAATGAACTTCCATGGGCCCTTCTCCAGCTGCAGCAATGAAGAACACACAGCCAATCTTGTCTCATCCATGCCCTTCCTCACTCTCATCAACCTAATCTTTGATTAATTCCAAGCAAGCCCCAAACATCATGTTATTTCAATAGAAAGTATTTCAGTACAAAAAGCAAGAGTTTGTTTATCAAGAATTTGGTCTCACTAAGCCTAGCTGAGCAACCACTGGAAACTGACATGACCTGAGCAGAATTAATTCTGGCAGCTGCAGATTCCTGCAGAATGGGAGCCTGTGTGTGAACGGGGAAGACAGTGTCTCTTCTTCCCACCATGATCTTCAGTGGCAAGGAACTGGGGCAGCATGGGGCCCATGGCCGTGACTTCTCACTGAGCTGACCATCTTTCTCTGCTCATTTCAAACACTGTACTTAGTGAATTTAGACACCTTTGTGCACATCCATACTGACTTGTCTTAATTCTGTCAAAGCCTTCTCCCTCTCCCCTGGAGCTGTCTGGGAATTCTGGTTCATTGTTGCTGGCTGTTTTTTACTTCCTTTGTGCTTAACTTGTTGAAATACGAAAGGGGTTGGACAGTGTCAAACAATATGGCCCTCGTCACGCCACATTTTACATTGAAATCATTTTTAAGGGCTTTGCTCCTTGACACAGATGGTCTCCATATCCTAGGAGATGGTCTTTTGGCACGAAAATGAAAAAGCTGTACCCCCTGTGAATCAAGAAACTTGGCGAGTTTATTCTGGCTCAAGTCAAAGGGACACTTCATTGTCCCTGGGCCTCTTAGTTTCTCCTCCTGTAGGGAGCATTTTTGACTCCTCTCGTTAAACACATATTTGAGTTTGTGCTCCTCTTTCCCACCTAGTGGTGGGCGCCTATTCATACTGAAGCTCCTCCCCTTTTCTAAGACAGAAAATGGCCTTCACCTTTAATACTGCCACACACAGGATCAACTGACTGTCTGAAGCCACACTGCTTCCCCAAGCCCTCTTAAGAGAGCCTGGTCCGTCCTCTCACAACCTGCTGCTAATTATCCCATTCCTGCCTATCTTCGCCCTGTGATGGCCACCACTTGGAAGCATTGCTTTCTTCTCTCTCTTTTGTCCTTTGTCTTAAAGACATTGCTGGGGTCTCTTTCTTCTTTAGTGACCTTTGGACTTCTTCAGTAATTAATGTCTCTTTTACAGTAAGAGAAGTAAGCAAATCACTCTGTTACTCTCATTTCCTGCTTGTTTTATGCTTCCCTGACTGTGGTTCTGTGGCTTAGATAGCACAGCATTATACTCATTTCATTTCCCCCTGTTTAGGTCCCAGGAACTCTTTGCTTTCCATTTCTGTTACAGATTTCCCAACTACTGGGCCAAACTGACATCAGACACATAATTCTTCTAGAAAAATATCCCTTTTCCACTTCATTGATGTACTCCATATTTCTTCATAGTATATATAGGGTGTCCCAAAAGTCACGGTTAAAATTACCATACATTCAGAAAGTGGGAAATTGAAGCTAAATGTACCTCTATTTACAAAATATTCATTATAACATTTTACAAAATATTTACAAAACATTCTTTACATGTTGCTCATCTCTTTGTAAAATTTATAAACTGGTTCAGTGACTGCAGAATTAGATATATAATACTTATTCTCTTTCTACTAACTACTAAGTTCCAGGATCACAGGAATGACATCTAGGACATAGTAGGTCCTTAATAAATATTGAAAAGGAAATAAAATAAATGAGTGAATAAACATTCTTTTTCATTTTTTTTTCTTGAGACAGAGTCTCACTTGGTCACTCAGTAGAGTGCAGTGGCATCATAGCTCATAACAACTTCTAACTCTTGGGCTCAAGCAATTCTCTTGCCTCAGCCTCCCAAGTGGCTGGGACTATAGGTGCCTGCCACAACACCCAGCTACTTTTTGGCTGTTCTTGAACCTGTGAGCTCAGGTGATCCACCCACCTTGGCCTCTCAGAGTTCTAGGGTTACAGGGGTGAGCCACTCCACCCGGCCTTGGATAACCATTCTTAAATCAATTTCTGTTGGCATTTCTTATGCTTCTGAAATCTGGTCTCTTTCAGTTTTATTTTACTTATTATTATAAAACAAATCAGATACTTATTTTTTGTTTTAGCAATTATATATACATTTGTCTGTATATTATTCCTTAAATCCAGTTTTAGTAATTCAATAGATTCTGGTTTTCATGAGGAATTTTTATTAGGTTTGTATAGCACGACCAATTGGATCAGCCATGCTATCATGTAAAAACCTTCTTTATAAAAACTGATCAATTTTAAATACTTTCTAAGAGTATCAGTGACCTCAGAGGGAGGTGGCATGAAATATTTAAATGTCTGTAGTCATGTTAGCGTCTGTATGTGTGAATTTCATTTGATAATTACGAGAAATACAAGCAAATCCAAAGAGTGGTATGAACTTGACAATAAAATATATTTGAATCTCTCTTTTTGTTTTATTTTACAGATAGATTTTATTTTAACATATTAAGTTGAATCTTCTAAGAATAAGAAATTCCAAGAAGAGCAATTTTGGTGACCTCAAAATCTTCTGAATAGCATAGACTTTAAGTGTAGGTGGGTGAAATGCAAGGAATTGAATTCTGCAATGCAGTCAGCCATGGATTAAAATCCCACCTCTGCTAATCATTAGCTATGTCAGATGTAAAATTACATTACCTATTTGAACCTCTATTTCTCTCTATTTTCTCATCTGTTAAACAGGACAAACAAACTTGTTTACACTATAGGTATCCATGTATATAACCGACAAAGCTTAGGATGCTCTTAAAATCAACTAAAAGAAAACTAACCACCCAGAAGAAATAAGGACAAAGTCTATGATGAATCAATTCAGAGAAGAGAAAATTTAAATGGCAAATAATATATGAAACAATGTTACCTCTCTGCTATGATCTGAATGTTTGTGTTGCTTCAAAATTCATATGCTGAGATTTGATTCCTACTGTGCTGGTATTAAAAGGTGGAGCTTTTGAGAAATGACTAGGGCATGAGAGTAAAGCCCTCATGAATGGGATTAGAGCCCTTATAAAAGAGGCCTGAGGGAGCTAGCTACTCCCTTCCTCCATATGAGGAAGCAGCAGCAAGAAGATGCCATCTTTGAAGCAGAAAGTAAGCCCTCAGGAGACATTGAATCTGCATGTCCCTTGATACTGGATTTCCCAGCCTTCAGAACTGTGAGACAGAAATTTCTGGTGTTTGTAAATCACCCAGCCTAGGGTATTTGGTTATAGCAGCTAGAACAGACTAAGACACACTCTCTAGTCACCATGGAAATATGAATTAAGACCACAAATAGTTCATTATATATGATCTAATTGGCAAAAATCTTAATGTTTAGCAATGTAAAAGGATGGCAAGGAGATGGAGAAATAAATACTTTCAATACATTACAAATGGGAGTGTAAATATGAAGACTGCTTTAGCAATATCTAGTAAAGCTGAAGATATCACACTCCATGAGCCAACAATCATGCTCCATGATCCATGACCCTGCTGGAAGGCGTGGATAAGCATGTTCACTACAACACTGTTTATAATAGCAAAGAATTGGAGACAAATGCCCACCAAGAGGAGGATGGCTAAATAAATTGTAGTGTATTTACACAATGGAATACTATATAGCAATGAATATAAATAAACTATAGCTACATGTCATAACATGGATGTATCTCAAAGGCCTAATATTTATCAAAACCCACCTGAAATAGGAGGAACAGAGTATGAAAACATCTCTGTAAAGTTCAAAACATGTAAAAGAACAGTATCTCTTACTCAGGGATTCACAGAGATATGTTGTACAAATGTAAAGGCTGTAGTAAGTTATAAAGACATGGCCAGGAGTCATCAATGCCAAATTCTAGAAAGTGGTTACCTCTGAGCAGTAGGGGGAAAAGGAGATCAATGTGATCATGGAGGGGAACACAGGAGACTTCAACAATATTTCTTCTATTTTATTTCTTAAGCTAGAAAATGAATACCTAGTTGTGAATTATCATCTGTATGTCTAAAATATTCAGTTCAAAAAATGTCTATATCACAGTATTATTATAAGTTTTAAATGAGGTAATGGGTTTAAAATATTCAGCACCATGTTTGGCACGTGGCAAGGGCTCTATAAATAACAATTCACTACCACCCTAACACACAAACACACACACATGTACACACACATACCCACGTGCCCCCTTTCCCTTCCACCACAATCTTTGAATTTGTATATGTCCTCTGGCAGCTACATAAGACTCCAGACACCTGCGCCTGTTTTATGCATTCTCTTTATCCTGCAGCTCCCCTCCTTTATACTCCCTCTGATGAGCTGGGCTGAGGAAGCTTGTCCCTTAGAGCTAACTAAACTAAGTTCCCCGTTTTATAATTTACATAGCCTTTCTATTATGCCTTGCTTAGAGATTAGAAGTCACAATCTATTCTATGAAAGTCCCAGCTATATACAACCCAGTCCTCCCAATAATTTTTGTAAAAGGGCTGTTACCTATTGCTATGTAAGAAACTACCTGCAAACTTGGCTTACAACAACAACCACATTATTTGCTCATATTTTAAAATTTGGGCTGGGTTCATCTGGGTGGTTCTTCTGCTGGACTTGCCAGTAGTCTTTTGTGTAGCTGCATTCAGCTGCTGGTATAGCTGGGACCAGGCTCAGCTCAGATGCTGGCATAATGGAGACTTTCTCTCTCCATTTAGTCTCGGAGTTTCACCTTTTCTGTTTGAACTCTCCATGTTTCCTGCAGCAGGGTAGCTGGACTTCTCACATGGTGGCTCAAAGTTCCCAAAGGCACAAAAAAGAAAACAGTCAGATCTTTTTAAAGCTTAAGACACAGAATTAACACAGTGTCATTTCTGCTGCATTTTACTGGTTAAATCAAGCCCCAGTCCCAGCCCCAACCCAGATACAAGGAGAGGGAAATATGCACAGATGTGAATATTTTCCTATTATGTAACCCTCCCAGCCTGTTGTTCCAAGACAATAGTGGTGGGCACTTTGTTCTACTCCCCTGGTTCTCTGGGGCAGATAGACTGCAAACAGCACTAAGCAGAGTACTCAGACATCACTTGCCACTCCTACTCACTCCTTTATAAAACCCTCTTGATTTAGAACCTTCCTTTCAATTCCACATGTGTAGATTATATGACTACTGGGTGCTTGGAGCTATGCTATGCTCTGCAAACTTTGGAATGAATGGCAACGGTTTGGATCCTTGAGGATGTCATAGTGTGGCCAACAAAAAAGGAGATTAGAATCTATCTTCCTAGCTGCCATGAGGTGGCCTCACAAGTCAAATCAAAAGCCAGGAGGCATCCAGGCTAGATGACAGGCACAATAGCCACTCAACCTAATGGGCTGAGCCCTTGGTCACAAAAGGGCATCTGATTAGTCTAATAAGACATAATTTTTGTAAGAACATGAGACTGTTACCAGTATGCGGCTTTTTTGTTTAGATTAACATTTTAAGATTCTGAAACCATAAGCTAACTCACTTTGCCCTGTGGGACATAATACCATTTGCCTTGTTCATAATACGTGCCAAAAACATATTTGTTAATAACTTCAAGTTGAATTGAATTAGTCAGTGATTTTTCGAATCTCTAGGAAATGCTGTTTTACTACACGTGATACTTAGAACACTACTATAAAACATAACACCCAATAATCCTCCACACACACATACACACATATGTCCATATATACACATACACACATATGTAGAGTAGCTACTAGTCCTATATTATTTTCGTTTGTTTTAGCCAATTGCATTTTTTTTTTGAATTTCCCAGACACTCCGAGAAGCAAATCGGCACCACTTACACTCTGCAGCCAATCACTTTTAATTCTTCCAGCAGTCATTTTGATAACATCAGACATAATGAAATCACTTAGGGGTAATGTGGGGTCTAATTCCCCCTATGCAAAATAGTCTATTTTAATTCAGGTTTGGAATCCCTGCCAGAGCTCTTGAGGCTGCTCCTTCTATAGGGTCATTATTAAAGGAACTTTATTTTTATGATAATAAATTCTTATACAAATAGATCTCCCATAATAACACAGAAGCCCTGCTAGTCTTTCTCACCAATCACTGTGAAGTGTTACCATACTCTGTGATACATGAGTAAATAAGAAGCCGGCATTTTCTGAACTACCCCAAGTTTACTGATGAGGGTGATGAAGGTGACTCCTAGATCTCTGAATATCTGTCCTTGTAATACAATTTTAGTTTAAATGGAATTGTATTAAATCATATATGAAGAAACCCAAAGCAGAACTGTTATTCTTGCTCATGTAAATAAGGGTTGGAGCACATCTTTTGTTTAAAGCATGATTTCGCTTGATGGATGATGGACTATGTGACTTGTCTGACATCATTAAGACCCTTTGTGTGGTTTTAATCTGCAGTTTGGATACTTGAGAGTGTTAAGCTATTTTCGCTCTTTGAAAGTGACATGAGATTGGTTAATGGAAGAGAAAAGATGAATTCCCCTCCCCCCCCAAGGATCCTCAACTAAAAGCATTACTTATAGGAGAAATCAGTCTTCTTTTTGGGTTAGAAAAAATAAGCTGAAGGTAGGTGCCGAGTGGCCAGAAAATGGAAAGGAAGTTGAAGGAAGGAAAATAGGAAGGAGATGAGTCAAAGCCATCTCCATGGTCTTCACCATTCTTCTTCACAATGGGATCCTTTCTTTTTTCCATGCTCCTTCTTTCATGCAAAGAGCCTGAGAGCCTGAGAGCCTAAAATTGCGGGAAGAAGAGCAGTGGTACTATTAACAGCTAAAGAAAAGAAATGTCCAGGCCCACCCACAGATTAGTCAAGTACTCTCTCTTTCAGCATAAAATGTGGAAAATAAGAGCATGCATGGTATGAAAAATAGCTTTGTCTCAAAGTATCTAAAGATAAAAAAAGGACCAAATCACAAACCTAAACTTACTCTGAAAGTGTTTTTTATTCATTCCATGTACCTGTCTTGATACATCTGCATCCTTACACATGGGCTTATGCCATACCAGTCACTATTGATGTTAGAATCCTTGGACCAAATTCACAGAAAAAGACTCAGCCCTAACTTCTTTGAATATTTGTGTCATTGCTGTTATTTAACTCAACCAGATCTGTGATTCATTAACTGCCTGTCATGTTTTGATACGTGGATCAGGAACTGATCAATAGCTGGCAAAATTTAATAAAAGAAGCTCATTTCTGGAGAAACGAGCTTGTTGCCATGCCAACTATCAATTTTCCCTGATGGAGGCTCAGCAGTCAGTCACAAAATGGGCCTGTTAGGCATGCCCTACTGTCTGCCCATAGGAAATCATTGGGTTGCCAGCCTCAAATGAGTTCCTGGAAATGGTTATAGGTTCACAGTGGAGAAAAGCTACCTGTGCTTACAAGAAAGACTCTGCCTCAGGACTGTGGGGGACACATGACTCTCCTGGATACCTGAGAATCCTTGTCACATAGCTGGGTATGGAATGCAACATTACTGAAACACATTGCATTCCCTGTTCTCGCCATGGAAAGAGAACGAACAGCCTACTCTGTTTACGAAGTGTAAACGTGAAGAAATTTGTTTACTCTGGGTCATTATGTACCGACTTTTTAGGTGTAAGAAAGATTAACAGCAGCTTTATCAAAGAGAGATCAGGGTCTGTACCATGTTGTATAACATAAAGGCCAAAGTAGGGGGAAGAGACAGAGAGAGAGAGAGAGAGAGAGAGAGAGAGAGAGAGAGAGAATAATCAAAGAACACTTGGAGCTGTTTGAAACTCTGAAAAGTAAAGTTAAGAAGTTATCAGAATATTTGAAAATGTCACAGATTCTAATTTGAGGAGTTCCATTTGCTTTTATAGGAGCTGAGATATCTTTAAATATAGAAACATCATTGCACTAAATTGTTACCAAGTGAATAAAGTGCTTTAATATTTATTCAACAAATACTTTTTTGAGGGTCAACATGTAGGAATCAAAGCTCATAAATGTAACTGCCACATGCAGAACACTTTTTTTTAAATCACACTGCCCTATCTAGAGGGTAGATTTATCCCGTTTTAAGCCTTTTCCAATAATCTTCAAGCCTCAGGGACGTAATTTATTCCTCCCATTTATCTAGACCAGTGGGTCTCAACCTTCCTAATGCCGTGACCCTTTAATACAGTTCCTCATGTTGTGGTGACCCCCAACCATGAAATTATTTTCATTGCTACTGTATTAAAGGGTCGTGACATTAGGAAGATTGAGAACCACTGATCTAGACTCAAAAACCAGACCATGATGGTGAGAACAGCCCACACTCAAAACAGAACCAGCCATCACATCTATGGGCACCCAAACCATTCAAAGAGGAGAGGACAGCCTTTTTAAATGAATGGTACTAGAAAACTGTATACCTACATGCAAAAGAGTGAAATTGGACCCTTAATTTACTCCATATATAAAAATTAGCTTAAAATGGATCAAAAGTACATGACATTATTTTTTATATACATGTACATAGTGAAATGATTACTACTGTCAAGCAAATTAACATGTCCATCACCTAACACAGTTACTTTCTTTTTTGTGGTAGGAGCACCTAAACTCAACTCCCTTAGGAAATTTCCAGTATATAATACAATATCATAAATTGTAGTCCTCGTGCTCTATGTTGGATCTCTAGACTTATTTATCCTATTTAACTTTGTACTCTTTGTACCCTTTGACCGATACTTTTCTATTTTTCCCCTCTACTCACCCTTGGCAACCACTATTCTATTCTCTGTTTCTGCGTATTCTATATACATATATATATTAAAATTGCACACAAAATTTATGGATACCCTGTGTGTGTGTGTATAAAATAAAAATAAGTTTTCAGAAAGACGCATATAAAAAATAGTAACAGCCGGGCTCATGCCTATAATCCTTGTACTCTGGGAGACGGAGGTGGGAGGATCACTTGAACTCAGGAGTTTGAGACCAATCAGAGTAACAGCAAGTCCTCCATCTCTACTAAAAATAGAAAAATAATTAGCCAGGAGTGGTGGTGCATGCCACTGCACTCTAGTGTGGGTGACAGAGAGAGACCCCGTCTCAAAATAAATAAATAAAATCAGATAGGGCAATCTGTAAATATTATTTTTATAATTTATGTATTCCATTAACAAAATATTTTAAGCATTTAAACATGTCATCATTATTAATATACCGTATTATTATTAAACGTGACTTTAACAACTGTAAAAAATGAATGAGAGACCTAAATGTAAGATCTAAAACTACAAAACCCTTATAAGAAGGTACTGGGAAAAGTCTTTATGACATCTGATTTACCAACAACTTCATAAATATGATACCAAAAGCACAGGCAACAAAAGAAAAAATAGATGAATTGGACTTCATTAAAATTAAGAATGTGTAGTGAAGGAAAGTATCAAGAAAGCCAAAAACAAAAAACAAAAAACCCTACTGCATGGGGGGAAATGTTTGCAAATTATATATCTGATAAGGCATAATATTCAGAATATATGAAGAACTTTACAAATCAACAACAAAAGTACCCAGTTTAAAATCGTGCAAAGGACTTGAATAGATAGTTCTACAAAGAAGGTAGATAATGGCCAGTAAGCACATGAAAAACATCATCACTCCTCTAGAAATACAAATCAAAACCACGATAAGATACCAATGCCCACACGCTAGGGTGGATATAATAACAATAAACAGAAAATAACCATTCTTGACAAGGATGTGAAGAAATCAGACTCCTCATGCCTAGCTGGTGGAAGCATTCCATGGTGTGGCCACTACAGAAAACAGCTTGATGGTTTCTCAAAAGTGTAAACATTGAACCACCTTTGTGGCAAAGTGGTTCTCCTTTTACGTATATGCCCCAAAGAATTGAAAGCAGAGACTCTAACAGATATTTGTGCACAGTAGCATTATTCCCAATAGCCAAAAGGCAGAAACGGCCCAAGTGTCCATTAACTGATAAAAAAAGAAAGAAAACATGTTATATACATACAATAGAATATTAGTCTTAAAAAGGAAAGAAATTTAATATATGCTACAACATAGATAAAACTTGAAACATTATCCTTAGAGAACTAAGGCAAAAAAGACAAATATTATATCTTATATCATTTTATATATATAAAATACCTAGAATATTCAGAATCCTGGTTAAAGTAGAGACTGAGAGTAGAATGGTAATTCCCAGTGGCTAGGGAAGGAGGGGTTTTGTTTAACCAGTAAGAGTTTCTGTTTGGGATGATGAAAAGTTCTAAGGATGAGTAGTGATGATGGTTGCCCAGTAATGTGAGTACTTAATGCCAGTGAACTGTACACTTAAAAATGGTTAAAATGATAAATATTATGTATGCATATTTTATGACAGGAAAAAAATAGAGACGTCTTGATTCTTTAAAAAAAAAAAGTAGAACCAGAATTATCTGCTATCATTCCCTTTCCTAATGAATACCCTAAGCAAAGACCTATTTCCGACTTTCATCTTAGTGTCCCAAGGTGCTATTAATAGAATTGTCCATTTTCGTCTCCGTCGTCTCTGCTGCTGTGAAAGCATGCTTAATCCTGTCACAAACCCATGTAGCACACATGCAACTACTACAGGCCTTGCTGACATGTTTTGTTTGTTTTAGAAACCTCATAACAACTTTAGGTTTCACAGTGCGAAGCCCTCGAAGTCTGCCTGGGCACAGGCCACATGCAGATTGTGGTGCTTTCTCAACCTTCTTGGTATAAAGGTAAACAGTTCTATTACCAGGGATTTGGGACAGCCTGATTCTGTTGGAGGCTGTTTTGTAGGAAAGCCTATGAAGGTGTGTCAAACACTGCGCCATTCCGAGTGCCTCTAGACAGGGTTCCCAGAAGAGCTAAGAGAGAGAATTTTCAACGTTCCCATTATAAGAAATGATAAATGTTTGAAGTAAAGTGATGAATACTCTAATTACCCTGATTTAATTATTATACATGGTATGTAAGGAAATGTTACTACTACATTATGTACCACATAAATATGTACAATTATTAGGTGTAATTTTTTTTTTTTTAGATAGAGCCTCAAGCTATCGCCCTGGGTAGAGTGCAGTGGCATCACAGCTCACAGCAACCTCCAACTCCTGAGCTTAAGGGACTCTCTTGCCTCAGCCTCCCAAGTAGCTGGGACTACAGGCACCCGCCACAATGCCTGGCTATTTTTTGGTTGTAGTTGTCATTGTTGTTTGGCAGGCTGGATTCAAGCCTGCCAGCTCTGGTGTATGTGGCTGGAGCCTTAGCCACTTGAGCTATAGGCACCACCCAAGGTGTAAATTTTTAAAATTTTAAGAAATATTAAACACATATCTTAATTCTGATTTAACTATTAGATGAGAAAATTAATAGAATAAAGTATTATCAAAAATAACAAGCTAGGGGTGGCGCCTATGGTTCAGTGGGTAAGGTGCCGGCCCCATATACCGAGGGTGGTGGGTTCAAACCCAGCCCTGGCCAAACTGCAACAATAACAACAACAAAAAAAATAGCCAGGCATTGTGGCAGGCGCCTGTAGTCCCAGCTACTCTGGAGGCTGAGGCAGGAGAATTGCCTAAGCCCAGGAGTTGGAGGTTGCTGTGAGCTGTGTCACCACGGCCTTCTACTGAGAGTGATAAAGTGAGACTCTGTCTCTAAAAAAATAGTAATAATAATAACAAGCTAGTCCAGGTGTGGTATCTCTTGGCTCTGGGAGGCCAAGGCAAGAGGATCCCTTGAGCTCAGCAGTTTGAGACTAGCCTGAGGAAGAGCAAGACCCTCATCTCTACTAAAAATAGAAAAATTAGCTGGTATTGTGGCGGGGGTCTGTAGTCATAGCTACTCTGAAGGGTGAGGCAGGAGAACTGTTTGAACCTAGGAGTTTAAAGTTGCTGTGAGCTAGGCTAACGCCTCTATACTCTAGCCTGGGCAACATAGTGAGACTCTGTCTTAAGGAAAAAATAGTATGAAAAAAAATAAGAAGTTAACTGATGACTCCATACTGAACCTCAGAGTCAAAGCATTCTATGATAGACATACTCCTATTTGACAATGTGAATGTTACCTTTTTTGCATTATTATCATTATTATTGCTCAATATTTCATTGCAGCAATCGTCTGATTTCTTTTCTGAATGTATTTATCTTCGTTTGTTCTTTACCAGGTTTTTGTTTCTAGTCCTTATCTTAAACATTGTTATTGCTATTAAATTTTAAGGCTTTTTAATTTTGTGAAGGCAAAAAGTGGAAACCAAATAAGCACATATATATGTTAAAAAAAAGAAAAAATTAGTAAGCTAAATATATAAAATAAAGATAATGTCAAATAATAAACATTTTAAGATGAGACATTATTTCAGCTATTTTGAAAGTACTACCTTAAAAAACAAAGTGCAACAGCACGCATGCATTAATATTTCAGCTCTTTGTGCAAAACATTTTAAGCTTAATTAAAAATTCTGATTCTTTTCAGTTGCGCAGAAGAAGTTGAGATTCACTAATTTTTTTCTTGGCAAACAATGTTAAAGATATAAAGATATCCTTAGATATCTTTTCCACATCTTATATAAGGGTATGTGCATACACATATATGTATGTATCTTACCTAATGATACTTTATAAAGATGATACAAGCACATGATTTTTACTTAGTTTAGCTACTTTCTGTTATTACTTTCATTTTTTAAAAATAAAATATATTAACCCCTCCAAAAATATGATTCTTTGCTTATAAGTAGAATATTGAGGAAATAGTGTTGTGCCAATCCAAACATTGTCCTCTCTTTCATCTTTAAATATTCCTATCTCTTGAGTCATAATTTTAAAGAATTGTCTTTAATGGGCGGCACCTGTGGCTCCAAGGAGTAAGGCGCCAGCCCCATATACTGGAGGTGGTGGGTTCAAACCCACCCCGGCCAAATCTGCAAAAAAAAAAAAGAAAAAAGAAAAGAAAAGAACCCTCTTTAAAAACTTTTATGTGGGGGAATGGGTCACAGACTGAAATCTTTATACTGAGAGTGAGATACTGTTCTTAATTTTAAAAAGCATTTCTAGTCTGCTTTCCTCTCCTTTAGTTTTATTGTACCTAAATGAAAATTCTGATTTAGAATTACTTTGATCAATCTTGATATCATATTTCCTTTATATTTTGTTCGAAAAGTCATATAATTAGGAAAAATTAGTTCCTTCAGTAGAAAAATACTAATATTTTAGTAATAAAATTAAATAATTTTAATGTAAAAAAAGTAAATTTAATAAACATATTATAATTATTGTAGCTGACACCCAACACATAACTGGATAGTGACCGGCAGTAAGTTACAGAGAGAGTGCACTTACCATATCATAATTGCCAATTGTAATGGACTACTTCCCTGTTTGTCTTCCCCACTGGATTGGGAGTTCATTGAGTGCTGAAACAGTGTCTTATCTCAGTATCTGAGGCATGGAATAGAGCACCTGGTACACATCAGGAGCTCAATACATGTGAATTGAATAAAAAAATGAGTCAATGGGGCCAGGTGGGGTGGCTCACAGCTGTAATCCCAGCACTTGGGAGGCCAAGGCAGATGGATTGCCTGAGCTCACAGGTTAGAGACTGGCCTGAACCAGAACAAGACCTCGTCTCTACAAATAGCTGGCTGGGCATTTTGGCGGGTGCCCGTAGTCCCAGCTACTTGGGAGCTGAGGCAAGAGAATCACTTGAGCCGGAGTTAGAGGTTGCTGTGAGTTATGATGCCATGACACTCCACAACAAAACGAGACTCTGCCTCAAAAAAAAAAAAAAAAAAAGAGTTAATGCAGGATTAACGCCACTGGGAATCCAAGTGAGAGAACCCCTAAAGAGAGGAGAAATGACAAAGGAGATGAGGACTACTTGTGTGGCCATTCCCATCTATCAGGAACTTGTCCTAGAGTTCTCTTTAAAACTTGGGAAGACTTGTGTTATTCTTAATGGAGAACAAGGAGTCCATGATTACTATTTATAGAATGCAGCAATGCAGAAGGTTGCCTTGTATTTGTTTGTTTATGTGTTTGCCTCCCTTCTCTAGACTGTGAGCTCCCGGGAAACATATGGAGTGTCCTTCAATCATCTCTGTGTACCAGCGTCTAGAGCAGCGCCGGACAGAGAGTAGCTGGCACTCAGTGTGTGTTAACCGCATGAAAAAATGCAGAACAGAAGTGGATCTGATGTACTTATTTTACTTTATGAAATGACTCTACTGGGGAAAGGGATGATCTTGGCACAGTGCTTGGCATAGAGTAGTCACTGAGTGAACATCCTTGAACCTTATCTTATTCCCTCTTCAGATGGGCATGTTAGATTTAAGCTTTCCTTTTCTTGAGAACGACACAGTAGAACATGCCTTATTCCCCATCTTCCAAGCATGTTAAATGATCTCTTGCTCTTTACAAATTTGGGCTTAACAAGCCTGTCATGAACAAGTAAATAGAAATGTTCATGTTTTAGCCAGGCACAGTGGCTCATGCCTATAATCCTAGCATTCTGAGAGGCCAAGGCAGGTGGACTGTTTGACTTCAGGAGTTTGAGACCACCCTGAGCAAGAACAAGACCCTGTCTCTAGTAAAAATGGAAAAATTAGCTGGATGTCATGGCAAGGGCCTGCAGTCCCAGCTACTTGGGAGGCTGAGGCAGGAGGATCACTTGAGCCCAGGGGTTTGATGTTGCTGTGAGCTATGACTCCATGGCTCTCTACTCAAGGTGACAGAGTGAGAGTTTGTCTCAAAATTTAAAAAAAGAGAGAGAAAGAAATGTCCATGGATTGAGTGTATGAGGAAGGAGGAAATAGAAATAATAACAAACTGAGGGGTTACAACAGGAGAAATAACAAAAACTCAAGAACTTTATGTCTTGGCTCGGCACCTATAGCTCAACCGGCTAAGGCGCCAGCCACGTACACCAAAGGTGGCGGGTTCGAATCCCCAGCCCGGATCCGCCAAACAACAATGATGGCTGCAACCAAAAAATAGCTGGGCGTTGTGGCGGGCGCCTGTAATCCCAGCTACTTGGGAGGCGGAGGCAGGAGACTCGCTTGAGCCCAGGAGTTGGAGGTTGCTGTGAGCTGTAATGCCACGGCACTCTGCCCAGGGGGACAGCTTGAGGCTCTGTCTCAAAAAAAAAAAAAAAAAAAAAAGAATTATGTCTTAAAAACACGAAAATGGCAGATAAAGGGGAAGAGAAAGAAAAAATTAAGGAACGAAGTAGAAAGAAGAGTCACGAAAGTCTGTTCCCTGCAACCTCCAGGGAAGAAATTAATCATTAATTTAGGATGATAGTATCCCTTTGTCACGTTCCTTCCCTTTTACCTCCTCCCACTGTAAGCCTTTAGATAAGGTTTTTTCTAGTAATGGCTAGTTTCTCCCTATTTTCACTTTGGGGAGTCTAGGTTAAAAACAGTCCAGTGACTTGACTCATTTTGCATAATTGTCCCTCTTTCCCCAGTTTTATATTGAGACCTCCTACTTTCTTTTAAAATATCATTACAAGATTCCCTGGAGCTGATGTTTATCTTAGAACATGCGTTATCATCAGGCACGATGAATCACTCCATCCCAGAATATTAATTAGTGATGGTTCTTCATCATGGCCAGTAAATACACCAACAGTTTAACCAGCAGTATTAACTAGCCCAAACCTGCTGGTCTTGGTTGCATAGAGCTGTCAACTGTGTGTGCAAACAGCCCTGTGTGTCATCCATTCTCCAGGGCTGGTCCTGCTTTCCATCTACAACCCAGCAGTCCAGTCAAGCCTCACAGAGTCCCAGAATTTAGCTCTAGTAACAGGTCAAATCCTCTTAGAACAAACTGTATGGGCTCAAGCCAAGTTCCTTCACTGTACAGGAGGAATTCAGCTAGAGCAAGCAGTGCTTGAAATACAACCATCGGTGGGACTTCCCACTATATGGATTTGTTGTAGCTGTTATTGTTGTTATGGTATTTCTTGTAGCTCAATTTGACCTGGACCTTTTGGGGCCCTGCTTTGCTCCTTTCTAAGCATCAGTGTCTGAAGATGGCTGGTTACTCAGGCTCCTGCTTTGAGTTAGTCCTATTTTTATATATTTGGCAGAAAAGATAATATTAAGATATACAATGATATGAAGTCTTCATTTCACAATGAAGAGGTAAGCATCTGAGATTTGTGCTAGGATTTTCCACAACCTGTTAGCATGTAAGGCTGCCTCTTGTATGAATATTGAGTTGGCTCGGCGCCTGTGGCTCAAGCGGCTAAGGCGCCAGCCACATACACCTGAGCTGGTGGGTTCAAATCCAGCCTGAGCCCGCCAAACAACAATGACGGCTGCAACCAAAAAATAGCAGAGCTTTGTGGCTGGTGCCTGTAGTCCCAGCTACTTGGGAGGTAGAGGCAGGAGATTCACTTGAGCCCAGGAGTTGGAGGTTGCTGTGAGCTGAGATGCCACAACACTCTACCCAGGGGGACAGCTTGAGGCTCTGTCTCAAAAAAAGAAAAAAAAAAAAAAAGAAAGAAAGAAAGAAAATTGAGTTAACATAATTCTGATTTGATATTTCTCTTTCTATTGCTGAGGCAGGACATCCCAGATTGGAATTTAAAATGCATTTTACCTAAGGAAATATATTTAAAATGGTACTTATGTGTGATTGGAATGAAGTAAAAAATAGTCAGGAAATTAAATTACAGAGAAAAGCCCGAGTCAGAAACCATGGAAAATGCTTCCAGGCCCAGACCCAGCAAAAGAGAATTTTTTTTGAGACTAGGTGTCCCTCTATCTCCCAGGCTATACACAATAGTGGCATCATTGTACCCTCACGCTCCTGGGACTCAAATCCTCTTCCTACCTCCAATTCCTAAGTAGCCGGGGCTACAGGCACATGCCACCAAGCCCGGCTAATTTTCATTTTTTGTAGACATAGGGTCTTTCTATGTCGCCCAGGCTGGTCTTATAACCCCCAGCTCAAGAGATTCTCCTGCTTTGACTTCCCAAAGTTCTGAGATTGCAGGCATGAGCCACTGTGATTAGCATTTTCATTTTTTTATAAATCTGCTAGATCATCAGGTGTCAATGGCTATAAATAAGACCCTGGAAGTGTAAAGAAAACTGTTGACTCTTCAGGCCAGTCAGAAAGATCCCATCTGATTTTTCAACAGTAAATTAACTGAGGAACAAAACCACTCCATGTAGTGAGGCTCACCAAGGTCAAGCAAATCCATGAGAGTTTAGAATAACTTCCCAGAGGCATGAGACACTGTCCAATACAGGTACAGCTAAGAGTTAGCAGCTATTATTGACAGATTCAGCTGGAATCCGGGATTATCCCGACCCCAGGAAAAGAGGTCAGGGCATCCTCACCAGGTCACAGTAATCTGCTTCTGTTAGGCTGCACTTCCTCCTGATCTGGATTCTGAAAGTAATAGATTATGACAATTTCTCATCTCTTCCTTTCTTAGAAAAAAATTCATCTCAGAAATAATACAAACAGCATAGAAGTACCATATTCATCCTCCCTGCCCCCCCATCTCCACTCCACCCTAGACTATTCTTTAAATCAGTGGTTCTCACCCTTCCCAATGTTGCAACCCTTAAATACAGTTCCTTATGTTGTGGTGACCCCCAACCATAAAATTATTTTCGTTGCTACTTCGTAACTGTAATTTTGCTACTGTTATGAATCGTAATGTAAATATCTGATATGCAGGATGTATTTAGGCGACCCCTGTGAAAGGGTCGTTTGACCCCCAAAGAGGTCACGACCCACAGGTTGAGAACCACTGCTCTAAATGCTGTCAAACTGGATCTTGACTTTTACGCAGAACTGAGGTCACAGATCTTTAGGAACAGAATGGCTTGTAGGCATTATCCAGTCCAGCTTTCTCAGATTTATACATGAGTTCAAAGAAAACCCAAATAGCTCAAGAGTGTTATACAAGAACACTTGGCTAGTTAAGGGACCCCATTTGGGGGTGTCTACTCCCCTGCTCTCTTTGTCTTGAGATCTCATTTCCAGGGCTCTGATTTTGGCAGGACTAAGGCCCACAGCTGACTCTAGGCATTGTGAGTCATTGCCATGTTTCTGGTTGCCTTAATAGAGGAGAGAATTGAGTTGAGCTCTTGAGAATTGGGCAGTAATTAGGGAAAGAAAAATGGAAAGGGTTGCAGAAGTTCTATAATTTTCCAACCTGCACCATGGCTGCAATTCAAGTCCACCTCAACAAGTTCTCACTTCCTATCTTCTTCCAATTCTTTATAGTTGAGATTTTTCTCCTTCTATGCATCTCATAATACTCGTAATCCTCATCTTATCTTCACTCCATGTTACAGAGAACACAATGGGACGCAACTGAAGGAAAGGGCAGAGTCTTTCAGTTGGTCCATATCCCCTGTAGGGCAGAGAATCGGCTGCCCTGTGTAAAGAAGAGCTCTGGATTAGGATGCCCTATTATTGGGAGGGAGTGCTGGCTTGGCCCTAGCTAAGATGGCAGTCCAGTTAGGGCATCTCCAGGTGCCAATGGAATTGATCTTCAGGAATTTGAAATAAGCATCAGCCATCAGTTGATATGATGGCATGTGGGATAAGATGCTATAACCATTAACTCATGTTTGGAAGCAATTTTAAAAGTAGCTTTATCCAATACATTTCGCTTCAGGACACCAAAAATACAGTGATGCACATAAACTTCTTTGAGCTGCTTTGCTTGCTTTGGCATATTACAGAAGCCACTTTATAAGATGCTACTTTATTCATATTACTAGCTAGCACTCAGTGGTCACTATTTTGTGCTACCCATTCTACTGTATTTAATTCACATAAAAAAAACCTAAAGATAGGCATTAATATTAATTCACCTCTTTTTACAGATATGCAAACTGAAGTTCAAAGTTCTTAAGTCATTCGTCCCTGGTCAGGAAGCTAGGTAGTGGCAAGATGTAAGGATTCAAACCCTCCTAAGACCGTTTACCCCCAAAGCCTGTGCAATGACAACAGGACTTTTGGGAATGAAAGAGAACTAGTGAGTGAATGGACAAAGTGTGTGCGTGAGAAAGATGAAGAGCCAGAAAGAGAGAAAGAAAAACAGAGAGACAGGGAAAGGTATTGGTGGTGGGGTAGAGAGGTCAGACTGGAGGCCCCAGAATCTCAGCTGACACAAAGGGTGAGAATTAGTTCAAAGTCTGTAGGAATGGGGCATTTTGAAGTGGGGGAAGGATGGGCCACCCTTCGGCATTCTCAGATAGACCAATAGAAGCAGAAGCCACTGCTTCCCTCAAGGGCACCAATTGGGTTCTTATTTGAGAACCCCTCGGAACATTCCCGACCAGCTCCAGACAAGAATGTCAAGAAAGAAGTGTTTATTCACTTACTCTTCGGCACCTAGCTCTGAATTGCTCCAGTGGCGTGGTTTTCCTGCTTTAACCTTTGCAAAGCCAAAAAACATCTGTGCCCATTTCTCTGCCTGGATCCAAAGTCCCTCAAGGCCAGACTTAGGGCTTCTGCCTCCAAGAGACTTGGCGGTGGTAGTGTGAGGAGGCCCGCAGCAGTTCTCTCCCAAACACTCCCCTGTCAGCAAATCTTTCAGAAGGGTTACCAGGAACCCAGTGTAGGAACTACTCTATTTACACTTGACCCAATACCTTGAAGTATGAAGCTAGATGTAGACCCAAGTGACCTTGAAATACCAGAGTCGCCGGGGTGCTCTGGAAAACAGGACGTTTTCCTAATAGCTTCAGTCCGGGAGTGGGCAGCCCACAGGCTGCCAGATTTGCGCTGTTAACTCTTCCATTGACTAGGTATGTGTGTCTCAGCCAGCCTGCAGGCTAGCAGACCGTGCCCCAGTCATGTTCCAGAGGTGGCTATCAAGAGGTCAGGGGACTTGCCAGGGAGCTTATCTCCCCCCACACGGGGGCTACAGGAATGAGCCCAGGACCCCTGGTGGACAATGACTTCTCAAATTTTGCCTTAGCCCCTCAGGATCAGTGAATTTCAACAGTACATTATAATCGACAGTATCAAAGACATTTTAAGTCCTGATTCTGATGTCAGCCTAATGAAGAGGCAGATGGCTGTCATTATTTTCAATACAAAGATGAAGAAATGCAGAGAGGCGATATGCCCTCATCCCCACTGCTGGTCAGCCAGGACTCCAGATCTGGCACTTCACGACAGACGTTTGCTGAAGCCGGACTCATTGAGCAGATGTCTCCCATCCCAAGCCTCTCCTTCAATTTTGGTGCTTCTCCTCCAGCCTCAGGGGGAAAAGAAGATGTAGGAGCAGTTAGGACCCATTGTGGGCCAAGTTCAGTGGAGAAAGAGTCTACTGAATTCTAAATCTTTGGAAGCAAGTCAGTCCTGTGTGCCTCTAGTTTCCTTATATGTAAAATGGGGCATAATAGTTCTAACTAACCTCTGAGGATTGGGGAGGAGATTTCTTGAGACAATTAACATCCAGCGCCTGTCACTTAATAGGTGCTAAATATATCGCTGTTTTCTGGCTTTTTTGGATCTGAATATGTCCAGTTTCTGAATGACTAGAAAGTCCAGGACCAGGTGGAGAAGCTGTGAAGAGATAACTTTGATCTGGCTGGAAGCAGATGCGAATGGAGGATAACTAGTTGAACAAGGAAGTCCAGAAAAATTACAAGCACAAAGGGCAGAAAGACCAGACAGTGCACTGGCCAAGCAGAACTGAAGTCACATTTGAAGATCTAGATAGGGGAGGGGGCGCGTGGCCTGGGCCTTTGAGTGTCGGAAGGCCTCTAGTACAAAGCACTAAGTGTTTGCCCCCGGCAAGTTCGTTTGCAATCCTCGACCCCAGGGAGAGCAGGGAACACATTTCCCTCACCAACTCTTGGTTCTGGAACGTGGTTCCAGAGGCAGGAGAAAAAGACTCCAGAAGGCAGAGCGTGCTGGGAAGCGGTGACAGGGACAGCGGCGCCACCTCCGAAGCACTACACGCCAGAAGAGCCCACAAGGGCGTGGCGCCAGGCGGGAGCTTAGCGGTGGGCTGAAATCCTCTCCTCTCTCTGGCTTTCGGAGCAGAAGAGGTTCCAATGAAGAAATGATCATGCAGCACGGGAAAGAAGCTATTTACATTTGTGTCTGGTGCAGTTTCAAAACCAGACAGCAATCCCAACGCAGCACTGGAGAGCCAGCCAAGAACTGCCTCTGCTTGCCCTTGGACCTCCGGGAGCTGGCTGGGCCCAGCCTGAATCAGCCTCCGCTTCTTTGCGCGAGCTTGAATAATCTTGTTTTTATGATTTCTGAACATTTAACACTTCCATCTTTTTGAAGAGATAGTCTGAGAGTACAGTGGCCTTTCTGTCCCCTGGAGAGGGGTCATAGTTCTCCCCTTTAAGTCAAATCCCAAAGAAGGCCAAGCAGACGAGCTGATGAGCCCCACCTCATCCCTGCTGCTGCTGCGGAGCCCCAACCCTGGCATTTGGGGTAGCTGGGCTTACGGACTAGATGGTGGGTGGGTGGGTGGATAGGCTATACTGCCAAGACCCCAGCAACCTCCAACTGCTTCTGTGAAAAATTTCCTGCGTGGGCAGAGTGTCCTAGGGACAGAGGAGGTGGTAGGAAAGAAAGTCCCTTTAGGAACAGATGGGTTCAAAGGAAGTTTTTAGAAAAACCTATAGGATGGGAGAAAGGAGGAGAGGCACGAAAGAGTCCATCCATTTGTCCAATAAACATAGGGTAAGTTCGCGCCTATGGCAAGCGACCAGGTACTGTGCAGGATGTATTAGAAGGACCTTTACTTTTACAATGGGGAAACTGAGGCCTAGAGAGGGGCCGGGATTGGCTTAATGTCAGCCACCTTGTCAGAGCCCAACTGAGACTGAAAGCCAGCTTCTGATTCTGATTTCCTCCCATCTCTCATAGGTAGATCACACACATCCAGTCACACCCACATCTTCCCCACCCTTCCAGTGAAAAGCTAGATTAAAAGGTCGGGGGCCACCTCGTTGGTCCTGGCTGCGGTAAATCTTCCGAGCTCCTTGGCCTCGGCCTTGCTTGCCAGCCGCTCCTCCAGGTTTGACCTAAGAACAGCGGGCTCCCGGACTGCGGGGGCTCAGGCGGGCTCTGCGGCGAGCCGGGGAGAGCGCGGCTGCCGGAGGAACGTCCTAATGGCGGCTACTCTGGCAGGGTCCTCGATTTGCTGTGGGCTCCCTGGCTTGGCCCTGGGACCCTCAGCAAGGACAAGTTGAGAATCTAAACCATAGAGAAAGCCCAGGAAGGGCACGTGCCAGGGGCTCAGTCAGGGCCCCGGTCGGCGGCGTCTCGGGTTAGTCCCAGAGCTGGCACTTCTTCATGCTTTTCCGACCGTGCTCGGGTGGCCCCAAAATGCCCAGATGCCCGAGGCTTGTCGTCCATACGAAAGTGAGTGCTCGTCTCCCAGGCACGACTGTTAGCGTATCACCTATTACAGCCGTCGAGTTCACTCAGTTTTAAGCCTGAAATAGAAACCTAAAGCCCACCCCCATTCCTAGGATCGCGGAGCAATATAGAAGGGTAACAACGTATTTTCTGGAGGCAACAAGTAATTCTCCACATCAAAAGAACTGTTTATCTTCAGAGATTTATTTATTACATAAATCTATGTCACGAATTCAGCCTGCTCCCCATTGCACTTCGCATTTCAGAATTTTTTGAAGGATCTGTTGCTCAGAGACAGATACTATCCTGGTCTGGCAGTCACAGCAAAATCTCAGTCTCTGTCAACTTGCTAAACCCAGGCAAATGAAACCTCATACGCCTGCATTCTATGGGGCAGAAGTTCCTGTAGTCCCTGGCGCTGGCTCTGGGGCCGCTAGCTCTGGGGTCAATTTCCTACTTGCCGACTTCGCCAAAGGCTGCAGCAAAACTCACCCTTTGTCTCATAAAGCTGCTGAGGAACACTGCCCCAAGGCAGGCTTTCTGGCAGGCTGCTGAGGACACCCGGGAGATCCTAGCGAGTCCCGGTTGCACAAGGCAGGAGCAACTCTCCTCACGGGAAGTCAAGGGCACATCTCTTCCACCCCGCCACCCTTTGCTCGGGAGTCCGCAGAAATAACTCTAAAGAATCTGCCAAGTGGCAGGGCCTGCTTTTCATGAGACCAGCCATAAGGAGAAGATGAGGGGAGCTCCTGGGAGCAGAGGAATACCAGGCAGGGATGGGTAGAGTTTCCAGCTTGTATGAGTCCCAACTATCCCCTCCACCCGGACAACAAGGCTGGCCACAAAGCGGAATAGGGATAGGTTTCTTCACCTTCCCTCAGTTATAGGCTCAGCCTGACGATGTAGTTGTCACGGACCAGATCTCTTGGGAAGGGACAGTCAGGCAGCGATTTTCCTTCCAAGAAGAGAGGGGGGCAAGGGGGGTCAAACAAAAATTCAGGGGAGCTAAGCACTCCCCTGGCTCTCGCCTTCTGGATGAACACTTTCCCACCAAGAAATCATACATGCTTTAAGGAATGCTAAAGAAAAAAAAAAAAAACTGGCAGGAGGGAGTTAGAAATGTGCCTGGGCACTGGGTGGAGTGATGGCAGTCATTCCGTGGAAATCGAACGTGTGCATGTAATCGGAAGCTAAGGGAGAGAGAGATAGGAGATAGGAGGTAAGAGATAAAAGATAAGAGAATGAGAGGAAGAATGGATGGATAAGTAGCACTGGATGACTGTTTCAAACTGCAGTGTTTGGTCTGTTCTACAAACTCATAAATCTCACACAGTTTTCACTGGTTCATCCCCTGAGACCTTAGCGGTTTGCACTCTCCTGGTTCAAGTTCGAAGTGGAACTGGAAACAAAAGCAGACAACGGTGCCAGCTCAGCCAGAAAAGAGGACCACAAAGCCTCCTCCCCCGTCTCTCCCAGAGCCAGGAAGCCACCGTAAGGATCAAAAGCTTCCGCATCACCCGGGCGGGGCGCGCCCCCAGCCCTGGCAGGGACAGGAGGAATCTGTGGAACTCAGGATCTGAGCGGCTCCTGCCAACCCTTCCCTGCATGGGGGAGACGCAAGCATAGGCCCTTTCTGCCGTGGGTTCGCGGCAGTTTAAGATTTTATATTTGGCCATTCGGGGCCGCCCGCGCCTGCCCCGCATTTCTGTCGTCCTTTAGGCCAGTAAGCTGTCGTAACTGTGGACTTGTAGGTTTGGCCTGGCTGGGGGCCACAGTTTAGGTCCTATCTGTGGGCGTCTCTGCCTGGAGCCCAAGTCGTTTCGTTGCCCCTCCAGGGCAGGGACGGCCTTTCTAAGAATGGGTGGGTAAGTCGCTTAAACTCTGGGCATTATGGGGCAGGGAGAGAGGGCCAGAGAGAAAAGACCCTCTGTTTAAAGAAGATCAAAGTCTAAACCTCAGCAAGGGCAAAGCAAGACAGAGACACCACCTACGTAGAAATGATCGGCCCTTACTCTTCCCTGCACTTCCCACAGTTTTGGAGATGAACCTCGACTCCCCGTGGTTGAGGTGCAGCTTCTGGCTGCATCCGGTCTTTATTTCCCTGGGCATTAGGACCAGGAGGGTGGCTATTGAGCCTCGCTGAACCAGACCCTCCGCGGCCCGAAAGGGGCGATCCTGCAGCCTACATAAGCCGGCTCCCCAGCGTTGACCCGGGTTGACGTCGGGGTAACCCCGCTAAGTGACCGCCACGTGAGAAAGTCTGGGCAGCGCACAATGCGCTGGCGCCTCTTTAGGGCCGGGAGGGAGCTCGGAAAGCCAGGCCTGCACTGTCCGCGGCCTCATCATTCATTCCCCTGGACGTGCTGGTAAAAATGCATCAAAACAGGCTGCGGAGCGCGGTATAAAAGCACAGCGGGATGAGCTGCTTTCCAAAAAGGATCTCGGTGATTGGACCAGGCTCGGAGTGATTGACAAGAGCTTAGTTTGGTAAAGGGAAGACACGCAAGCTTTCACAGCAGGATCCCTTTTCTAAAATATATCACACTAGCCTTTGAAAAGCGCCGCACACTATAAGGAAATAGCGTTTCACGGCTCGCTTTATGGTGCGATGACATTTCTTTAAAACACAGCGAAGATCAAAAAAAGGAGAGAGAGAAATAAAATGTGTTGCAAACACAATGTTTTAATTAGTTTATTCTGCGCGTTGCTTTTATCTGAGGTATACATTGCGGGTTCCCTTTTAATTAAACAGCCCCTCTTGAGCGGCGGCGGGCTAGGAAGGGAGGCGAGGCACTGTGCCCCTGGGTTCCGGTTAGGACAAACGGAAAGGTTGGCCGGCCCAGAGCCCAGCTTGCAAGCGAACGCCTGTGCCATCGTGACCAGGATAGATAGACTGAGGCTTTGGGACTTCGGGAATTGGCGGGACCTGAGCGACCCACGGAGGCGGAGAGGAGGGAGGGGAAGAGGAGGAGAAGAAGGGGAGGAGGTCCGCATCCCGCCACCCGGGGGAACAGAATGGAACGAAGGCCAAAGGCAGTGCAACTAGCTCGGGCTGGGCGCCAACCTTCAATCTCCTGCGCATGTCTCCCGCTCGCCGCCCAGAAGCCCGTTCACCCCCAGCAGCCCGCGTCTCTCCTCCCCAGGCCCTCTCGGGTTTCCAGGGTGAGGGGGAGCAATAGGCATCAGGATAAGCTCTAGGGTCCTTGCTCTCTCTAGGGCTTTCAGGCTCTGATTTTGGGCCACTGCACCCTCTGTAGATACCAAAGTAGCGGATCCTCTGATTCCTGACCAACAGGAAGAGGAGACTGCGAAAGCATCTTGCTGGCTGAGAGTGCCGGCGCCCCAGGCGCTGTCATAAGTGGCGCCTCAAGTAAGAAGAGGGAGAAGGTAATGGTGGGATGTGTTATGGGCCTAATCAAGGTCTCTCTCTCTCTCTCTCTCTCTCTTTGTCTCTCTCTCCACACACACACACACAATTATTTCTTGGGAAGCTCTGCAGACTTCACTTCCATCAACAACCACCCTCTATCCCAAACACACCCAGGTCTGGCTTCAGCCTTAGCCTAGCCCTTGAACCTGGCACAAGGCCAGCCCTTCCAGCAACCTCTCAACAATATCATATTTGCTGCTCAGGCTGGAAGTGACTGTAAGCTAGCTTAGCCTTAAAATCAGAAGGTATTGTTTTGTTAATTCTGCTGATGAGATCTGAAAACTCAAAATATAAACCTCAGAGTCTGGTTTGAAAGGGTCTGAGGGAAGATAAGAGATGCAGATGTGGCCTCCTAAATAAACCCCAGAACACAACCCATTAAATTAATGGACTGGTCATAAGACCTCTCTTGTCCAAATGTGTTCCTTCTACTGAAACTGGGAATGGAAGGGACTGAGTCAAGGTTTTTTAGCCTGGAGAGAGTGGGGATGGGGATGAGAAGACAGCCACCATGTGGCTGGGATGCCTCCTTTCCACTTTTTGCTCAGAGGAAAATTTCCTTCAGATGTCTTTCCCTTTAAGAAAATGAAACAGAAAGCAGAGTCAGCGGTGGGCTGCCTCTACAGTCCTACCCAAAGAGGTCTGTAATGTTGTTTCTCTTTGAGAAAGGAAAGGTTTGTCACTTCTCGCACAATTTTTGTTTAATATTTGAGTTTAAATATTGGGACGTGTGTAAATGTCTGAAGCTTAAGGTCTGCAGGATCCAAGACTTTGTTTTAAATCCTATGAAACAACTGTAAAGATCACTTGATAGTAGTCAAAAATAGTTCACTTCCTATGTGGTTCTTATGAAACAGAAAACTTGATATTATACAATATGCTATACAATATGCTTTCTCCATTGTTTTATCTTCAGAGGACTCTTTTTCTTTCATTAAATTATTTGGGATGTACCTGTATTATCAAAACAATCAACAAAAATCAAATGACATGTGTGATGACAAAGTGGGCCAAGCCAGCTCCCAGAGCAATTTGCCTCCCAATTCATTTGAACATTACATTCCAAATAATGATTTGAACCCATCATGGCTGTAGAATGAAAACATACCTTAAGAAATGAAGTTCATGTATGGAACTCCCATACCTAGCCCCGCCCCTTCTCTCTCTCTTTCCAAGCTGTTGGAAGTTATACAGCTGTGAAATGAAGAAGATTCACACTGTTACTAAGTGATATTTAAATTTGTTGTAATAGAGCCTGTATGTAAGGAATATTAAATGGAGTTACTGATCTTAAAGACTATATATTGGCTCAGCGCCTATAGCTCAACCGGCTAAGGTGCCAGTCACGTACACCTAAGGTGGCAGGTTCGAATCCCCAGCCC
>NW_003852512.1:673110-676887 GCF_000181295.1 Otolemur garnettii
TCATTGTTGTTTGGCGGGTCCGGGCTGGGGATTCGAACCCGCCACCTTAGGTGTCTGTGGCTGGCGCCTTAGCCGGTTGAGCCACAGGCGCCGAGCCCAAAACTGAGTCTTGACATCATTTACGTTTATCTTCAGCACAGTACCCTAGATTGTCTTCCATGTGTCATGCAAACTGTAAAGTGAAGTAAAGCCAGCTAATGTATTTTTCTAAGGGAAAAAGAAAGGTTCAGTTTCAAATCACTCTGCAATTTGAACTGTAACCTCTTGCTCCCTTCTCTCCCTGCCTTTCACAAATCCAGAGAGATATTCCCTGAACAAAACTGCATGATATCTGGACAGTTCTGCTCTTTGCAGCCATCTAGAAATTGAGAGGCATAAATTCTTCTCCCCAGTCCTAGGGAGTTGACCTGTGGTGGGGGGAAGGGATAGCAAAGGAAGTATTACTGGGGAACAATTCCAAGTGAGCGGTATACTCCTCACTCTGTCCCCTTGTCTTTTCTTCTAGAACAGCAGTTCTCAACCTGTGGGTCATGACCCCTTTGTAACAATGAAAACACATTGCTATGTTAGGAAGGTTGAGAACCACTGTTCTAGAAGGAGCTGGATCCAGGGCTGGATCTGCTGAGATCAGAACAGCCCTTTTCTTCAGGTAGCTCCATCCTTCACTGTCTTGCAGTGGAAATCTCATTCCTCAAGAGCAAAAGTTTAGCCATTCAGTTAAAATAAAATGAATGGGTCTAGGCCCAGAAGCAAATAATCTATTCACAAGAAACCCTTGATTTCTTCCACTTCAGATCAGGCCAGGGGCCATTTCTAGAAAGTAGAGAGATTGAAGCAGAAATTGAAGGTGAAGGTTTTTCTCATGGGAAGATCTGGTGATCTATGAGGATAATAGATAGGCATGGCAGTCTGGAGTGGAGACCCCAACTTTATTCTCTGAGCACATCTACTTGGAGCATCTACCTGAATGATGATTCCAGGGCCAAGGATGGAAGCCTGGGGAGGCTGCAGGGTGGGAGCATAGAGGTTCCAGTTACTGACTCTAGTTCAGCAATTTCCTTGTTAGAATCACTTGGGAAGCTTCAAAAATAGTGATGTGACACCCCTCCTTAGACCAAGTTAGTCAGGAGTTGGCCTGAGCATCTGAATATTTCAAAGATCCACAGGAGATTTCAATGTGGAGCCAGGGATTCCGGCTCTACTCAATTGTTTCTGGATGAGAAGGCAGGCAACCTTTCCTCCTCTCAAATTGAAGGGGCAAAGTGAAAGTTAATAACAAAAACTAGATAGGATGATGTAACTAATCGAGAACCACACAAATAACAGATCATGTGGGAGCTAGAGCTTTTAAGTGTGTCCGTCAAGGAAATGGGTCCCTTTTTACATCTAGGGGGATTATTATAAACTTGGGAGAACAGGCAGGTGTGTACAGATGTCTTAATGGTGACTGACTATATAAATCACTGAGAACTCCAGGTTGTATCAGTAGGCTCTGGAGGCTAACAAACAAACAAACTTGGGCTAAACCCACTTTAGGAAGAAGAAAGAGCTATAAGGTAAGAATTAGTGAGCTTTTCTAAAGTAGGAGAAGCATATTAAAGGGACAGAGGGAGAGGGGTCTTCTGGAATGTTTTTGAGGCCACTTAGCTGCTGACAGGTTCAGTCCTAGGAATTAATTAGTACTGACTGGAGTAGGGGAAAGGTCCTTCTAGGCTGTGTTTTTCCCCCTTTCATTTAACAGGGAAATAGATAAGAATCTCCATGGAAGAATGTGTGATGGGGTGGGAAGCAGAAGAGGAGAGTGGATGTCAACAGATAGAATCCACTTCACTCTGCCATTGGTCCTCTGGAAAACTTGACTGTTAGCCCTGAATGGCTACAGAAAGGCCTCTACACAGCCAGTGTGGACAGAAGTGTGTGCATGGAGCTTGGGAGGACAGGGCTGGACAGAGGGACTACTGGGCTCAGAGAACTCCACCTGTTGACCACCCTCAAAGACCCAGGGGACATTCTTACTGAAATCAGGCTCTCTGTCCTCGATGACAACCCCTTTAAAGAGAAAGAGATACTAAGGGATGGCAAGGTAAGGAGGATTTTCAGGCCAGGTTGGCATGGAACTTCAACCCTGGGTAACAAAGGGAAGGGGGCCTTGAGCTCACACTACCTGAGCAAAATAGGAAAAGATGCACAAGACAGACCCTGGTCTCAGTTCCTTTGTGGGTTGCAGTGCATGAGACTCAAGGTCCCCAGAGAGCTGGTCCTCAATGTCTGCAGTATACTGAGCCTCACGGTGGGTGGCCCACCAAGGAGGTAGGACAGTCATAGGTGCAAGTGGTCACTGTCAAGAACAATGCCCATCTGCCATCCCCGTGACAACAGTCTAGCAAGAGAGGCTCTCAGCTGTCAGGCCTCTTGAAGAGAAAAGGCATGTCCATTGAGCCAGAACAGAAATTTCCCCCCAGCCTGTCTTTAAGCCCACCCTGTCCCCAAATTGGTTTTCCCACATATAGAGCCTTTGGAAAATCCTAGGTGCAGGAAGTTGCCCCTGGCAAGTGGCACAAGCTCAGGCCATATTTACAGAAGTGAGAACTCTTTTGGGGTGACAATTTAAACTGTCTTTAGACCATACTTCTGAAAGTTGCATTGCCAGATAAGACACAGGATGTCCTGTGAAATTCAAATTTCCAGGTCCACCCACATTGGCTCAGGCCTGTAATCCTAGCACTCTGAGAGACCGAGGTGGGTGGATTGCCTGAACTCACAGGTTCAAGACCAGCTTGGGCCAGAACTAGACCTCATCTCTAAAAATAGCCAGGTGTTGTGGCAGGCGTCTATAGTCTCAGCTACTTGGGAGGCTGAGGCAAGAGAATCACATGAGCTCAACAGTCTCAGGTCACTGTGAACTATGATGCCACTGCACTCTCCCAAGGGTGACAAAATGAGACTCTGTCTCAAAAAAAAGAAATTTCAAATTTACAATAAATAAAGAATGAAGAATTTTTTAGTATAAGTATCTCCTGTGCAATATTTGGGAAATACTTAAAGTAACAAGCAAAACAAAACATTGTTTGAAATTTCAAATAACCCCCATGTGAGTTTTGGAGGGTGTTTGTGTTTTTTGTTTGTTTGGGGGGGGGAAGGGTTGGAGAGAGAGTGTCTCACTCTGTTGCCCTGGGGTAGTGAGCTCTGGCATCAGCCTAGCTCCCAGCAACCTCAACTCCTGGGCTCAGATGATCCTCTTGTCTCAGCCTCCGGAGTAGCTGGGACTACAGGCACCAAGACAGGGGTGGGGAGGGTCTTGCTTTTGCTCAGGCTGGTCTCTAACTACTTCACTCCAGCAATCCGCCTATCTCCACCTCCCAGAATTTTAGGATTTCAGGCATGAGCCACCGTGCCCAGCCAGCCCTCAGTTATTAATGTGTCGCGTTTGGCAATTCTACCTGAAGAATGGCTACTTGGGTCTGGCAGAACTGTTTGCCAGCTTGGGCCAGGCTTAAAAGAGAAAGTATAATCAGACCAAAGCTGAGTCTTCCGGGGCAAGTGTTGAAAGGGTGGAGGGACTTAGGGACGCAGCCTTAAAGAGACATTCCTGGTGGGGCCTGAGTGGGAAGGAAGAGGAAGGTGGCTGAAAACATACTTTAGAAGACAAACTAAGATAGTAGCTGGCAAGTTGGGTTGTTGGGAGCACCTCAGAATAAGTAATTTATGCTAGCATATCTTTATCGTTTTAAGGGGGAGAGTGCTGGAAGGGAGCCTAAAATTCTTTTTTTTTTTTTT
>NW_003852512.1:676968-707379 GCF_000181295.1 Otolemur garnettii
TTGTAGTTGAGCCCTTCACCTAGGAGGTGTGCCATACACCCCTGCATTGTGTCCCTTAGGTGGGAGCTTACCAAACCCTCTCCCTCTGCTCCACCTCTGCCCCCCTTCTTGAATTTAATCATGTTTTGCTCTCCTTCAGGCTTGTAGTTGTTCATCTGCTAGTTACATATTAGTATTGAGTACACTAGATCCTTGCTTTTCCATTCTTGTGGTACTTTACTTAGGAGAATGTTCTTTAAATCCATACAGGTCAATATAAAAGGTGTAAAGTCTCCATTTTTCTTTATGAGCCTAAAATTCTTGTCCAAGTCTACTGGCTGATGGCATTTGTACCTGAGAGAAAGGGAGGGGAGCAGTTCTAGGAGAGAAAGAGGAGAAGAGGGGTGAACACTAGACCCTCACTGACCAGGGACAGTTCAATTGGTGAGAGTCCTTTTCCCTCAAAGCTCCCCTGCCTAGGGAATTGGGGTCACTTCCCTCAGGCTTCCTGAAGGTAGGCCTTAGGATCCTGGACTCTGAGGCCTTGTGATTTGGCATTTAAGTTGTCCCTCAGGGCTCAGTCCCCGCAGAAAGGGTCAATAAACTATGTATCTCTAGCCAAAGAAGAAAGACAATAAAACCACCCTCGGGGCAGAGGTCACCTAGCCACTGATTGAGATATTCACAACTATTTTTCCTCTCTTCTCATCCCCTCTTTCTCTTGAGGGCTCCTCCTCCCTTGACTACTTTTTGCCTTTCTCCAAAGCCAAAATTATCCCCAGAAATGATTCAGGGGTGAAGTATATCACATGCTAAATGAAGCTTGAAAAATCAGAGAGTGATGATGGATGAAACCTACCAATTAAGAATACCCAACCTAATCCCAGCTACTCAGGAGGCTGAGACAAGAGAATCTCTTGAGCCTAGGAGTTTGAGGTTGCTGTGAGCTGTGACTTCAAAGCACTCTACCAAGAAGGATAAAGTGAGACTCTGTCTCAAAATAAATAAATAAATAAATAAATAAATAAATAAAAGAATACCTAACCTTTGCTGAGACTATAGTACAGCTCCTAGTTCAGGGGGTGGGCAAACTTTTTTCATGTAGGGCTGGATAGAAAATGTTTTAGGCTTTTCAAGCCACATTCAAGTCTCTGTAGCTTAATTTTCTCTCCCTTTCTTCTCTTCTTTCTTTTTTTTTCTATTTTTAACTTCTAAAAGATATTTTAAAAACTATTTTTGGCTCTTGGGGCCATACAAATACTACAGGCTACAGGCCAGAGCTGTAGTTTACAGGCTATAGTTTGCCATTCACGTCCAAATCAGAAGTTACTCTAATTCACCCCTTATATTGTTTGGGTGGGAGGGGCTTTGCTTTAATGTCAAAGCTCTTTCCTTTCATACCTTCACTAGCAAAGGACTAAATGAATGAGTTTAAACCAAGTGCAAAAACAAGTAATTTGATTTTACAAAATGCCATTCCTGAACTACATGAGTTTTCTAGAAGAGTGAAGATAGTATTCTTTTTTGGGGGGTGGGGTAGGAATACTCTCAGCTTGGGCAAAAAATAATAATAATAATAATAATTCAGCTAATGCAGCCTCTGCCCTCAGTAAGAAGGGGAGGTGGGAGATAAAAATGATAGAATAGGCCCACACTGAGGAAATAGAGCTTGGTGACATAGGGATGGTGGGGGCTCCAGACCTAGGCATTCAAGGATATGATTTGGATTATATCCAAAAGATATGATGTAATCAGAGATATTTTCCTATCAACCTTGGGAGTAGAACTCTGTCACAAAGCAGAAAAATGAATGAACAAATATCTCAGGTTGGGCTAGCAGGGGTGGGGAACCTGTAGCCTTTTAATTTCAAGATTATTCCTTTTTAAACACCAAATGAGGCAAGAAAAGCTTCATCTTTCTCTTCTGTGCCTTTTTAATAAAAGGATTTGTTCTGTAAAATTTGGATTCAGTCAAAAGGTCGTACAAACTCAGGGATCCAGAAGGCCACATGTGGCCATGAGGCGGCAGGCTCCCCACCAGTGGAAGGCTTCTTTCCACTTGCCTTTGAGCTGAGATAATTTACATTTTAGAACCAGTGGAACATTAAGCACTTACAAAGAACCTGGGGTCCTGGTTAATCATGTGCTCCAGAAAGTCAGGCAAACTTGGCACCCCAAATCCATTCTCCTTCCCCCATCTCTTCAGGTCTCTGGGGGGGGAAGGATTTGTAAACATAAATCAGATGTGTTACTGTGTATCTCTGCCTCTGTCTGGACCTCCCTCTGCCTTGGACACTATCTGCTTATAAGGTGTTCTTATTTGGAAGGAAGGGCTGATCCCCATGCAATATGACTTGCCCTTCCGGCATATGGAGCCACTGTTTGTATACCTTAGGGTCGGGAGCTAGCACCCAGACATCTCTTGAAGGGTAAAGGTACTCTATGGTGGCAGGACCTAAGGGACCAGAGCTGATCATGAGCCTTTCATCCAGATTTGCGTGATGAACACTGCCCACTGCCAAGGGCTTCATTCTATTCTCTGTATTTCAGGGGAACACTTCATAATCTCAAACTGGATTCTGATAGCTCTGGTTCAACTCCCTGCCTGCCCTCTCCAAGTTCAGCCCTATTTACTTCAGTCTGTCTCTGAAGTTCAAGTATATATATACATATATCTGTCTGCACAGCCCTGATTGACAAGTACAATGAAAATGTCTCATTCCCGTCTGGTTTGCATTTCATTACACTGGGCAACAATATGCCTTGGATTGCAGAGGACAAAGGCAAAATAGATTTGTAAAAAGGGTTGACTAACAATATCTATTTGTTCATTCTCTATTTAATTTTAAGGGTATTTAGGGCTTATAAAATATGTGTCGAATGATGGGACCATGGTGAAAATTCTGATGTGGCCAATAAAATCTGAAACTCAGAGAGCGGTTGGTGAATGTGTCTGCGGGTCCCGAGATCGATAGTTCAGCTTAGTCCCAGATGCCAATTAAGAGATTTATCTTAGCATAAAAATAAAGAGGAGTTAAAACTGCATTCTTTTCCCAGCTTTCTTCCCCCTACATTTTTTATTGCCACGTGCAGTTTTTCTTTTAAAAAAGATCTGGGACTCTGAAGAGAGTGTGGGGATTTATGTAAAGGAAGTGTCATTTACCAGGAAAAAAATTCGAATAATGGTGAGTTTTAAGGACATGTATCAACGAGAAACATTTTGTGTTCCACTAGGTAGAGGCAGAGGCACCAAATTCAGCGTCTTGGAATAATTCTCTCCCTGGATTCAAAGATTCATTTATTGAAATAAATCAGGAAGCATTGGCAGAACGGAAATCCGCTTGCTGGGTTTAAAGGGTCTTTAAAATGTTGCAAGTGTTAGATTGCAAGTCTATTCTAAATACAAAACAGAAGAAAAGACCGCAGTGTTTTCTCAGGGACTTAAAGAAAATTACTAGGTCTTCGAATTAAGATAATTTCATGTCCACCACAGAAAATGTGTTTAGAAAAAAATCCTGCATGATAACACAATGTGCTGTACATGTTTTGTTTCTGTGGAGGCTAGGAAGAAGGGGAAAGTGCTGTAGAGTGGGGCATTGGGTAAGGAGAACCCACTCCTTACCCCAGAGCCCCTGAGGACGTTCTGTTTCCCTCCTGCTTCTCGGAGATGGAGCCCAAGAATCAGGCTCAACAAACCTTGCTGGTTTGGAAATGATTAGTTTCCCTGATTTTATTTATTGTTTTAGATTTGGGCATTAAAATAAATGTTTTTCCTATTTACTCTTTGAACTCAGTGTGAGGGCAAGGATCCCATTATATTTCCTATCCATACAGACATGTGTATATTTAGACCAGACCACATGCAACTGGGGGACGCATAAACGAGATTTATTGGTTAATTTACACTGCCTAATATACACGTAAACCCTAGTAAGCCAAGGCTGCCGAGGGAGCCTCAGTTATAGCGCAAAAGAAGAACCACGACCCAGTTGTCCTCCCCTGCCCAGAGCTGTGACTCCTTTCCCCACCTGAAAAATCCAAAAAAGCAGAGCTCTCTCCTGCGTGCCCCAGGCTAAGTGCAGGAAAAAGTTTTCTCCTCTTTGCTTTCCTCTTTTCACAACCACTGGGCTCTCAGACTCAGCGTCCCAACACGTCCTGCCCCTGGAAGCTGTTTCCCAGGGTTTTCTCCAAAAAGCAAGTTTGAGGAGAGGAGAACTTCGCTTTTCTCCCCCCAACAGCAGTGATTTGCTTTGTTTTCATATGCAGTAACTAGCTTTAGCTGGAGAGATTTTGCTTTCTAGCATGTTTTAAAGGTCTGGGCTCCCCTTCTCAAAGTAAGGAAACCCCCACCTAAACCTGCCCAAAGAGAATTCGAAGTGGCCTGCTTCTGCAGAAAGCCCCAGCCTCCTCCTTTTGGGGGCATTTGGGACCCCTGCGCCCTGTCGATTAACGACGCCCCCTCGGAGCCTCACACTCGGGATGGGCCTGGCTGTCCCGGGAAGGGCTGCACCGCCCAGGGTTTTGGCCTGGCTGAATCGCCTTAGGTCTGCCCCCTAACAAGCACCCGCCCCCCCACCTCCCCACTTCTCGGTTGATGATCTAATTGAATTATGCCTTTTTGTTCCAGAGACTACAGAGCACGTGCTGGAGGCAATTAATTATCGGAATGTGGCCGTATCAAAACGGACATTGGGCACCGGGTAGGTCAGTGTAGGCAATATCCCTCTGCCCTGGGCTTGAGACTTCACCCCAAGTTAGGGGCACCCTTGGCTCCCTCGGCCTCCCCGCTTTTGCAGTCCCTTGCCGGGTTGCTAGCCCTGACTCCCAAGCGCGCAAGGCCCTAGGTTCTCGGGGTACCTAGCAGGACTCCCTGGAACTCTCGCATTAGTGCTGGCCGGCCCAAAGCTCGACAGCCGCCCCTCCCCATCCTTAAGCCTCAAGAACTGACTCTCAGTAGGGCTCAGTTAGAAATCCAAACTTTTTCAAACCAACTACTTGCCCAGGGGGCAGTGGAGATTGGTAGGAGGTGAACAGAGATAGAGGGAAGGGAGGAAATAAAGGAGAAAAGAAAAAGAAAGGAAAAAAGAAAAAAGCAATTCTTTCCCTTTTTGTAAACCTGACTCCAGGGAATTCATTTGCATGATTTAAGCATATTTGTTCTTCTTTGAGCACCCCCTACACACACACACACACACACACACACCCCTCCCAAAGAAACCCTCAGCTGAGCCACACGGAAACCATTCTGGGAGAATCTATTTTCGGTAGATGCAATAATTTAAGTCAGCAGTGAACTCACCTTCCAACCTGGGGAGAGAGCTCTGGATGTGGAGGGAGAATTGGGGCGAGTTTGACGGGAGAGGGTGACTATGGTTAAGATATGCTACCGGCAGGTTTCCCCCCAGCAAACTGTCAAAGAAAGAAGGTGAAGCGTTGGCCGAGTCAGGCAGATTGGGGGGCAGGAAGTGAAAGACTGCAGTTATAAAGCACTGCTTGAGGCGGTCTCTCCTGGCGCCTCTGAACTTGATCAGATGTTCTGTTTCCTACGGAGAGATGGCGGCCAGGCTGTGAAGCTGCCTTTAGGCGTAGACTTTGGGGCTTGGCGAGGCTGGGGATGTGACAATCACAGCCATCTTTATCTCTGCCTTTTCTTTCCACTCTCTGCATTTCCTGCATTCTTTGCAGATGTCTTGCAGGACAAAAAATGAGTGGATTTATATCCTTGTCTGAACCTGGACATTATATCCAGAAAGACCTTACACCAGACAGAATTGAGGAGGAGAATCCCACACATAACCCTGAAAAGTAAATCCATAAGGGGTAAGCAGTCCCCGAGGTCACTACGTGCTTCTCTGAGTAGAAGACAGCAAAGCCTTGGCTGTTGAGAGGAAAGAAAATTCCATCTCCTAGTGCCCACTCACTCCACCCCCCCACACTTTTGCGTTTGAAAATGTTGAGAATTCAAAGCTGATTAGCCCAGTCATTTGGAAAGCACTCTGATACTGTGTCTAGTGTTCAGTGTGTTGTGTGCTAACTATTTGTTCATGTGTTTGCTGTTATATCCGTGTATTTACTTTCTTGTGTTTAGTTGTGCGCTTGTGTTTATTGTGCTGCGCACAGTTTGTTACCGTGTTGTGTGTGCTTACTTTGTTAGTGTTTAGTGGGCTTTATGTGATGTGTTCGTGTTTACTCTGTTACCTGCGTGTTTCCTTCTGTTGCGCTCGTTTTTTTTTTTTTTTTTGCATTGTATGTTTGTTGTGTTGTGTCTGGTGTGTGATGGGGGGACGGCGGCAGCAAGTACAGCCGCTAGTCAGAAACTAAAGGGTTAAAACGCTTGGCTCAGAAGGAAGTAAGGGAAACCAGCTCTAATTGTAATTGTTTCTTCTTGTTTGCGCCTCAGATGGCTGCCAGCGGATGGGGGCACAGAGTGCGAACTGGCCCTGCCTGGGTCTGGGGTCTTCGGGCCATTGGAACTCGCAGTGGCGTGTGGGGTGGACACAGAGGTTGGGCCAGGAGTGCATATGCCCCCAGGATATGCGCCCGGCGGCCCCAGAGAAAACGTGTTCTCAAGGTGGTGAGGCAGCGGGGGCCCAAGTGTGACTGGACGTCCAACGCTGCGCATCCTCCGTCGGCGCGGCGGTGGGACCGATCTTCTCGGGGCAAAGAGTTTCTTTGGCCAAAGCGGGTAAAGAGCGCGCGCGGAGTCCTTGTCCGCTTAGGGCTGGGGGGAGGCCAGAGAGAAGCTCGGCTCCGCCCCGCCGCTTGTCGGCTCGAGCCTGGCCCCAGTTCCCCACAGCCACACAAGCCCCGCGGAGCCCACTCGCAGCCGCTGGGCCGCCGCCGCCTCACCTGCCAGGCGCCCGGCGGCTGCCCAATCAGCGGCGGTCGCTCGACCGCGGCTGCCATGTTCCCCGCTCCGCGCTGCCAATCAGTGTGGTGGCGACCAATGGGCGGCCGGGCCGGGGGTCAGGTGACCACGGGCCAGCTGGCTCCCCATTGGCGCGCGCTGCGCGGCCTCCCGCTCGGTTTATGTGCGAGGAGTGAGTGATTGACTTTATCAGTCCAAGGACATTACTCTGGTGGCGAAGAGGCTGGGACTCGCGCGGCGAGCAGCGAGCGGCGAGGATCGAGCCTGCCTACTGCCCGCTGTCCGCCCGCCGGCTGCGAGCCGGTTCCGCCACTTGGCGCAGCCCAGCCTGGAGGCCGGTACCCAGGGAGCCTCCTGGCCCCGTGGTTCCCGGTTCTCGGGGAGAGGAGGGGTGCCCGGGACAAGATTGGCAAACTCCGCCCTCCACTTATTATTTTGCTTATTTTTCTTTGTGCGCGCCTGTTAGTTTGTTAAACCAGATCTAGTCCCAGAGTCTTTTCTCCTCCCTTCTCCCTCCTCCTACCCCCTTTCCCCCTCCTTCTTCCCCTCCTCCCTCCGATCCCTCTGCAGGAGACTCTCGCAGCGAAGGAAAGTTGCAGCCCTTGGTAGCGCCTTGGGGGTCTCTCGGCAGTGTCCTACCACCGCCACCCCTCTCCGACTGCGACACTTCGGAGAGCCCTTCCTTCGCCCGTACCCTCTCTCACTTCAGCCGGATCGCCTGTACCCAGAACGCCCCACCCATGACGATGCTCCTGGACGGAGGCCCGCAGTTCCCCGGGCTGGGAGTGGGCAGCTTCGGCGCGCCGCGCCACCACGAGATGCCCAACCGCGAGCCGGCGGGCATGGGACTGAATCCCTTCGGGGACTCAACCCACGCCGCCGCCGCCGCCGCCGCCGCTGCCGCCTTCAAGTTGAGCCCGGCTGCGGCGCACGATCTGTCTTCGGGCCAGAGCTCGGCGTTCACACCGCAGGGTTCAGGCTACGCCAACGCCCTCGGCCACCATCACCACCACCATCACCATCATCACCATGCCAGCCAGGTGCCCAGTTACAGCGGCGCTGCGTCCGCCGCCTTCAACTCCACGCGCGACTTTCTGTTCCGCCAGCGCGGCTCCGGGCTTAGTGAGGCGGCCTCGGGTGGCGGGCAGCACGGGCTCTTCGCTGGCTCGGCCAGCAGCCTACACGGTCCAGCTGGCATTCCTGAGCCCCCTAGCTACTTGCTCTTTCCTGGGCTGCATGAGCAGGGCGCCGGGCACCCATCGCCCACAGGGCATGTGGACAACAACCAGGTCCACCTAGGGTTGCGTGGGGAGCTGTTCGGCCGTGCTGACCCATACCGCCCAGTGGCCAGCCCGCGCACAGACCCCTATGCGGCTGGCGCGCAGTTTCCTAACTACAGCCCCATGAACATGAACATGGGCGTGAACGTGGCGGCCCACCACGGGCCCGGCGCCTTCTTCCGTTATATGCGGCAGCCCATTAAGCAGGAGCTGTCGTGCAAGTGGATCGACGAGTCTCAGCTGAGCCGGCCCAAGAAGAGCTGCGACCGGACCTTCAGCACCATGCATGAGCTGGTGACGCATGTCACCATGGAGCATGTAGGGGGCCCAGAGCAGAACAACCACGTCTGCTACTGGGAGGAGTGCCCCCGCGAGGGCAAGTCCTTCAAGGCGAAGTACAAACTGGTGAACCACATCCGCGTGCACACGGGCGAGAAGCCCTTCCCATGCCCCTTCCCGGGCTGCGGGAAGATCTTTGCCCGCTCTGAGAATCTCAAGATCCACAAGAGGACCCACACAGGTAAGAGGGAAGGCGGAGGGCGCGGGGCTTATTGGCAAAACCCAGCCTCACAGCGGACTTGTAGCGCGAGGGAGAGGGGTGGCGGCCAAGGAGAAGAGGGGCGGCGCCCCACCAAGGCCGTTTGGTATAGAAGCGCTGTCAGAGCCTTTCCAGCCCTAGCCCTCCCCGCCCTGTGGCGCTTTTGCCCAGTTCTAACTTCCCGGGCAGATGGCCCTGTGGTCTCAGGAACTAATTGGGACCTTCTCGCGCCCAGGAACAAACTGGCGCCGCCTCTTTTTGTCTCCCTTTCTGGGTTACTATGAAGGGATTCCGTATTTGGAGAGAGCGTATTGCTTACAAGCAACTTAGCTCTCGGCACACATTCGAGGAAGGCAACCATAGAAATGCTAATGAAAACTAACTTTCGGTTACTTCCGTTCTTTTTTACACTTGATTGGCACATCTCCTAATTAAATGACTGATACTTTTGTCAAACTATTTTTATTTGTAGTTCCAGGTTCAATTCAGTCCTCCGGGAGGAAAGCTAAAGTAGAAAAGGCACCACAGTTTCGTAGCTTGTTCAGAACATCTTGTAAAACTGTCTGGAGCCCCTGGATTTATATAGTTTTTTCTTCTCGAACATTAAGTACGACTATCCAGGCTTTTCTGGGCTTAGCAAAACCGCTGCATTTGAAAGAGGCAAATTAAAAGGTACAAAGAAGGAGCTGAACGGGATTGTCCTGTCTTTGGCCCATTGTCCCGCCGGGCTTGGTTACCTCGCAGAGGTGGCGGCAGAACGTGGCTGCGCGTTGGGAGCCCTGTACTAGGTGGGATGGAACCATAACTTAGGGGAAACTTAGGAGGAGCCTGGGGCTTTCCCGTCCTGAGAGAACAAAAGGGTGGTTGGGTTCTGGGCTGGCCCTGCCCCACCCGTACCCCGGACCAGCACTCTCAAACGCAGCGGGCTCAACCTACGCTCTCCATTTCTCTCCAGGGAAAAGAGATGCCGCAGCAGCCCTCAATCGGCACTCCCTTTCCGGGAAGACCGCCGGGCTCTCAATCTTTCTCTGCTTGGCCCTGGGAAGCTCCCAGCCCTGACTGTATTTCCCCTCCCTTTGCGTTTTTGCCTTTTGCAGGTGAGAAACCTTTCAAATGTGAATTTGAAGGCTGTGACAGACGCTTTGCCAACAGCAGCGACCGCAAGAAGCACATGCATGTGCACACCTCGGACAAGCCCTATATCTGCAAAGTGTGCGACAAGTCTTACACGCACCCGAGCTCCCTGCGCAAACACATGAAGGTAATTACCTCTTTATTAGCGGTCGGCGGTTTGTAAACACTCGGCCGACGCCGGGCTGCGGAACGGAAGCGCCCGCGCTGCCAACCCTCTATCCTCCACGTTAAATCCGATTTGCTCCTGCAGTGACACCTTGAACCCATTTTGGGGACCCGGGGTGGGGGGGGGGACGAAAGAGCAGAATTGGGAGGAGGAGGGAGCGTAGGGAACAATCGGTTGTTTACTTGGAAGCTCTAGCCGAGCTCGCCAGAGGCTGCAGTGGCCGCCTCTTCCAGGCTCAGCCCGCGGTGGGAACCAAGAGTGGCGGCGCGGAACCCGGGGGTGGGTGGTTCTTTCGCTCTTTGGCTTCAGATAAAACAATAGGGCCGAGGAGAGCGGTCTGATTCCGACACATTTGTCTGGGACTTGGCAGCGCACAGGGCCTCTGTGTCACCCTACTTCTGTACCTGCTTTCCCAAGCCGAAAGTGGCTTGGTGAAACCTGGACCCGGAGTGAGGATTTTATAGGGCCCCGAAGCGTAACTGCTCACCCCACTCCATGCACGGAGAAAGCATTTTTGAAGGGAGAATAACTAAAACGGACTGCTTTATTCCTTTTCAAAAATGCCAGTGTTAGGACCTAAATTGGTTTTGGCGAACCTCTCTGGATTTTCTAGACATAAGTATTATGGATTTTTTTTTTTTTTAAAGCAGCATTTCCCTTTTTAAGTGGGTCACTGGGCGGTCTTGCTCTTACGGTGCTCGAATTCTTCTCTTGTTTTTGCTTGCACATTGCCAGTTGGAATTATATTCATTATAATATATACATGTTAATTTTAGGTTCATGAATCTCAAGGGTCAGATTCCTCCCCTGCTGCCAGTTCAGGCTATGAATCTTCCACTCCACCCGCTATAGCTTCTGCAAACAGTAAAGATACCACTAAAACCCCTTCTGCAGTTCAAACTAGCACCAGCCACAACCCTGGACTTCCTCCTAATTTTAACGAATGGTACGTCTGAGGACAAACACAGACACAAACCCTGTTAACCATAGAATGGACCAAATGCTTTCTAAAAAGAAAACTGAGACCAATCAGATGGAAATGGAGTTTTAAGGCAAGAGGCCATACGTAGGGCTACATATTGTTAATTGCAATTGCCCAGGAAGGTTTTGGGCAAGATCCAAAAGTAGCCATGCCCTTTTCTCAGGATTAGAAAATTTGTTTTGGCATTTGAAGGATTTTTACGAAATCTTTTCCCTGCTTTCTCTTCTCCTTCCTCTTGCTCTCTGCACACCCCATTCCTAAACTCCTGAAATTCATTTTAACACTTGTCCTGTTTCTTGAGAGGAAGTTATAGAAGGCTTGTTGGTGGTGGTGATGTTAAACTGATGGAAATTCTTTTTCGCCTTAGTGGTGATTGTTTAAACTCTCACAGTCTTAAACCGTGCCAAAGTCCTGTTATGTCTTGAACTTTTCCTGAAAACATTACACTTGTGAATGTATTTTTGTCTAATGGGGTCGAAACTGTTGTTCAGTATTTTTTCAGGCTGAGGATGTGATGTTACTCTACACAGATTGTGACGTTTAGTATACAGTTGCCTTTTGTAATAACTTTTTTTTTTTGTAAATACATATCCATTGATGCCATATTTATCGTTTGTAACTTAATTATTGCTACAAGTGCCGGGAACTGAACAATATTTATGGATAAATGTTTTCTAACAAATTCTGTACAGCTTTTGATTATAACTGCTTTAGCATTAAAAATTTATTGTTTTAAAAGAACACAATTTACAATTTTTGAACCACTGACTCCTTTTCTCTTGTTTTGTAACAGCCTTCTTCTACAAAGAGGAGATGTGAGCAAATTAAATCTTGTTTGTTGGTATTTATAACTCACTCAGATCCCTTTTTTAATTGTTAAATTATTTTTCTATTGCAGTATAAATTCCTTACAGTGTCAGTTTCCATCTGGGAAGACCCTCCTTTCTTTATCTCTATCTCAGATGGTTGTTTAACTGCGAGTTTAAATGTGTTTGTCCTGGATTTTCGGCATGCAAATCAAATATTACTGATCAATTCAGTTAGTGGCCATGACATCTCAATCTTGTACTTCAAAGACTGAGAAGCTGGATTTAATCATCCCTGCCCTACATATATAAACATAAGGTAACCTAATGGATTTTATGTCCCTTAGTTCTTTATTACCTTACATAAAAATGAAAATTGCGGCAGGATGCATGTCTGTCTATTCTATCTAGAGATCACCCATATACCTATATATGTTGTATCTATTATCTAATCTGCCTATCAAATCTATCTAGCTATCTATATATTTTCAAAAGATAGCATATGTCTGAAACAGTGGTGATGAGTAAGGCCAGCTGAGCAGTGCTTACTTATGTTAAAGTGCTTCTTAAAAGACCCATAGTCCATTTACACTTTTGGAAGGCAAAGGATGACTTGTTTGCTGTATATAGTTCAATTCATAACTATCACAATTATCCATAACATTTATATAGCGGTGTAATAACTGCAGCAGTTCTGAAATGATACTATGGAAAGAAAAACATTTGCAAAACATGTATTTTTAAAGTTCATGATTTGTAGGCAAAGATGTTAAGAGCATTGTTTCCATTAAAATCAATAACAATGAAAAACGGTTGTTTGCTTTGTGATAAAATGTTAACAATCCATTTAATCTTCAGTGAAGCAACTCCTTTGGACAAGCAGTTCTTTTACAATGGTTATATGGAGAAAAGAAACTGATTACTATTGGGGGGGGCAGGGTTGGAGTGGGTAGAGTATTGAGACCTTTTTTTAAAATTAGGATGCTGTTTATTATTGAGAACCCAATCTCTGCATGAATAACAGAAAGGTGGAGATAAGGAATTGTAAAGTATATAGAAATGTAATGAATAGGCTTAAGTACCTCTTTTTCTCTTTAAGGGGCAATGCTCTAGGTTTTTTGGTGGCGCTCAATTTGGTATTATATATAATCATTTTCAATTCTAGAATTTTGTTTATTGTTCTTTTTGAAGAAATAAAGTCTTGGCACACCTTATTTATGTTACAACATTTTTGTATTTGGTGCCTGATTTTTTTCATGTTTAAATAAATCAACCTACAATTGAAATGCTTAGAGAACTGATGATTAAAAGAAACTTTCATTCCCTGAATACAGTTGAAGCAATCTGTTTTATCTACTCATCTTTGTCAACAGACAATTAATTATTGACAGTTTCTAATTGCAAATTGCTTTGGAGGTAATTTTTTGTTAGTAGAGAATGATGGGGGCTTTTGCACTCTATTCCACCAATTTCCAAGACTGAACAGAGATTGGGGATGACTACACATGTGATGAGATGAGTAGGTAACCTGGTCAATCTACCACTCCCAAACCAGATATTCCAAACTTGACCTTGACATTGAGGGTGCTGGACCAGATTTCTATTTCATGATTTTTCCTCATCTTAAACCAGAGACCATTTTAAATGCTCAGTAAGTTTTCAGAAAGTACTCATAAGAGTGGTTCTAAATGTGTTACATTAAGTCTAAATAGGTGTTTTTCTTCTGAAATATGCAATGAACTTCCACAACTATTTTCTGCATGAGTTCCCGCCACCATCCCCAATCTAACCTAACCTTAAATGAAAGTAAAGTGATGGGTTTGGTGCAAAATTTACTCAAAAACTCGTTTCTCCTTCAATTAAATGTATTAAATATCTCCTTAGGATACAAAGAAGAGTTTGATCTTTTCTTAGTGACTTGAAATTATTGTACAGTAAACTTTTACAAGAAAGCATTGTGGGTGCCCTTATAGGACACTAGCAATTAATAAACATGATGATAACCCTATGTTAAGAGAATATAAAAGTTTTGTCCTTTTTCATGATTCCTCCTAGTTTGGATATAGCATCATATTTCTCAAAATTATGTCCTCTGCCCTTGTCATTTGTGGCAAAGAAAAGTATTCGTTTTGGTAAAAAACTTCACAGATTTTCTAACTATAATCTGGCTCTGGGAGTGCACGTTTACATTCTTAACATTTCAGTAAATAGCCTTACAGAATAAGCACACCCTCGGTCCCCCCCCCCCAGTACCCAAATCATAAAATGTTCAAGCCTGAAGGCCAGGCTGAGCTCTTAGTAATCTACTTGTTATTTTCCTTCTTGCACCTGATAAGACCTTAAAGTCCATTATCTTTTTCAAAATGGGTGGTTTAGTATAAGAAGATTCCCCCTGCTAGTGGGGAAAGGGAGTGCCTATTTTCACGCAAGACCTAAGTCTGGCCTTCATCCAGTTTGGAAGGTTAAAATCAGGGTTCATGCTAAGCAGGGCAGGCGGTAATAGCTACTAGGAAGGTTGGAAATGGGTGAGCAGGGACCTCAGCTCACAAAGCCTCCCAGGAAAGTTGGTGTGTTCAGGACTACATCGCCCCTCCCCCTCTCTTTCTCCCGGTCTAATGTCTTTTTGCCTCTTCACCCTAGCTCCCTCTCCTCCTTCAAAGAAAAAACACCCCTAAAGAAGCGGGAAAAGTCTAAGGGTCTCTTAACATAAGTTTCTTAAAGAATAGCCACTGGCGTGTCCATCTCCTGCAGAGTGAGTTCTGGCAACTACGTTGATCTTTCTCTCACAGGCGTCTCTGGCCCTGGAGTCCCAAACCTCCAGTCGAACTTTGACCGGTGGCAAGGCCAGGCGTTTAGGAAGTCGGGGCTCCTCGCCTGTTCTCAGGCTCCCCATCGGGGCGCCCAGGGTCCCTGTCCACACACCAAGTTACTAACAAGTCTGGTCGAGGCTTGGGCGGGGGCGGGGTAGGGGACCTCATTTCCTAGGGTCAATTCTCTCGCGGTCTCTGCCCGCTGACCCTTTGACCTCCACCTACAGGGCCCTTGGCGGCCGTAAGCCGGCGGTCGCCCGGGCTCCGAGGACGCTTCGCGCCCCATCGCCTCCCGGCCTCATTAGGCCGGCGGGGCTGTAAAGCAGGAATCAGCCGCTGCCTAATCCGGACCTGGGGTCAATACGAGCCCAAACAATGGTGAGCTCAGAAGGCCACTGCGTAGCGCTGGCCGCAAACTTTGTGTTCAATTCATTTTTCTAAAGCGGTGCGAGTGGAGGGGGTGGGGAGGGAGGTCCTCGTCACCCGAAAGCCGCTGGCGGCTCCTGGGGCTCATCAGCGAACGTCCTCTCCCTCAGGCCTCCGGCCTCTTCTCGCCTGGGATGGAGGGGGCTGCGAGGCCCAGGGCCTGGTTGGCGGCCCGCGCGGGGGCCCGAGGGCCGGCCCAGAGGGGGCCGCCCCCTCGCCAGGAACAGACTTTGAAGTGGGTTTTTAGCGCGCACGTGTGAGAGCCGGGCCAGGGCCAGAGCGGGGACCCGCTGGGAGGAAAGAGGAGGCTCAGGCCCGGGCCCCAACCCCTCCCCCGCTCCCCGGAGCTCCGGCCTTTTCAAGCCGCGGCCTGGGGGCCCGCGCGCCTTCCCCCCACCCCCGCGCCCGCCCCGCGCCGCGCGCAGGCGCACACCCCGCAGCCGTCGAGTCGGATTTGGCTGCAGTAGGGTGGGGGGTAGAGTTGAAAGCGGCTTTGCTGCGCCGCGGCCTGGGTAGGGCTGGGAGGGAGGGGAGGGGAGGGGAAGAGAGGGATGTGGGAAGGGGGGTTGGTTTTGGGGCGGCTCTCGAGTCCTGAACATGGCGGCCGGATGCGAACCCCCGCGGAGCGCGGCAAAGCGCAGACTACAGGCTGCCGAACTGTTGTGTGGTTTAAACTCTCTTGTTATTCCTGAGCTCGGGCCGCCACGCGGGAGAATATAGGTCGTGGCGGTTGGACGCAAAATTGTTACCAAACAGAAGCGAAGTTCTAAGTGGGCGTTCGGGTGGGAAGTTGCGTGTCCTCCTGGGGGTGGGGGTTCCAATGGGACTGGAACGTAAAACCCACCGTAGGCCTGCTCCCCTCCCCCCTCTCTCGGCCCAACCTAAATCATTGCCCCCCCCCACCCCTGGCTCTCACGGATTGGGGGTGCCATTTCGGGTTTTCGCACCCCAGTCGGAATTCCACAGCACCTTTGAGTCCCTTAAAATGCCCAAGAACGGACACTGGCCAGAACAATGGCGAAGCCTGTGGGGAGGCGAGAGCATGTAGTCACCATTTCCACACAAAATGCCCTGGCTTGTTCACAGACTTGTGTCCCTGAGAGTTCGAACCCTGCACGTTGCCCAGGCCGTGTTTTCTGCCTATCTCATTTAAACGTGAGCCTGTGAAAACTGGCACTGTCGTAGCTTTTGTGTGCGCCATAACCGCTGGCGGGCTTACGTTGCGGAAAAGAAAAGCCACAAGCCCGAAAACTTTCATTCAGTCTTTGCTTAACTGCCTTAATGCTGGCGTGCGAAAGAACCCCTTGGTAGCGCTGGGATCCTGAGCTTGTGTTTTCTTCGCTGAAAAATGCTGCGGATTCTTCTTCAGACGTGTCTTTTGTGAGGAAAAAAAAAAGTGAGGTAAAGTAGTGTAGTTATTGACACTCCCCCCTACGAAAGTATGCGGCATGAACTCTTCTAGGTTGCGTCTTCGTGGAGACCAAATGAACGGGCAGTCCTCTTGCCGTTGCACAATGTCAAGCCTTTGGGCTCATAAAGGTGTGGGGCAGTTCCCGTGGGCCACCTCGGGAAAGGCCCCAGGTGGGTGGGCAGGTCATTAGCAAGGCTAGCCCAGATCTGGGGGGACATCTGCAAACCAGTGCCTTTATCTGCCAAGAACAATTGATGGGGTTGTCTTTCCTCCTTTTCAGTGCACAAAGAAGACGGTTTTGGAAAAAGAATTTGGAATATGCATTTAAGTTGTCGCGCTTTGCTTTGGAAACCCCTGGGCAATTAAAATAAGCATGCCCTGTAGTATTTTCGGTCCTTTTCTTATGTGCGATTCTTGCAAGTCAAAGGGGCCGGAGCCTCCCAGCAGTTTGAAAACTTGTTTTTAAATTGCCATCAAACTGATTTCTTTTCCCTGTGGGTGAAGTTTCCTTCTCCGGCTCAGCCACTTACCCCCATCCTTCCCACCCTCCGCCCCCTGCCTTCGCTGGAATAGTATATTGACATCTTTGAGAGATCAAAGGAAGTAAATGGTGTTTGCTGTATGCTTTATTTTTCCATGCTGTAGTTTGAACCCTGAGATTTGAGCTTTTTTCTTGGTTAAATCTCTTGGTACCAAAAGTGTAGAAAATGAAAAGTTCATTAACTTGAAAAAGCTTTAGCCAATGGCTGGAAAGTTAGGGGTTTGTCCCTTTAAGAACTACAGAGCCCAGATTGCCTTTTAAATTGACTTTAAAATCAACCCTAGATGCATTGGTGAGCTGTTTCCCCTGGATACCTGTGGTGTTCTTTGGGTCATTTGATATGGTAAAACTGGTTGATTTTCATAGGAGTTATGTGAATGGAATTTTTGCAAAACTGGGCGAGTGATAAATTGGTAGAGCTCTTATGTTTGTTTGAGTGACGACTCCAAAGGGTATTGCTTTTCCCACTGAGGTTTGGTTTCTATCATAACGATTGAAATTTACAGCTTGAAGAACACTAAGTATGCAGGAAACATTTAAAGGGAAGAGTGTTCAGAGCATTTGGACTAATGGTAACTTTTAATACAGGAGCATAAATTCTTTGAATATTAAAGAGAGCTGTTTCATAAAATTTGTTGAAATAAAATCTCTTTATTTGTCTAACGTCTAACAAACCAAGCAATTTTGTATATTTTTAATCTGATCACAGTTCACCCTGTTTACAAATCTAATGAATGGAGAGAAATGTAAGCTTTATAGTAACTATAAAAGTCGCTTTCACCAGATGGCAACTTTATAATGCTTGATCTCTAACAGGGTGTGTCTGTTATCTAATGTGCTTTATTAAGATACAACCTTTGTAAAGACCATTTGAATTTAAGGTATGAAAATAAAAGATTCCATCATGTTTTATGATAAACTTGTCCATTTTATGACACTTTTCTAAGTGAAAATGTAGCTTGTTTTGACCTATCTGCAGTTCACTTTTTGTTTTTTTGCCAGTGTTGTCCTGCTTGGTATCCGGGACAGTCTCTAATTCCTGAAGAAGAACTTGATACTGACGTTGGTATGCAGCAACCAGCCCTCCATAACACTACCTATCCTAAATGCAGGGTTAATGCTGAACCTACTGTGCAAGAAATGATTTACTGATGAGGTTTCAAAGAAAACCACATCAATTTGGATGTCTGTTACCTTGAAGTGATATTTTAAGAGTGGTAGCTTCTTCCCTAGGTATAAAAAGACTATTTTCTTCTTTTGGTGTATTTCTATCTGTGTTGAGCAATCATTTGTGAAATGAAAAAGCAAAAAAGTCTCCTCCCCCAATTTAGGATTTATAAATGGGAAGATGGAGGTGAAGACTGTGCTAATTCGTAACCCAGTATGCGTTTTCTCATGCATTGTGTTGACCTTGTTGAAAATATTTTTCAAATATCTGCATTCCACATGTAGAATTAAAGTGTTTAAAACTAGAAACATGAATGCTTGTTTTGTTAATTTCATGTTTGTGTTTGAGAAGCAATACAGGAACCCTACAATTGTTATTTGACTTAAATAAAACCATTTAAATTATTTTTGTGATTATTGTTTTATTACAATGACAATTATAGCCCATAAATAACCTTAATTAACCTGTTGAGTTGGGACCATTTATATTCTATTCGCATTTTTCATGGTATAGCCTGGTGTTCACTGAGCAATAAATTTGGGTGAATCCCCCAACCATTTTGAGCTCATAGTGTTTTCCCAGTGGGGTTCAGAGCCAGGTGCTGGAGAGGTCAGAAGAATTCAGAGTCAAGAATTGATTGGAGTGATTAGAAGGAAGAAATAGAGGCACGAGTTTGGAGGACAATAAGAGAACATTTGAACACCATTCTTTCTGTGACAAAAGGAGGGAAAGACACAACTGAAGTTAGCCTCAAAAGTGAAAGAGGGTATCTTTGGCATCAGGAGAGGGGACATTGCAACATTACATAACATTACATTACATTACATGTGTATTATTCAAAGGCCTTAAAGTGGCCTTTGGGTCAGACAACTTGGCAACCATTGATTAGAACACTCATAGAATCATGGAATACAGGTGCTACTAATGGCACAAGCTGTCATTAATTAACTATTATGTTAGAGAAGATGACGACACATCTGAGAAATTCTCCCATGTCCAGGTATTTGATTTCTCATTTTAAATTTAACATCTGTAATCTAATGTAATCTGTGAATGGCCATCATTCTATTTATTTGCTATAATTATGCCATGATGAAGTATTGTAAAATTGCAGCCTGATAGAGTATATTGCTACTGGTTCTTTAGATCCAGTTAGATTATGATTTCTGGTGAGTATTGTAATTTTTAAATAGTAGGAAACTTGCTCATCTTCTTCTGAATCTTGTTGTCCATTTAGCATCAAGAATAATGGAATGGGCTAATTAAGGAAGCCTATAATTCTTTGATTCTCAGCTCCCTAACAGTCATTTTCGTATCACCCATAACACTGTTGGTAAAAATTTTTGTGTTTTGTTTTTGTTTTTAAGAACAAGAACTGTGTTCTTTCAGACAGGCAGTGGAGTATTATAATGGGATTGTTAAAACGTCCTTTACAAGGTAAGCTACAAAGTTGTGCTTGAGCCAGCTGCATTGTGTTAATACCTTTAGTCCTAGGGTTCTAAGGACTAAAGAAAATGTCCACAAAGAGCCTGTCACCAACCAAGTAGTCCCTGAGCAAATGTTAATTCCTTTCTTTTCTCCTTGCAGGTAGTTATTATTTAATTGCTTTTGAGTAGTTTTCTATTTTTAATATTATAGAATATCTTACTACATACATACAGTGGTTTGCACAGGGTTGCAAATTAATAGTTTTCCGAAAGTAGGTGGAGATTTGGGGCATGTAAGAAATACTGCATTTCATAAGCCTAATCACTAGATCAGGCATGTGGGTTTATGACACAGTTATGAATATTTAAACACATAAAATTAAAATGTTATTAAATGCTTGATGTTCATTATCTTCCCATGAATACACTTATTCTTAGGTAAAAATAAGTTGTGTACTTAAAATCTGTAAACATGGTAATTTAATCATTTACTTTTAATTGAATACAATTTTTACTTTAGTCAACAGCTTGATTCTTACATTATAATTCAGGGACAATTTTACAATGAGAAAGTTGATACTTGAATGTAACAAAAAGATTAAATCTTATGTCTTAAATTATTCAGTTTCCCCTCACTAAATTTATGTTGGTATTATGTGTGTGTGACTAAAGAGTAATGAGACTGATTTTCTTGTGGGGCTTGAAAGCTATCCCTGAAAGCAGTTCCCAAAGAGGACTTCTGAAATGTTTTGACCAATGTCAACATCCTTAGAATAAGTTTGTGGACTCCCCAGGTGATGGCTTTACTTACTATTTAAAACAAAACAAAACAAAGCAAAACAGACAACAGCTACCAGTCTTATTACTTTACAGCCATACTTTTGGTTTTATTATATTTTCAAAGGTACCCTGATTTTATTTTATGTTAATAAAATTGAGGTTTTATTGAAAGACAATGCAGAAATGTTCTACAATAGCATTATGACATCTTATTTTCAGTTGTAGGTCTATTTATGCAACACATAACGCTTCCCACATGAGCTGAGTAGGAACTGTTTCCTTCCCAACTGATTTTTAGGAACCTGAGGATTCCCAGAGAAGATGTATTGCTGAATGATAATGGTTTTTGAACGGAAGCCTAAGGGACTCTTCTGGTTTATTACTCTTGGTCTGGTCTATATCTTTCTTCCTGACCCTCTCATATTTACCCTGGCCCATTAGACATGGTATCAACCTTGTAAAACTTGTTTTGTATTGTGGTTGGTTACACATAAAAGCAATAGTATATTAAATGTCTAGTTTCAAAAATGGATGTGTCACTATCTCATGCAGTGCTGTAGGACCATCCACGGCCAGATGGTCCTATAGGTGAGATCAGTCCAGGATCTTATGGTACAAGGTGGAAGAACACCCTCTTAGAGTTGCAGAAGTGTTCTGCTCCTATTGCCTTTTGTTATACTTCCTTTAGAAAAAAGTCACTTTTTAAAAATCAAGTCATTAGAAACCTTATTGGTGAAATGAGGAAAATGATATTGCTAACAATTCCCTCTGTAAATGTCTAGAGTCAACGATAGAAAACTGTTTATGATACAAATAAATGCATTTTAACATCTTTATATAAATCCAGTGCACAGAAATTGTCTGCAAAAGATTCACTAATGTTACCCAGCCGTAACTCACAGAGACAAGCTACATTCGTATCTCTGCAGCTAATCACCAACAGAATATGTAATTGGTTGGCCAGCTGGTATCATTTCTTTGGAGATTTCACTATCATTTACAAAAAATATTTAGCAACACTAAGATGTGACATCTTACTGGCTGTGGTGATAACCGAAAACAGAAGGTGTTTCGTTAACTTCTGACCAATGACATATTAAATGAAGATGCTCAGTTGAGCAACATCAGTGATTTCAATTGACTCATCAATTGCCCATATCTAGCTGCCATCATGTTTCACTTTGCTAACAAGCTGATGTCCCACATCTGATGCCAACAACTCAGGTCCTTCAAACAAGTGACATGTTTGATAAAGAAATCTTTTCAAAATCATTATGCACTTTAGCATTTGTCTTTTCTTCTAGCACAGCATCTGCACATCTGTTCCATCAGGCGTCTAGTCCTTGATCATTTCTGAGCCTTCCATGATTTTTGAGCCTGATTTGCTGGTATCTCAGGAATGGGAAATGAAGCTTCTTCCATCGAATGTAGTGTTGCTGAGCACTTAAACACAATTTTTATGTCCAAGGTGCTAAATTTAATCTTGTGAATGAGACTGCAGGGAAGCATTTGAACAAGACTTTCTGGTAAGACAATGCTGTGAAAGAAATTGAGTGGGGGCGAGGAACAGAGTCCTAATTTAGGGAAAACATTAAGGACATCTTTTTCATTATCTTTTCTATGAGTTCTTGAAACTTCATACCACTTTCATAGTGTGTAAAGCTTCAGAGTTTTCAGGTATCTCTGAAACAGTAAAATGAAAATTCGCAGAGTTCAAATGGATGCAGTTCATTCTTTTTTTTATGCAATTCATTCTTTAGCCCTGCAAAACTACATAATTCACTTATATGCGTAGAAATGAGGAAATCTTCATCTCTAGTTTACATATATCTGGATTGTATGCATCTGGCTCCATTAGATTCCCTGTAATTGCATATTGACTAGTATGACACAGCTATTTTATCACTGAATTTAAGCCCAAATGCTGCTATTAACAATGTAACCACTTTGGGTAAATGAATAGTTGGAAGATAGTATTTGAAAATCAAAATGCAGGACAATACCGCTTCCCTGTTTTTATTTTTTTTAAAAAACAAGTCTAGAAATGCCTTTGAATTCATAAGAAAACCAGTAGAGTTTTCTAGTAGGCAAATATTACATCAGAAAATAAATCATAATTGATAAATTCCAAATTTTGATACACAATAAATATTTTATCAAAGGTACATTTGCTTCTTTTGTTTTCATACTTGCTTCTCTTAAGTGTTATAAATTGAGCATCCATATATAGTATAAATGTGGTAATTAAAATAAAATCATATTGGGCAAAAAAGTAATTATAAATTTGTTTTTAACTTGCATTTATTTCTTTAAATGTGTGGTCCCTATCGTTTTTTGTTGGGACTGAGTGACAGTTCATTAGCTTGTACTAACTGAAACTTATTTGGTGCTTATGTGGTGTTCAATAAAGGAACCGTGGCTATGTGTGCACATATATAAATTTAGATTAAAAATACCTATTCACAGTAGTCTGCCATTCAAAACTGGAGTCTGGTAGAATCAGGACAGAGGATGCCATAGCTAAAAGAGATGATAAACCCATTTCTTCAGTGCTAGAAAAATACTGCAATTGCTGTTGCGCTGAGTGTGTATAGTGTGACTCGAATATTTATATGTGATTTGAAATGTATTGTCTAGAATGAAATCTAGAATAAAGAAGTGAGGATCCTCACTGATTCTCCATTTGAGCTTTACCCTCAAGCTTGTGTGATACATAGGCCCATTTTTCTTGTCAGATGTCGTGGGCTTTTCCCTCTCTTAAATGATTAAATTCAGGGCACAATCTGAAGGCCATTCCAGAAACTTCTTTAGTTTAGGCTTTGAAGAATATTAGCAGGCAATGCTTTCACTGCATTCCTCCTTGATTTCATTAGGCACTCTAAAACTTGGAGGGCAGCTAAATCTAATTGAAGCCCAAACTTTAATCATTTCAGAAAACATTCAGTATTAATCATAAAGTTGTTGTGTGTATTTTAACTGGTTAATTTATTAAATCAATTTTTTAAATCAACTGGATGCTCTGGCATTAGGTAAAGACAACTGTATTTATATGGAAAAAAAATGAAGTAAAGAGTCAGGAAATTACATCGATAGCTGGGTGTTAAAGAAATTGTGAATTATGCACCTACTATGTACCTCATTTGGCATAATGTCCGCCAATAAATGACTATTGAATAAATGAGTAAGTAACACAAAGTTTCTTTTCATGGAATACACTGTGTGATTTAATTGCCTTTTTATTTTTGCTTATTTAAATATTTCCACAAACTTGTGGTGGTCATACGTTAGTCTGATGTGTTGGCTGTGGGTCACCCATATCAGAATTCCAAATAAATGAAATCATCTGGCCAGTCATGGGGATCTTCCTCTTAGTTATTCCATGTTAATCCTATTTCATGTATATGAAAGTTTTAGAACCACTGTTTTATAGAGAATGACAAAAATAAAAATTTCTTGAAACTCCTTACTACCAACTTACCTACTTATTCACTGTTGTTCTTTTAAAACTCACTACATCAAGATGGCCTGCTCACATAATAAACCCCAAAATGGCTTTTGTGTGAGGTAATTTTTTTTCCAATTTGGACAATTGTCTCAATTCTTTTTACTTAATTTTCCCAGTGTGGAACTGCCAAGCATTCAGACATGTAGCTATAGATCTGAGGACAAATTGGTATCTATGCACAAGGGGTAGATTCCTCAGCATGTGTTTGTTTGATTTACCGTATAACTTAAATGCAAAACCCAAGCCTTTTTGTATTTCTGATGATTTCTCATTCATTATGCCAAAAATCCTCCTCCAGGTTTCTGTGTCAATGATCATGGCATATTAAAAATGGTAACATTGTAAATACTGTGCTGTCTTAGGAATTTCTAGCATTTCCTGAATTGGAAAATAATGCCTTTGCTTCTTGTATAATGAGTAAGAACAATAATTCTTTGACCTTCCCTATACTTCTACTAGACAGATATTATAACAGCTTTAGTCAGAAGGAAAAGTCAACTTTTTTTTAATTTTAATTTTTTTAATTATCATTATTTATTTATTTATTGAGACAGATCCTCAAGCTGTGTCCCCCTGGGTAGAGTGCCATGGCCTCACAGCTCACAGCAACCTTCAACTCCTGGGCTTAAGCGAGTCTCCTGCCTCTGCCTCCCAAGTAGCTGGGACCACAGGTGCCCACCAACACCCGGCTATTTTTTGTTACAGTTTGGCTGGGGCTGGGGCTGGGGCTGGGTTCGAACCTGCAACCCTCAGTATATGGGGCCGGTGCCCTACTCACTGAGCCACAGGTGCTGCCCTGGAAAAGTCAATTCTAAAGTAAACTTTTAGCTTTATGGGTGCCAAAGGATTGTTTTCTTTCCATTACATTAAAGGAAATACCTGTCTGAATGCAGCAAGTAGAGATCCTTAGTTCATCTGCATTTTCTAAGTAACAGAGTGCTTTCTGCTAAGTCTTTTCATTACAGGCAGTTCCAACTAATGAGTTATATTCCAAAGTTTACTTTTTAAATATTAGCTTATTTTAAATTCACAATTTATTTCTCTCATAAAATCGGGGACAGTTAGGGCTCCTGGATTGTCTCACAGAAAGTTTAATATTTTATTCTTCTCTAATTTAACTTTAACTAACAATGTAGTCAGATAATGGTTTTCATGATAATTAATGTGTTTTGGTGACCCAACTAGAGATACCAAAGGCACACCTTGGCTCTCTTCTTCCCCAGATGCCCAGACAAATGGGGAACTGTAATGGTGAAGAGAACAAAAAAGGAGACCACCCCCTCTTCTTCTGTATCTCCCTCTTCCCTAATCTCCTTGGGGTTTAGTTGGGGCTGGGAAGAGCTGTAAAATTGTAGCCTGCCTTGGGCTAGGATTCTGATGTAGGATCCATTTTTTTAATGCAGGCAGATAATGAGGAAAAGGAACCAATTGGCATATGTGTTGGTATTTGCAAGGCAGGGGCTTTGTAAGGCAGCATCTTCTAAGAGCTACCCCCTCCCTGCTCTTTTTCTATTTTGTTTTGAAAAGCTCTCTCTTATCTCAGTTTAAAAAGCTTTGGTTTCCAATTCAGATCCAAAGTAAATCCACCAAATCTACCCAAGTTTAGATAATAATAAAAGATTGAAGGAAAATATTTTAGCAGTAATGAATTATTCTCTGAAAAAGGGAGAACTATACTTTTGACTTAGTTTTGTATTTTTGTTTTAGCACTAACCAATTACTTTTCACTACAAACAAACAAACAAAAAAAAACGGGGCCTTCAAATTTTGTGTTTGTATTTTTGTCCCATGCACGTTTCCTCCAAACAGGCATGTTAATTCGTATCAAGGCGCTTGTATCTTAGGGACAAAGTACAATAATGTTTACAGAAATAGTGTTTGCTGAAAGGAATTGTACAAAATCAGAAAGAAAGCCCTATTTTTGTCTGTGGCTTCTGGCTTTTTTAGCTCTTAAAAAAAATGTTACCATTTCCTGAGAACTTTTTGAGTGCATTATTTACTTAAATGTCAAGTTTGCTAAATCCAGCTGGTCTAATAAAAGTAGCTCAACCTGTAACAGTTTTAGTTGTGTGGTTCCCAATTTTAGGCTAATTCTGTAAATCTTTCAATTTCTTGTACCTTTTTAGTACTGATTTTTGTGGTTTTAAATACTAAATTTTCTGGTAATGGTATCAGAACAATTTTTGATGAAGGAAATAGTGAAATAAATATGATAAATTTGGAACAAATTACAATAAACGTTTGTCAGTTAACTCCAGCCTGGTATTAAGAGAACACAGGTATGACAAGCCAGGACCTTTCTAAGAGCTTTGGAATACATCTCTACATTTTTACATATTAAGAAATGCAGTTGAAAGGCCACCTTTACAGGCTGCTGTTATGAAATTTTGTCCCTTGGATTCTGGAGAGGATTAAGGAGGTAGCTGATTGCTGATATTGTAAACTGGCCCCCTTCTTAGTGGTGCTGCCTCCAAGTAGTTTTCATTGGCAGTTTGTGAACTTCCCTGGATTTTTAAAGACTCTCCTTATTGTTCCATAAAATGCAATTTCCTTTGTCTTTTCAGTTCCTTTTCTGCTGTTTTAAGAATGGGGCTTAAAAGTAAGATAAAAGACCTGATACTTTCCATCATAAAAAGTTGTAATGACAGGTCTCACTAATTAAAGTGTAACAATGGGAAGATCAGCCTTTCAGTTAGCTTTGTGTTGAATCTATACAGTATTTTCAAAAGCCTTAACTCAGAACATATTGGAGTACAACATCTTTAAAATATAAACACTCACACATGGATTTTATTATAATATGCACACCAAGTAGAAGCACGGTACAATGGAGCTTCCAGAATGTAGTAAAACAGGAAAACATCCCCTTTTTAGTGCAAACGTTGTTGGTCCTAATCATTCTACTCTCAGAATAGGAAAGATGTAGGGAGAGTTAGAGGGGCATACTGTGGAGCCAGGTCCTATGCTAATTATGGATGATGGGTCTTTCTTTGGATTCCTTGTTATCAGAGAATTAAGTAGAACATATGCACTTTTTAATGCTGTGTTTTCTTCCCTCAATGGAAGAGCACATTTCAATCTTGTGTTAATAAAGTAACATGCCTTTTTTGTGGTTTCAATACCACCACAATGTGCCTAACACATTATTGGAACATTAGTAATCTCAAGGGATCAACTATTTGAAGCGATCGAAAGACATTTGATGTATAAAACATGGTACACAGTCTTCATTATTGGGGAATTGTGCTATAACACTTATCTGAATAGTCTCTACCCAGGCACTTTTCTGGAGATATAAAAATAATCAAAAGAGCTCTAGAAAAATCCATGTGGACAATAGCTGATGGGAGAATTCAAAGAAAAAGTAGAAGAAAAAAATTCTTATGTTTGTATCAGGCCCCACCAAAAGTTTAATTATGTATATTTTTTAAATTATCAGGTCCTTATTAAAAAATATATGCAATTCTTGTCTTTTTATTTGAACTTTCAGGTTTGATCCAAATTCATGACTTGACTGTAAGTTAAATAGTTCTTATTTTCTATAACACAGTGCTTTAAAAAGAGATTCCTAGCCAGGGGCAGTGGATCATGCCTATTACCCCAGTGCTTTGGGAGGCTGAGGCAGGAGGATCACTGGAGTCCAGGAGTTGGAGATCAGACTGGGCAACATAGCAAGATCCTGTGTCTCTCTAAAAAGAAAGACAGCCAGACATTGCATGTACCTGCAGTCTCAGCTGCTTGAGAGGCTGAGGCAGGAGCATCACTTGAGCTCAGGAGTTGGAGGTTGCTGAAAGCTGATCATACTATTGCACTCTAGCCTTGGTGACAGAGTGAGATCATGTCTCTGAAATATAAAAAAAAAAAATGAAAAGAGGTTCCTGGGGCTGAGGCAAGTAGATTGCCTGAGCTTAAAGATTTGAGACCAGCCTGAGCCAGAGCAAGACCTCTTCTCTAAAAATATCTGGGCATTGTGGTAGGCATCTATAGTCCCAGCTACTGGGGAGGCTGAGGCAAGAGAATTGCTTGAACCCAAGAGTTTGAAGTTGTTGTGAGCTATTATGATGCCACGGCACTCTACCAAGGGTGACAAAGTGAGACTGTCTTCCCCCCCTAAAAAAAATAAAAGAAGGAAAGAAAGAAAGAAAAAGGAAGGAGGGGAGGGGAGGGGAGGGGAGGAGAAGGAAGGGGAGGGAGAGGGAGGGGAGGGACAGGTTCCTGGTTCACTAATTTTGTCATCTTTAATTTCAATATTTTAGGGTGAGGCATTTATTCAAGCTGAATATCTGCACCGGGCAGAAACATTAGGCATGTTTTACTATATTTAAACAATGAAGACATAAAGAGATGATGATGTGGCTCTGCTTGCTCCAAGTTAGAATAATTACAATTCTTTTTTTGTGTGTGTGACAGAGTCTCAAGCTGTCACCCTGAGTAGAGTGCTCTGGTTTCATAGCTCACAGCAACCTCCAGCTCTTGGGCTCAAGTGATTCTCTTGCTTCAGTTTTTCTATTTTTAGTAGCAACAGGGTCTCTCTCTTGCTCAGACTGGTCTTAAACTCATGAGCTCAAGCAATCCACCTGCCTCAGCCTCCCAGAGTGCTAGGATTACAGGTGTGAGTCATCATGCCTGACCAATAATCACAATTCTAACTTTTATTTATTTATTTAAGTTAAATATATTTGGGGGATACCAGGTTGGTTTTTTTGTTTGTTTGTTTTGTTTGTTACCTGGCTGAATTATAGGGAAGTCCAGGCTTTAAATATACCTGTCTCCTGGATAGTGTACATTTTACCCAATAGGTAAAGTTTCATTCCATATCCCCTCCTCCCACCCAGCCCTTCGGAGCCTCCAGTGTCCATTAAATCACTCTGTATGACTATATGCATACCCATTGCTTAGCTCCAACTTATATACGGGTTGTTAACAAAAGTTTTAAGATCCACAAAAATCAAGAAACGTAAAATCTGCACAGATAGAAACAAACAAAGCCCTCCCAGCAATTACTGATCAGCCCAACAAGTTGAAACGTTCACAATTGAATCAGAAAGGGCACTGTGGACTATGATTCTTGAAAGTGAAATAATGGACTATAACAATCTGCCTCAACTTTCATAGTGACCTATGTAAGTGAGAACATGCAGTATTTGTGTGTCTGTGTGTGTTGTTGTTGTTGTTGTTGTTCCTGGGCTACTTCACTTAGAATAATGGCCTTCGGTTCCACCAAAGTTGTTGCAAAAGACATTATTTAATTCTTTTTGATGGCTGAGTAGTACTCCATGGTGTATATGTGTGTGTGTGTGTGTGTGTGTGTGTGTGTATACATATATATGTTTTTAAAAATTCCAGTCTTTAGTTGATGGGCACTTAATATCTTTACAATTGTGAATTGTGCTACAATAAACACTTGGGTGCAGATGTCTTTTTTTTTGCAGTTTTGGGCCAGGGGCTGGGTTTGAACCCACCACCTCTGGCATATGGGGCTGGCACCCTACTCCTTTGAGCCACAGGTGCCACCCCAAGGGTGCAGATATCTTTTTTATAAAATGAGGTCTTTTCCCCAGTCGTGAGATTGATTGCTAGATGTAATGATAGATCAACTTTTAGTTCTTCAGAAATCTCCATGCTGTTTTCCATAGAGTTTGTATTAACTTATATTCCTACCAACAGTGTATAAGTGTTCCCTTTTCACCACATCAGAACCAGCATATATTGCATCTATTATTTTTTACACAGTTTCACTTTGTCACCCTTGATAGAGTGCCATGGTGTCATAGATCACAGTAACCTCCAACTCTTGGGCTCAAGTGATTCTCTTGCCTCAGCCTCCCCAGTAAGCTGGGACTACAGGCACCCACCACAACACTCAGCTTTTTGTTTGTTTGTTTGTTTAGCAGGCTCAGGCTGGGTTCCAACCCACCAACCTCGGAGCATGTGGCTGGCACCCTAACCACTGAGCTATGGGTGTCTAGTCGTTTTTCTTTCTTTTTTTTTTCAGATAGGATCTTCCTCTGTTGCCCAGGCTAGAGGACAATGACATGATCATAACTCACTGCAACCTCAAAGTCTTGGGCTCTAGTGATCCTCCTGCCTCACCCTCCCAAGTAATGGGACTACAGGTGTGTGCTACCATATCTGGCTAATACTTCTATTCTTTTTGAGACAAGATCTCACTCTGCTCAGGCTGGTCTTCATCTCCTGGCCTCAATCCTCCTGCCTCAGCTTCCCCAAGTTCTAGGACTACAGATGTGGGCTACTATGCCTCCCTGTTTTTTTTTTTTACTTTTTAATGATGGTCATTCTGATGGGGATAAAGTAGTATTTCATTGTGGCTTTAATTTGCATTTCCCCAATGATTCATGGTGTTGAACATTTTTTCCTATGTTTGTTGGCCATTTATTCCTCCTTTTTTTATTCTTGAGACAGTCTCACTTTGTTGTCCCCCAGTAGAGTACTGTAGAATCATAGCTCACAGCAACCTCAGACTCTTGGGCTCAAGTGATTCTCTTGCCTCAACCTCTCGAGTAGCTGGGACTACATACACAGACACACACACACACACACACACACACACACACACACACACGCTGTTT
>NW_003852512.1:707905-736118 GCF_000181295.1 Otolemur garnettii
CCCCATATTCTTAGGCTATTTGGTTATAGCTTTCATATAAAAAGGTTTAAATTAGTTTCATAATAGGGGTGTGTATATTGGATACTTTTTCCTCCATTCTTGTGATACTTTGCTCAGAAGAACATTCTCCAGCTCCATCCATGTCTCTTTTGCTTTTTAGTTTTATCATACCCCACTTATTTTTGGTTTTTGTTGTATTTGCTTTTGAGGGTCTTAGTTGTAAATTCTTTACCTAGGCCAATGTTAAGGATAGTGTTTTCTATGTTTTCCTCTGGAATTTTTATGGTTTCAGGTCTTATATTAAGTTTTTAACCCATTTTGTGTTAATTTTTGTGTATGATAAGAGATAGGGATGCACTTTCATTCTTCTCCATGCAGTTATTTAATTTCCATAGCACCATTTATTAAATAGGGTTTCCTCACCCCAGTGTATGCTTTTATCTGCTTTGTCAAAGATTTATTGGTTGTAGGTATTTGCTTTATTTCTGGGTTTTGTATTCTATTCTATTAGTCTATGTGTCTGCTTTTATACCAGTATCATGCTGTTTTGGCAATTTATTTGTAGTATTGAAACTTCACTTACAAATTGATGAAGGGGTGGAAGATGAGAACTAGAATAAGAGCCCCCAAACTCTGAGAATGAACAAGCGTAGCTAAAATAATGATAATAATCAGCCAGTGTCCCCTCATTTGCTTGATAATAGACACTGTCCCCTTGTTTGCTTCTCTATAATTGCTACTCTAAAGGGTAGCCATAAAGATTTTTAAGTTTCTTCCATAAATGACATCACCTATTTGGAACCCAGGGGTAGTTTTTGAGATACTGTCCAGGTCTTGCCTTCCAGTGGATTGACTGACCTACCTAGACCAAGAAACTGACTCAACTGGTGTTGGACTCTGCATACGAGAACTGACCCACCTAGACAGCAGCCCAAAGGACTAAAACCTGTCAATCAGCAGACCCTGATTGCCTAACCCTCTAGGCCAGTGGTTCTCAACCTGTGTGTCGCAACCCCTTTTTAACAATGAAAATGCATTGCGGCATTAGGAAGGTTGAGAACCACTGCTCTAGGCCCACCAAAGTTTCTTTAAAAGCCATCCTGAATTCTCCCATTTCCCTACTTAGAGCTATGTGGAATAAACTCTTACTCTGCTATAAACCCCACTGTCTCTGAACAGTGGCTTTCTCTTAGGCATCGAGCAGGCCAGGTGGCAACAAATTGGGGGCTTATCCAAGATTGCCCTCATGGATACCTGCCTGCAGATCGATGGTGTCTCACCAGTGGAGCAGATGTACAGATATGCCCTAGTGGCTGCTCAATTCTTTTGTACTGAGGGTCATCTCTAGTGATGTACCTGCTGGTGGGACACTGTTGACCCATGGTGCTTGGACCTGTTTACAGTAGAGAAACAGCTTCTGGAATTGGAAGACTTTTTGGTACTCCAGTATTTATCTTTCTGATTGTGATGAGTCTTGTTTTTTGTTGTTTTTTTTTTGAGACAGAGTCACATTTTGTTGCCCTTCGTAGATGGCCGTGGCATCATAGCTCAAAGCAACCTCAAACTCTTGGGCTCAAGTGATTCTTTTGCATTAGTCTCCCTAGTAGCTGGGTCTACAGGTGCCCACCACAACACCCAGTTATTTTCAGAGATAGGATCTCACTCTAGCTCAGGCTGGTCTCAAACCTGTCAGCTCAGGCAATCTGCCCAACTTGGTCTCCCAGAGTGCTGGGATTATAGACGTGAGCCACCGTGCCCTACCCTGTTTGCAGTAAGCCTTGGCTGGTGTTTCCTATATTGTAAGAAGGGTCTTGTCTCTGGGCAATTTTACCTATGATGGTTGTAGGGGGGTTGTCTTATAGTTTTGAAATTTTGGGTTGACTTTCCTTAGAAGGCCTTTTGTCCACATCTCTGTGTGTATACTCTGTGTATGTCTGCATGTATGTGTGTGTTATTCACACATGCATGCGTATGAGATTGATCTTCCAATTCCAGAAGCTGTTTCTCTACTGTAAACAGGTCCAAGCACCATGGGTCAACAGTGTCTCACCAGCAGGGGCATCAGTAGAGATGGCCCTCAGTACAAAAGAACTGAGCAGCCACTAGGGCATATCTGTGTCTGTGAGTCTGTCTGTGGCCAAGCATGTGTGTGAGATCCATCTTACTTTTTTTTTTTGAGACAGAGTCTCAAGCTGTTGCCCTGGGTAGAGTGCTTAAGCAATTCTCTTGCCTCAACCTCCCAAGTAGCTGAAACTACAGGCACCCGCCACAACACTGGGCTATTTTTTGGTTGTAGTTATCATTGTTGTTGTTTGGTGGGCCTGGGCTGGATTCGAACCCACCAGCTCTGATGTATGTGGCTGGTACCTTAGCCGCTTGATCCATGTTACTTTGATGTTGGCTCTGTTTTCATTTCCCTATATCTCCCCTTCCTTTTGCCTTAGGAGTACAGCTTTGGGATGGCAAGGGGTTTCTATACTGGGGTCACAGGATTCTGTATAACAATGTTAGGAGAACATGTTCCTAGATCTTGCTGAGAATCACTTTGAGGGTCATCTGGGCACTACTCAGCAGGAGGGAAGTGCCTTGATTCATCTTGTGGGGCTATTTGGGCCTAGTGTACCATTTTCTTTCACTTATTTGTATTTATGAAAAGATTAGAACTACAAAGAACATGTAACAGCTTCATGGCACACCTTAAAATTTCTCATGACAAAATCGAAAAACAGATATCTGATTTAAAACAAAGATAAAAGCTGGGAGTGATGGCTCATGCCTGTAATCCTAGTCCTCCAGGGAGGCCAAGACAGATGGATCCCTGGAGCTCAAGAGTTCGAGACCAGCTTGATCAAGAGCAAAACACTATCTCTACTAAAAATAGAGAAAACTGGCCTGGCATTGTGGTGGGTTCCTACTCCCCAGTAGTCTCAGCTACTGGGGAGGCTGAGACAAGAGGATCACTTGAGCCCAAGAATTTGAGGTTGCTGTGATCTATCAAGGTGCCATGGCACTTCATCTAGGATGACCAAGTGAGGCTCTGTCTCAAAGAAAAATAAATGATTATTGCGACTGCATAAATGGTTGTGAAAGACATGGATTGACAGTACAAGCTGCAAGAGGAGAGGCTAACAATAGATGCAGGATAGTCCCGAGCACTTTTCGCAGAGTCCTGAGTTACTTGGTGGCTTGCCTTCCAAGCCACAAGAGATTTCAAGGCTCGCCAAGAAATTGTCTTGTTCTCAAGCAATTCCTCAGATGAGTTTTGAAATTGGTGACTGTTATAGTAGGCATGATGTTCAATCCCCTATAAAGGATAAAAATCCTTTGAATACTGCTGTGATAGGAATAATGGCACAGGCTTATTTGCCTTGTGGCCTAATGGTCAAAGCTCTGTTTTTTTCATCTCAGTGTCTTCGGTTCGATTCTCAGGCAGGGGAGGAACTTACTCTGGTATGGCATTTGTGTGACTTAAGGCAGTTTTGTGTGATTCTCTTTCCTTTAGTGCACAGCTTTTGATTACTTTGGGGGCTTTTAGACATTTCTGTATAAATGTTCAGCTGAGAAGCTGGGACCCTAGAAAATAAGTCTGGACAGGAATGTGGGACTGATGTAGTTTATGGCCAGTGAAACTCTCCCTTCAGCAGGGCTGTTTTGGGGACTTTCTGGAGATCATAGAAATGAGGATGTTTTACCTCTTTGGAGACACCTCTTCCTTCCATGATTAAGTTTCAAGCTGTATTAAAGCTTACAGGTTTCACTTAGGAGGGTACTTGAGTTAACATGTCAGACAGCAAAAATGTCAGCTCTCTGTCCTGGCTAGCATCACTTCTGTTTAATCTCATCCCTCTCCACTCCTTCCTCTTTGCTGATCACCTGATTCTGAACTATACGCTCTATGAATCTTTGCTGATCATCTGATTCTGAACTACACTCTCTGTGAATCTTCCTTTACCTCGTGGCAATGCTGGAGGCTCTCTGAACTTGTTCAGGTTCAGCCGCCAGGTTTAAGGATTGTTCTTTGCTCAGTTAAACTCTGTTCAATTTGGGGCTCAGCGCCTGTAGCACAGTGGTTATGGCGCCAGCCACATACACCAAGGATGGCAGGTTCGAACCCGGCCCCGGGCCAGCTAAACAACTGCAAACTCTGTTCAATTTAACTTGCCAGAAATGGATTCCAAACAGACCCCCACAAACACCGTATGGATGAGCAAGGTACCTGCCAACCTGTGCTCATTACTGGGACTTGTGGGTGAGTTGTCTCTCAGATTCTAAAAAATATGTGTTTAAATTCTCTATGTTGGCTTGAGCAAATTCCTAATCCTAGCTGGTTTAAAAGTTGCATGAGAAACTGCAATGAATCTAGAATCAAGTTACATGTGGGTCTGAGCTCAGGTTGGATCTGATTACTAACTGGTTTAGCAGTCCTCCTGCCTTAGCCTCTCAAGTACTAGGATTACAGGCATGATGAACCACTGCTAGTGGCTATTAATTGGATGTTTTAAAATGCTTCCATGAAATACATTTATATCTATAAAAGAAATTGCTGTTTATAAAATTGTCGGAGAGGGAAGATTGAGTCACTAGAATCTTTTATCATTGTTCTAAATCTATATGACAAGTCTCACTTTAGTTTAGGGTGCTTTTCTTGGCCATGTTAAGTAGAGCTTCAAGAACAACTTTTCTCCCTTTGGTATGATGGTAAAATATTTAGGCCTCAAGTCTTAGCTCTTTGCTTTCAAAATATAAATTTTCTGCCTGGTTTAACCTAGGAGTCATCGTTTTAGAAGGAAAATTCTTGCCTAGCTAACAATTGCTTAGGACAATAAAATAGGTAATTAAAAGATTTATAGTCTGAATAAAATACATATATTTAAAAGCCAGCAAATATAAATTCTGCTTCTGTCTGTATGTTCGTGTGTCTGTATAGGTTATGTGTTTGTGATATTTCACTGACAGTATGCAAAAGAGATCTGATTAATTGGCTTAAAAAAGTAAGCACTTTTTATTTTATTTTATAAAGAAAACATTAAAGAACTTAGATACATTTTCATTCATGTGACCTTTTAAAATTGTTATTAAAATCCAGATGTCTTAAGGTCATAAAACTTCTGTTTCTATAATAGTTCTAAATTTTGCTGGATTTGACTGAGAGCTTATGTTCTAGTTTCTGAGCCTCTGAATTCTGGGGTCTGGATAGGTAGCTGTGGTGAGGCCTAGGGATATGTCTTCAGTGCCTTGAGCAGTAGCCACTAGAAGACACAGGCTAGCCCACAGGGCCTCTTCTTCCCTGCCCTTGCTATGCCCTCTGGATATTTCTAGAGGAATTTGATTCTCCAGTCATTCTGTTTTCTGCCTTGAACTCTGCCCTGTCTTTCACAGCCATCTTTCATGCCATGTGGTCATGTGAGATTTAGGAGGACCAGGAAAGACATTAAGGATGGCGCCTATGTTATGGTTTCCAAATTCTTTTAGTAACTTAAAATGTTAAATTCTTCAAGTCACATTATGTGACGGTAAAAAAAAAAACAAAACATAAAACGTGTAATTCCTTTGTAAGATATAATACTTCAGCTCTCTATATTAAGTCTTATGATTATTTGGGAAATAGTCTCCTCAATATTTCAGCTGTCTATATTGGGTGTTGTGATCATTTGGGAAAATGGGTCCTTTCTCTATCGAAGAATAAGATGTTTACTTTTAAAAATGTTTTAATTATGGGCTGGGCACAGTGGCTTATGCCTGTCATCCCAACACTCTGGGAGGCCAAGATGGGTAGATTGCCTGAGCTCATGAGTTCCAGACTAGCCTAAGCCAGAGCAAGACCCCATCTCTAAAAATAGCCGGGTGTCATGGTGAATGCCTGTAGTCCCAGCTGCTTGGGAGGCTGAGGCAAGAGAATTGCTTAAACCCAAGAGTTTGAGGTTGCTGTGAGCTGTGACAGTACAGCACTCTACCGAGGGTGACAAAGTGAGACTCTGTCTCAAATAAATAAATTAAATTAATATGTTTTAATTACCAGTTTGGCTAAGTAAATGACTAATTTTATAGTAAATTGTGATCCTGTTTTAAGAAAGGTGTTTTATGACAGAAAATACATGACTTTTTCCTTCTTATGTTTTCACTAAAATTTGGAGTTATTAAAATAAGAATTCTGGTCAATACATGTAATTCTATATGTGTGTATAAAGTATACCAAAGAATAAGATGTTTACCAAGAAAAAAATTTAAGCATAATATGTGTTCTTATTGAATATATATTTTGTAATTTTATCTAATTCAGAAGTTATTTGAAGGTTGATTCTAAATACAGCTTTGGGAAGGAGGTGAAAACACAATGGAAAGGGACTGGTGAGCAAGAGAGAGATGCAGAAAGGCAGTGAATGTAAGAATGTGTTTTTGATAAGAAAGGTGCAATAGAAGGGAGAATAGTATGGTATAAGAAATGATCTTGTGTGGTAAACTTTCGTTCTGAAATAGAATGACTGGTTATTTAAGAAGAGGGAAAGTGAGGACCAAACAGAGGCTTTTAGCATGCTTGCAGATCATCTAGGTTGGGGTAGAACTCATAAGAGGGAATTTATGGGATCTGGTTAGTGATAGTTTATGAAAATTGGCTAGAACAACAAAGTTTTCTTGAAATATTAATTCACTCTTGATGAAATCACATGACCTGTTTCCTTTTAATTTAAACATTGCACTACAGAAGGTTTTTTTTTTCCTTTTCAGTAACTGGAAAGCTAAACTTTAAAAGGGTTAAGGTTTACCTCCATATAACTTCCTATATCACCTTTAGACTCTTCCAACAACTATTACTCTTTTTTTTTTTTTTTGAGACAGGAGCCTCCAACTGTCCCCCTGGGTAGAGTGCTGTGGCATCACAACTCACAGCAACCTCCAACTCCTGGGCTCAAGTGAGTCTCCTGCCTCAACCTTCCGAGTAGCTGGGACCACAGGCACCCGCCACAACGCCCAGCTATTTTTTTTTTGGTTGCAGCCATCATTGTTGTTTGGCGGGCCCGGGCTGGATTTGAACTTGCCACCTTGGGTGTATGTGGCTGGCGCCTTAGCCACTTGAGCCACAGGCATCGAGCCAACTATTACTCTTGATTAAGTGAATGGTTTGTGATTTTATTTGAACAAATGCTTTAAGCCTTTAATATATGACAAAACTTCTGAAATCAAAATTCTAAATTTAGTCTTTTTTATTTCAAATTAGCTTATCTATCTATCTATCTATTTATTTATTTTTTGAGACAGAGCCTCAAGCTGTTGCCCTGGGTAGAGTGTCTGGCGTTACAGCTCACAGCAACCTCCAAGTCCTGGGCTCAAGTGATTCTCCTGTCTCCACCTCCCAAGTAGCTGGGTATTTATTTAATTTTTTAGTCAGTATCTCACTCACTCTTTTGCTCTGGGTAGAGTGCCATGGTGTCATAGCTCACAACTTTTTGAGGCTTGAACAATCCTCTTGCCTCGGTCTACCCAGTAGCTGGGACTACAGGCACCCACCACCACCACACCCAGCTAGTTTTTAGTAGTGATGGGGTTTTGCTCTTACTCAGGCTGGTTTCAAATTCCTGGGCTCAAGGGATCCATCGCCATGGCCTCCCAGAGTGCTAATATTAGGCATGAGCCACCGCACCTGACCCAAACTTGCTTTTAAAAATATTAGGACCACTGAAAGTTTAAGAGAGACATATTAGGCTTATTTGGAAAGTTAAAATTATACAAAAAGCACTGTCAAATATTCAATGATTTTAACTCTTTGGATTATGTTTGTATATACATATTATTAATATATGTTGCAATATTGTAAAATATTAATGTGACTTGGTATGCGTTATCAGTAATAATTATGGTTATTATGTTAAATTGCCTATGCCACAAGAATTACGAACTTTGTCAATTTTCGTTTTAACTATGGTAATTCTAGGACCTTTGTTATTTGTAGACAACACTTATTTTATTTTGATTCATCTCAGAAGGTGGGTTTTTTTAAAACTGACTAAGTCCAAAGTTTGTCCTTCAAAGAACGTCATGAAAAGAATTGACAGGTTCTCTTGAATACTGATTTCTGATAGCTTTAGAGGTCATATACCATTGGACTAAAAGCAAACTTCCAGGGCTTTAATTAGAAAACTGACATGTCCATGGGTATTGCTAACTCAACCTCAAACAGAACAGAAATTAATTATATGGAGTTTAACTAATTTTTGTGATGTCTTATTTGAGACATTGCTGATTCTTTCTGTTTAGTTTTCTAGAAGTTAAGAAAACATTTTTCTTTTTTTAAAGTCATTTATAACTTACAGCAAAGTATATATTTGTAAGCAAAATTTGAAGCATTTTTCTGTCTACTTTATTTCTCCAGAATTTGAAAAACAGTTGTAAATATTCTTAATTTATGGCAACATAGTTATTTCCGTAAGTTTAATAAGAATCTGTTTTCTGGTTCAGCACCTGTAGCACAGTGGTTATAGCGCAGGCCAAATACACCAACGCTAGTGGGTTCAAACCCGGCCCAGGCCAGCTAAACAACAATGACAACAGCAACAACAAAATAGCCGGGCATTGTGGCAGGCACCCGTAGTCCCGGGCTGAGGCAAGAGAGTTGCTTAAGCCCAAGAATTTGAGTTTGCTGTGAGCTGTGACGCCATGGCACTCTGCCGAGGGTAATGTAATAAGACTCTCTCTCTCAAAAAAAAAATCTGTTTTCTTCTATGGGATAAAATGAAAGACATTAGTTATTTTGCCAAAGTTTTGGCTGGAATGGCATATTTTAGAGGCATCCAGATTGCCTTACAGAATTAAGGCTGACTTTATAAAGTCGATAAAAAGCTCATTATAAAAACTGGCCAGATATCAATAACATTTCCTGATATGTGGTACGTAAAGAGCATCACTCTCTGACAGGTCTAAGAGCCTCTAGTCACTTTGGGATCTCCAGTAAAGAAGAATTTACCCAATGCATACAGGTCGCTAATGGCACAGATGAATCTTTGGCTTGACTTAAGAGGCTTTCAATTCTAACCTGAGATTGCTTATGAAAGTTCAATCAAAGCCAGTTTTAAAGGAAAGAAAAGCTTATATGGCTAATAATTATTCTTACTACACTTTATGAAAGTAATCAAGTCAAGTACAATGAAAGTAAAGTTTATTTTGGCAAGTAAATTGATCCTGCTATGATTTGTCTCAAATAAAATGGGAAGTTAGAGAGAGAAAAATATGGCTCAAAAATAATAAACTGTGGTCTACCTGTACTAGACTCTAACCTTGTCTACAATGCCTGATCATGAAATGAGACACAGCTGATCAGTTCATAGGACTAAGAGACTGGCCAAAAGATACAGAATGATATACAATAGTCAAATGTTCTTTTTCGCTTCTTAGCCTAAGATAATATGTTGTGTTTTAATATGTAAAACTTTTTAATTTCAAAGTAGTGTTTGAGAGAATTAGAAATGCATGTATTTACCCCCCAATACATATTTTGACATGTATTTGGATGGCTGCCACAGGAGCAACATTGCAAAAGCTTGCTAGGAAATACTAGTTTCTATCAACAGAGTATATGCCAATAGAAACATGATTAGAAATTTGTCTGCAACCCTTGGACTGATCACAGAAGAAACTGCAAAAGCCTTAAGGCTCAACATAGATGACTAAACTTACTAGCCCAGGTACTCCTAGATAATCAGGCAATGTTACGTTTCCTATTGCCTAAACAAAAAGTCTGTATAGTATTAAATACTACCTACTGTACTTCAAGAGGAGCTAAAATCTGAGAAGAAAAATTTCCCAGTAAATGATATGGCTGCAATAGGGCCCTGCAAGTCGCCCCACACTCAATTGATTTTCAGGAATATTCACTTGGATTGCCCAGAACTTCCGATCAGTTCTATAGGGGCTCTTAAATCTAAGTATTATCTATTTTATCATCCACCCTTCACTTAGGCTGTAATAAGAATACTAATGTTCTTTTCATGCAGACCTCAGACTTGATACCTAGAGCTTGTGAATATTTGCAGGTGACTGCCAAATGGTTTTATTCTCTTTTATCCTGGGCACAACCACGACTACATCCAGTGTCAGCCTGAAGAAGCCAGAAAGAAGGTTGTCAGCATTTTTCCTTTTCATCTGCCCACTCCTCGGGATTGAGGTTTGGTAAAAGCCCATGGAGGAATTGATACCACCCTTACAAACTGGTGAAGGAGTGCAAGGTGAGAACTAGAGTAAACACTCCCAAGCTCTGTGAAGGAACAGGCTTAGCTAATAGAATGATAATTTGAAGTCAAGTCATGCAATGAGTCTGGATTTGTTCTTTTTGCTTAGAATTTCTTTGGCTATTCATGCTCTTTTCCCAATTCTAAATTTTAACTGTGTGTTCCTTAGGGAAAAAATTAACACCTAACAGAAAATTTCTGTGTAAGGTGGTATAGCTCAGCTACAAGGGGAGAAAGAAGGCACAAAATAGAAGAGACAAGAGAAAAGGAGAAAAGGGTTGCCAAGTCCAAATGTGTTCATTTTGTTTAGTATTGGGAGATTGCCCTTTCCTTTACTTCTTTGGATCCAGAAGTTGACTCAGAAGGACTGTGTTGATATTCCTCCTCAAAGTTATTATAATCAGTACCCTTGTCTCTCATAGGTTCACCTCCTTTTTTTGAGTTCTAATTACTGTTTCACCTGGACTATTATCTTTGCTTACTAACTGGTTTCTCCCGTTCAGGTTCTTTCCACTCTCCTTTTACATCCTGCTGTCAGAATAATCTTCCTATCACCCAACACAGATCCTGTCATTTCTATCCTCAAGAGACTTCAGTGGTCTCCCATTGATTACCACCTTAAGTACAAATTTCATGGCTTACTGTGTATGGCCTTCCACACTTAGGCCCTATCTTACTTTTATAGTAAATTTTTTCACGCCTTATGCTTCAGTCAAAATAGACTCCTCAGAAAGTAGTTAAAAATACAAGTTAAAAAGAACATTCTTTTGAATCAGATCCGAATTGCATCTGTGGGACCCAGCTATGTGGCCTCAGGAATTTGCTAACCTTTCTGACTTTCAGTTTCTTCATTGATTGTAAAGAAGATAAGGCCAACACCTACCACTGTAGAGTTGTTCTGAGGATTGAACAAATGTTATAAAATTCACAGACATTTTTGGGAGCAGCAGAACTTTTTGATTATTTTTATCAATCACTCAGTGGTTTCCTGTTAGGCAACAAGCACAAACAGAGCTAGTTCTGACGGGACTGCAAAACTAGTTCTGAGATAGAGTAAAGAAGCCTGAGAGATTCTCTCATTGGCATTCTTCAAGTAGCTCATGATCAAATGGTAGTGGTGACAGATATTTATACCCAAAGCTAAATGATAAAAGAACTCAAAAGTTCAGAGCAATAACATAAAAATAGTGTCAAGGGCATGTATGAACAATTGCCAGGTGAGAAGGATAGACAATATCTATTGAGATTCATTGGAAGGAGACATCCTTGTGGCAGGGATGATCAACAAAGGCTTCCAAGAAGAGAGATTTGAGCTAGATATATTTAACATAGGAGGATAAGTGTGAGGGGGCTGGAAGAGAAATACTTCATGGGTAGCAAGTCCTGGCCTTGTCTGGGGTGGGGTCTCTCACTTAGTGAGCTCCTTTTATCATAAAGGCCCATGGTCTTTGTTCAAGAGGAAACTTGCTTCAGAGTAAGAAGCTAATCAGTCTGTTTGGGGATGTAAATTGGGTTTAAACAAACTACTCTCCCATAAAGTTTGAGGATTTCCCTTTTTCTAAGGATGGTTTAAGCTTAGATTTGTTTGGGGGAGATGGGAGTTGTTTGCCAGGGATTTCCTTCCAATAGACATAAAATTAATCAATGCATGTCAAGAGGTGTGTCCAAAATTTGGAGGAGAGGCTGTAACAAGGAACTGAGCTGGACCTGGCTTAGTGCTGGCTATACTAGATAAAAAGTGGTCTCATTTGATATCATTGGAGATTAAATACATCAGCCTTTGGGAAGTGGACTGTGCCCTCTTTTGATTATGTCTCTGTGTCATTGTTTCTGGAGATTAGGAGTGGGATTTCCCCCAGAAGGAAATGGAGAATCTCAGTGTTAATCTTTCTGGGGTTGAGGAAACAGGCCAACCAACTTTAGATACAGAGGAGGGGAGGAGTTTCTCCTTTTTCTGCAGTCAAGGGGAGTTGGAGCTGGAATTCTCGAAGATCCCTGTTAGTGTGGATTTTGAACTGGCGCCTCTTATAAGGATAATGCCAGGAGGTGGGCTTGAAATTTAATATGAATTCTAAAGTGTTAAGAGTAGTTTTACATGACATGGGGAGCTTCCAGAAATGAAGCCTCAAATACCTAGGAAGCACTACTTTTATGATTACATTTGATGAAGAATGGATAGTCGTATAGAATTAAGATTAGACAAAAAGGGGATGTGACTTAATGGGAGGATTTAGCAAGGCCAATTTTTTTTTTTTTTTTAGACAAAGCCTCAAGCTATCCCCCTGGGTAGAGTGCAATGGCATCACAGCTCACAGCAACCTCCAACTCCTCCAAGCGAGTCTCCTGCCTCAGCCTCCCAAGTAGCTGGGACCACAGGTGCCCATCATAACGCCTGATTATTTTTTGGTTGCAGCCATCATTGTTGCTTGGTGGGCCCGGGATGGATTCAAACCCACCACCTTAGGTGTATGTGCCTGGTGCCTTAGCCACTTGAGCCATAGGCACTGAGCCGGCCAATTTGTTTAGATTCTTCTTGGCCTGTGTAACATTTTTTTTCTCCTGTTCCTCACAAGACATTCTGTCACCTGAGGGTCTTGAAAAGAGAAGGCAAAGAAACCTTTCTGTTTCTGTGGTCTACTCGATTTCCTTTGGGTTAAAGTACTCAGTATGTTAAGGTGCCATATTTTGGGGGAATTGTGTTCTCAGCCTCAATTCTTATTTCCAGAGATTCTCATTCAGTAGTTCCATGGTGGGGTTCTGGAATTTATTTTTAGCAAACTCAGTAGATTCTGACATATATCAGATTTGGGATCCACTTCTCTAGCCCGAAAATATTACTATGCCACTTAGGGAGGTTTAAAACAATTTTTTTTAATGAAATGTTAAAATTATTTTAACTTAGAGTATAGTGAAAGTGATATGTAGAGTAGAGAGAGACTTCTTTTTTTTGAGACAGAGTCTCCCTTTGTCACCCTTGGTAGAGTGCTATGGCATCATAGCTCACAGCAACCTCAAACTCCTGGGCTCCAGAGATCCTCTGCCTCAGCCTCCTGAGTAGCTAGGACTGCAGAAACCAACCACAGTGCTGCTATTTTTTTTTTTTTTTTTTGAGACAGGATCTTGCTCTTGCTCAGGCTGGACTTGAACTCCTGAGCTCAGGCCATCCACACACCTCAGCCACCCAGAGTGCTAGGAAATGTTAGACTTTGAATTATTTTGATATTTTACAACAAGTGTATTTTTATGGTATGTTGGAAAAGACAATGGATATTAAACAAAATAAAGGTAGGGAATTGTTCCATCACCCCCTCCCTCTGGGCTGCCATAACTTAACTGAGAATTGGATGGGAAGGGGGCAAGCCTTTAAACAGCACAGATTGTCACACAAATCTCAAGTGCTCTTAAAAGGTAAGAGTTACTTTTATAATCCAAAAAGAATCTATGAAAGTTGGAATTTTAAAAATATTAAAACAGAAAAAAGCAAAGTGGTGAGGAACTCAACAGGGGATCAAGAGCCTTTGGTTAGGCAAATAACCACTCTCTATTTCTCCCTTTTATAGACATAGAAATGTTTATGGTATTTTACTCCAGTGAGACCCATATTACAGAGCATGTCCTCAAAATTCCAAAAAACGTATCTATGAAAGTAGAGGTTGAAACAATTTCACAATCACTACATTTTAGAAGGTTGTGATGTTTTGTCTGACACTAAAGTAGCATGCATTTCAAGCCCAACAGCTTGCTTTCTTATGTATGTCACATCTTATGTCACAGGAAGTTTGTAACCTAATTCCGATGATTTTTAAATGTTCCTTTTACTAAGATTATTGAAAATATGCAGAGGTACTTTTTGTCTTTTATAAGGGTAGGGTATTTCCATATTCTTTCAGGTATTTTCAAAGAAACCCCAGATAGATTTCCTACCATTTGAGCCTCTATTGTGAACTTTTCACACCATCAGGTTTACTTGACCTTGAGTCTGGCGTCTGGCAATTGAAACCCCAAGTGTGAACACTTCTCTTTCTTGGGAGCTGTTAACTTCAAAGCCTCCAGGAACCATTTGAATGGTAATACTGTTCAGTGCAGAGCTTAAGAAACAAACACTTGTAAAGTGTCCTGACCATCCTTCCTCCACACTTTTGCCTGCAGTGCATTTGTCCATTCATTCTTAGCTGGACTTCCTTGCTTCACTCCTTATAGGGAAAGCATTTCTTTGATTGTTTTAAGTCCTCACTTCTCCCTTTGTGAGAAATATATGAAGGAACTCTGTCTTTGGTTTACCAGATGGGCACAAAGCAACTTTGTTTAAGGTGCTGAGTTAAAAGTTCTTGAAATTTGAGATCAACTCCTACTTGGATTTGAACTTTGAAGACCCAGAGATAGGAAGTTTCCATATAAGGATCAAAACACATCAGAGCAAGAACCAGTGATTTGGGCTGGCAACCTTGGAAGGTAGGATTACTCTGCTCAACAGTTCAGGATGGTGTACCCTGAGCCCTGAAAAATCACTTCACAAATTTCTGCTGTTGGTCCCAAGGGTGACTGGAGAGAGCATGAGGATAAATCAGTGCAACCTATCTCCATCACTGGAAAAGCAAATCAAAGCATGTCCTAGTGAATATCATCCTTCATTCAATAGCTAATGTCTGTGAGACTGTTAGGCTCACAGCAGTGTGCCTAGCACAAAGAAATACAATTGTAGTGGTGTCTGCAGGAGGCTGGTGCCTAGTGAACATGGTGGTATCCATTGGAAGCAGCAATACTGCCTGGTGGGGGATATTGGTGCCTGGCAGGAGGCAAAAACAGGATATGAGGAAAGAAATGGTGTATGCTACATGGTAGCAGAGCTAGAGAGCTGACAGGGACTCTATCATGAGCACTGCTGAGATGCTGCTTGGAGACTCCCAGGAAAACTTGAGGGGCACTTTGTAGAAGCACAGAGTCTCATGGGAGCAGATAAGGACAAAAAGCAGGCAAACATAGATTCTGTGATTCACCTGTACCCACAGGCTGGCACAGGTTGAGGAAATTCAGGTTATAGATATAAGAGATGCAATTTCCACTCTAAGGGAGTTTTCACAAGCATGTTAGGGACTTACACGTATGGCAATAAGAGAAGAATCATAAACAGTGACCAGTGAAGGGCTGGAGGAGTTTCATGAGGCTGGCATTGCTGGGAGCCATAAAAGTAAATGGATTCTCATAGAAGTGCAAGTGGGTCCTCTAGAATAAGTAGCATTCCAAGAGCTGGAAAGGCAGAAAGGGCCTTCCAGCTCGGGATCCTCATGACCAGAGAAGGCCAGAATCTCACATCTCATGGGGTGTCCTGGGAGTTGCACCTAGAACTGTAGACTGAGTCCGGCTGTGGGAGGGTATCTGACTGCCCAACTTCCTGCTGAAGGAATTGGAATGTATACCACAGAATGGAAGGTACTGGAGGCTTTGTGCAGGCAAACAGTTGGGGATGAAGAGGAGCCTTCTGGCAGCCTTTCTAGGACAGATGAGAGGAGGGTTTGTAGGCCAGGATGAGAAAATGCAGGCAGGGTCATCCACTAGGAGGCATCCCCAATAATTGAGGGGTGAGGAATGAGGGATGATAAAGGCCTGGACTACCAGGTAGAGAAAGTAGAAATGAAAAGAGAAGAAGATAAATCCAAGAGAAATGAGGAGATAGAAATGATAGTACTGGCCGACAGATTGGAACTGGCTCCCCACTGGCTCCAGAGAAAGAGGTTAGATCAGCAGTTCTCAACCTGTGGGTTGCCACCAATGATAATACATCCTGCATATCAGATATTTACATTACGATTCATAGCAGTAGCAAAATTACAGTTACGAAGTAGCAACGAAAATAATTTTATGGTTGGGAGTCACCACAACATGAGGAACTGTACTAAAGGGTCTCGGCATTAGGAAGGTTGAGAACCACTGGCTTAGATAGAATGACAAGTTTGAGCTTGACCAACTGGAAGATAGACTGACAGAAAAAGGGTATTGGAATTCCATTTTTGTGTAACATTAACAGGACATTTTGTTTGTCAAAACCACTAAATAGCTGGGTGTAGTGCTTTTAGTTACAACTATAGGGGAGGCTGAGGCAGGAGGATTGCTTGAGTGTGGGAGTCTGGAACTGTAGAATTCTATGCAAACCAATTAGGTGTTGGCACTAAGATATGCATGAATGTGGTAACTTCCCAGGGGTGGTTGCTTAAAGAGGGGTGAACTGGCCCAGGTTGGAAATGGAGCAGGTCAAAACCCCCCTGCTGATTAGTAGTGGGATTAGGCCTATGAACAGTCACTGCACGCCAGTCTGGGCAGCATAGTGAGACTACATCTCTAAAAAAAAAAAAAAAAAAGAAAGAGAGGTTTTTTTCTTGTTTGTTTGTTTTTTTGATATAGAGTCTCACTTTACTTTGTCACCTCTGGTAGAGCACTGTGGCATCATAGTTCACAGCAAACTCAAACTCTTGGGCTCAAGCAATTCTCTTGCCTCAGCCTCTTGAGTAGCTGGGACTATGGGTGCCCACCACAACACCCGGCTATTTTTATTTATTTATTTTTTTGAGATAGTCTCACTCTGTCAATCTCAGTAGAGCACCATGGTGTCACAGCTCACAGCAACCTCAAACTCTTGGGCTTAAGCATTCTCTTGCCTCAGCCTCCCAAGTAGCTGGGACTACAGGCACCTGCCACAACACTCAGCTATTTTTTGGTTGCAGTTGTCATTGTTGTCTGGCAGGCCCGGGCCAGGTTCGAACTTGCCAGCCCTGGTGTATGTGGCTGGTGCCCTACTCGCTGAGCTATCGGTGCCGAGCCATGCCTGGCTATTTTTTAACATGGGTTCTTGCTCTTGCTGAGGCTGCTCTCAGACCTGTGAGCTCAGGGCAATCCACCTGCCTCGGCCTTCCAGAGTGCTGAGATTACGGGGGTAAGCTACCGCACCTTGCCTTAGGAAAGTTTTCAACACAAATGAGAACATGATATACATATTGTCTTTCAACTTACTTTAATTAACAATATGCCGTGGATATCTTTTAGCTTCATTGTATATGGTTTTCCTCATTCATTTTAACATCTTACAGCAAGCAACCCATGGTTTGGCTGTCCCATTTCTTATTTTACCAGTGCTCCACTGATACATACATTGTTTCCAAATATATCTTCTTACAACCAGTGCTTCACTTAACACCATATTCATATACTTGGGCAACTATTATAGGATAAATCCCTAAAGGGAAATTGTGGGTCAAAGGGTATGCACAATTTAACATCATTTGATACATATTGCAAAATGGCTCTCCAGAACCTTTTTCTAATTTAATTCTTCCACTAACAGGTTAATCAAGACGTCTTCGAGGATGTCTGTGGCAATTTGTCAACCTGCTCTTCCTACAACTGCAATAAATACTAGTTTGCCCCATTGGATGAGATTATATTAGTCAACAGATCCTAATGAATGAAGGGTTTCTTAATTAAAATAACCAGAAAGTCATTACTTGTAAATATATAAACAAGTTGATTGCAGCAAGAGGCTGAATACTTCTAATAAGCATGTGTGGATATTAAATTAACCATGGTTCACAAACCATCCATGGATGCATTGGATGCACGGTTGATTGGAAATAACCACTTCGCAGTGGTTACCCGATTTCTCTCTGCCAACTGCCAAATGGTATTCCTGTTTGTGTGATTATTATGGTTTGACATGATTCATGGTATTTCCAAACACATATATATGTAAAGTAAAGTAAAAATGTTTTTTCCCCCAATGGGTATTTAAGAAGTTAAAACACTGAGTGGAGGATTAGGAAATTAATTGTTCTTTTCTTTTTGATTCAACAGACATTTGTCGAACGTGTACAATATACTGGAAAGGTACCTAACGAATTGTTTCAGAGAACACATGGATGAGTAAAACCTGATTCTTACCTTCAATATGCTTATAGGGGACAGACAGGAGCACAGAATAAATATAAATAGAAATATAAAATGACGATAAAACCAAGGCAGAATGAGAAAAATGCTTAAAGAGGAGCATAAAGAAACAATTATGAAAATTCAAAGGAGTGCAAACACATCTGGTTAAGGGGAAAATAGGAAAAACTTTCACATAAGGGAGATGCATTTAAGATGGGGATTTCAACAACCGGTGAGGTGGCTCATACCTATGATCTGGGTGCTCTGTGAGGCTGAGGTAGGAGCATCCCTTGAGGTTAGGAGTTGAAGATAGCCTGAGCAAGAATGAGACCTCGTCTCCACTAAATTAGGAGAATTTTTGGGAAAAATTGTGGGAGTCCTCAACTACTTGGGAGGCTGAGGCAGGTGAAGCAGGAACATTGCCTGAATCCAGGAGTTTAAGATTGCTGATGGTACGACCCGCTAACCTGGACAAGGTTATGAGACTATGTCTCAAAAAAAGGAAAAAGAAAAGATGAGATTTCAAGAATGAGTAGGACTTGTCCACTGACACACTTGCTTTTGGAAGTCCTAAGGCTGCCACTCTGTGAAGGCAAGGCCACATGGTGAGTCCATGTAAAGGGGCTTCTGTCCATGGCCCAGCTATGCAGAGCTTTCCAGTCAACTTAGGGGCCAGGCATGACTGAAATTTCTATGGGGCAATTTCCAGTGCATGAATATACTTCTGGACATTTCTAGCCCCTTGTCATTGGATCACTCTAGCCATTCAAGTCTTACAAGCTAAAGTCCCTGACATTGTAGAGCAGAGATAAGTTATTTCTGCTGTGTCATGTTTGTTATTTCTGACTCCATACTGAATCCATAAGATTTTTTAAAAAATTGTTTTGTGAAAAAAAGTTAGGTAGTATTCCACAGGTAAGCTGGAGAGAGGCAGAGCCTTTCTAGCAAAGGAAACCACATAAGCAGAGGGGAAGCATGACTGTATCCACAGAACAAAAAACAATCCAGAGGAGTCCAGGTGGGCTGGCATCAAGGATTTGAGGAAGGGTGGATTAGGTGATCAGATGATCTGAGAATGGAGAACATTCAATAGCAAGCAATATACCAAGAAGGATTCAGCAAAAGTTGAACATCAACTGTTGTCTTTGAGCCAGGAAGAGAAACATACTGTTGGCACAGAGATACCTGTAACATGCCACCTTGGCAACTGAGGAAACCACAGAAGCAAGAAGGTCACTTTGATGTTTTCTCACTTTTCTCCTCTAAACCATGATCATACAAAATTCTCCAACATACCTTGCCTGAAAGGAGTAGTTCACAAAATTCTCTTTTCAGAGGGATTCTGCCCTATACCAAAAAGACCAAGAAGAATCTAAATAAATAGGCCTTCCCAAATCCCCTCTAGTTGTTTCCATTGGGTTATACCCTCTTTGTATCCAGTCATACTTCTATATGACTGTCAATTCTTCATTGAACATAAGCATAAACATAGACAGTTTTCCCTGGATCTTTGGGTTTTCATGTTAACCCTTCTTGTTACATAAAACTTTGCTTAAATAAATTTGTTACCATAGTTTCTTGTTGATCTGTCCTTTATTATAGGGGTATCAGCCATGAACTTTACCATGGGTGAGGAAAATGTATTCATTTTTCTTCCCTATGATATTAATATGTTTGGCAAAAATTAAATTTTATATGAATTCCTTCTTGTACTTCATCTTTTAAATAAATAGAAAAAGGTTAGCCTGTAATCATTCAATAAATGTCAAATGCTTCTACAGGGGTGGCTCCTGTGGCTCCAAGGAGTAGGGTGCTGGCCCCATATACCGGAGGTGGCCGGTTCAAACCTGGCCCCAGGTCAAAAAAAAATTGCTCCCCCCAAATAAAAAGCTTCTACAAACTTAAAATTACTAAATACAGGGTATACTTAAATTTCCTTTTATGTTTAAAGCAGCTGCTTGTTTTTTATCTTTTATATTAATTTGTGTGATGCCTAACATGAGGTGGTTTTTCTGTTTTTCACCTGGTTTTGTAGGGAAAAAAAAGAGTCATACTACTAGGATTGTCAGACGGGTCCCACTGGTAACACAAGTGCAGCTTGTGTAAGTAAAAATAAAAATAGTAACTACTGTATAGAAATAAAAGACCTATTTGCAGTCTCCTTATTAAGTGGGGTCAGATTTTTGCTACGAGACTAAAGTGTGCATTTTAATTGCATTTCAAAAGAGGCTGTATGAAAGTGCTTTGGAAATTATAAAAGCACTATTCAAATACAGGTTGTTACTAGTATTATTGAGGTGTATTCCAGAGGCATGGAGATCAACATCATGTTGCCTATATTTCTTCTTTAAATCACTCTGGATTTTAAACCTTGTTAAAAAGAATGTTGCCTCAAAAAAAAAAAATGCACATGAATAAATTTGAAATAAGAATTAAATACATTCAGTGTATTCATAATAAACACATGCAATATCTACAAAAAGAAATATTGATCAGAACAATTCATACTTTGAAACATAGTAGATGGAAATAAAAGAGACCCACTCTACTCAGAATCTGCACCTTTGATTTTGACACTTAATCTAAATTCATATATTCAGTAGGATATGTGTGTGTGGTTGTGTGTATATGTATTGTGTGGCTGCTTAAAGACATTTTAAAGTTTTGATGCTACAATTCAAAAGCATATAATAGATAAAATAGCATTCTTGCTTGATGGCAATAAAAACTAATAAAACAAATTTGAAATTCGTCCCAGACCAACAAATTTTCTCAAGTTAAAAAAAATTAACAGCTCCCAATTATTAAGCATTTATGATTTTAATGTGCCAAACACTATGCTAATTACTTTATTACTTTATTTATTTATTTATTTATTTTGAGACAGTTTCACTATGTCGCCCTTGGTAGAGGGCTATAGCATCATAGCTCATAGCAACTTTCAACTCTTGGGCTTAAGCAATTCTCTTGTCTCAACCTTCCAAGTAGCTGGGACTACAGGCGCCCACTACAATGCCCAGCTATTTTTTTGTTGTAGTTGTCATTGCTGTTTAGCAGGCCAAGGCCAGGTTTGAACCCACCAGCTCTGGTGTATGTGGCTGGTGCCCTAACCACTGAGCAACAGGTGTGAGCCTGCTAATTTTAAATATACTATCTCATTTAAAACTCCCAGCAAGCTGGGTGCAGAGGCTCATGTCTGTAATCCCAACATTTTGTGAGGCCATGGCAGAAGAATTGCTTGCGGCCAAACGTATGAGACCAGCCTAGGCAACATGAAGAGATCCTGCCTGTATAAAATAAACATTAAAAATATAAAATAAAACTCATGGCAATCCCAGGAAATATGTTAGGTACTATTAAGAGGAAATAAGGTGGAAATAATTTAAGTAATTTGCCCAAAGTCATCCAATTCCTTAAGTAGAATTCAAACAAAAATGGGATGCAAATAAAGGCATTCTAAGCCCCAGGTACTATGCTCCTAGACCCTTAGAATTAGTTAAAATCATAACCTATCTTTGTGGAAAGGGACTTTAGACACCATCTAATATAATTTAAACAATAAAAACAGATGTTAATAAAATGGTAGGAGGATGCCAAAGACAACTTTGCTTTTTTTGAAAATTGCCTAGGCGGCACCATTACTTCAGTGGGTAGGGCACTGGCAATATGCACTGAGGTGGGTTTGAACCTGGCCCAGGCCAGCTAAAATAACAATGACAACTGCAACAACAACAAAAAAAGCTGGGTGTTGTGGCAGGCACCTGTAGTCCTAGCTTAAGCCCAAGAGTTTGAGGTTGCTGTGAGCTGTGATGCCATAGCACTCTACCCAAGGCAATAGCTTGAGACTCTGTCTCAAAAAAAAAAAAAAAGATAAAGATAATTGCCCAGTTTCTTCCCTTTATTAGGCAATGCAGAAGAACTCCAGACTCTTAAGAGGAGTGTGTAATCGAAATTCATATATTCAGTGCATATAACACTGCCTCTTAAGAGTGTGGAGTGGAAGTGGAGGGAGCAAGATGGCAACTGGGTAATAGCTTCTTTGCAACCAGGTGCAGTGAGATTGAGGGGAGAAGACTCCAGGCATCTTTGGCTTATGGGCTCTGCACAGAAACATTCCTTTGGGGATGCAGGGAGACAGTGAGAGACTTCTGGACCCTAGGAAGAGGACAAAAGCAGTGGAGAAGTGGCAAGTGGTTGCATTCCTTCAGTCTGAGGCTGTGGCTGCTGCAACTGTAACTACAACAGCAGCAACATCCCAAACGGGGAAGGCCTTCCCTGTGGGTTGTTTTGTCTTTTTGGACTTGGGCACAAAGTTGAACTATGTTGGGAGAACTTGGACCAGAGTGTGGATGACTTTAAGCATTGTAAAGGGCCCTGGACTGAGCCACTGAGCCCAACGGGCCTAATATTGTTTGGCTGTGGGCCACCTGCTTGCACAGCCATCATGAGAGAACTGCCCCTGAAGATTCCACCCTCAGGGTCACAGAGCCAGGCTTGGGCTGGGAAACCTTGGGCAAGTGATCTAGTGACTGAGCAGCACCAAAGGCCGGGACTGAGACCCTGGGGAAGAGTGGAACATTTAGTGTTTGGCAGTAAAAGGGCTGCCTTGCAACCTCAGCACTGAGGGGAATGGAGTGAGACCGGTTTTGGTGCACTGGATAAGCGGGCAGCCACTTCAGGAAAGATCTCAGTGACAGGTGCTTTCCTGAGAAAGCTTCTGCTTAGCCAATGTTAACGGTCTAAAGTGTCTTTTAAGGGGGCTGAGGAGAGATTTAGGTTCTCAACCCTGTGGGGTTTGAGAAATCAGCAGAAGCCTCCATTTCATACATCTCTACCAGCATTGTGATTAGGATCTCATATCCCAGAAGATCACCTGTTGCCCAGACAATATTCAGCAAGACATATATACTGCTTTTTTTTTTCCAAATTTCAATATTTTCCCTCTAGATTTTTCTTTTTATTCTTTTCTTTCTTTATTTTTCTAGTTTAAATAAAATTTTCTATTGTTGCCCTTCTTAATAATAAGAACTTCATTTTTGTTAGTGTTTCTGCCCTATTATTTGTTTTTTCCCCCCAGTTTTATCCCATAAGGTTTTCTGTTTGTTTGGTTTGGTTTGATTTATAGTATTTTTGTCTTTACTCTCTATTTGGTGGAGGTGGGGTACTGTGTCTGCTCAGGCTGACAAAGAGCTGCTGACCTCAAGGGAACTACTCAACTCAGCACCCCCAAAAGTTGGGTCAAAGTACCCTACTTTACACCTTTATTACTCCTGTCTCCCTCTTTATTTATTTATTTATTGCAGTTTTTGGCCAGGGCTGGGTTTGAACCTGCCACCTCCAGCATATGGGGCTGGTGCCCTACTCCTTTGAGCCACGGGTGCCACCCTGTCTCCTTCTTTCTGTGCCTCTCTTCTTTTTGTAAATATTCCAATTTACTCACCTCCTCCCCTTTCTCTTTTTTTCTTCCGTTTTTTAAAAAATATTTTTTTCCCTTCTTGCTCTTCAATCTTCTTGTCCTTTTGCTCCTATACTTAAATGACTTATTGAAGTATTAGGTCAGAGACACAGTAACTTAAAAAGCAAGAGGAAGTGAAAGGAAACATAGGGCAAGGAAATAGATAAAAGAAAACACTCATGAGGAAGAATCAGCAGAAAAGTCCTGGCAATATAAAAAAACAGTCCAGAACACCCCCCCACCCCCAAGGGACCAGGAGGTAGCTACTGCAGAGGATTCTACCTATAAAGAAATGTTACAAATTACAGAAGGGAAATTTAAAATACAGATGATGAATACAATGTAGGAAATTGATGAGAAAGTGGAAAATAAGAAAAGTAATGCCAACACAGAATCAAATAAGAGATGAGTGATATGAAGACTATAGAAGGATATAGCAGAATTGAAGGAATTGAAGCAGTCAGTTAGGGACTTAAAAATGCAATAGAAAGTATCAACAACATATTAGACCATGGAGAAGAAAGAATTTCAGAGGTAGAAGAGAAAGCCTTAGAGATAACTCAGGTAGTTAAAGAGGCAGAAAAGGAGAGAGAAAGCAGAGCATTCACTGACAGAATTATGAGACTTTATGAAGCGTTCAAACATATGAGTTATAGGTATCCCAGAAGGGGAAGAAGACTGCCTTAGAGGAATGGAAGCCATATTAGAGAATATTATAAATAAAAATTTCCCAAATATCACCAAAGATTCTGACACACTCCTTTGAGAGGTATGTCGCACCCCAGGTTCTCTCAACTCAAATAGAGCTTCTCCCAGACACATTGTGATGAACTTGTCCAAAGTCAAGGCAAAAGAAAAAATTCTGCAAGCTGCAAGGAATAACCTCAAATTAATCCACTTGGACAAATCTATCAGGGTGACTGGAGACTTCTCAAATGAAACTTTTCAAGCCAGAACACAATGGTCATCTACCTTTAATCTACTTAACCAAAACAAGTTCCTTCCCAGAATTTTATATCCTGCTAAGCTAAGCTTTACATTTGATGGAGAAATCAAATCTTTTACTGATACGCAAATGTTGAAGAAGTTTGCCACAAGACCAGCTCTACAGGAAATACTTTGACCTGCTCTATACACTGACCATCACAATGGACCACCACCAAAGTCAGCACCCAGAAACTAATGGACAAAACCTAGCTTCCACAATGATGCAAAAGGCAAAACTTGGCAATGGACTTCCACAAAATAAGATGAATAGAAATCCACCACACTTATCACTTATCTCAATAAATGTTAATGGCCTGAATTCTCTGCTGAAGAGGCATGGATTGGCTGATTGGATATAAAAACACAAGCCATCTATTTTCTGTCTGCAGAAAAAACACCTAGCCTCAAATGACAAATTGAAACTCAGAGTTAAGGGTTGGAAGACAATTTTTCAGGCAAACGGTATTCAGAAGAAAAGAGGGATTCCTATCTTATTTTCAGATTCAAGCAGATTTAAAGCAACCAAAGTCTAAAAAGACAAAGATGGTCACTTCATATTGGTCAATGGAAAAATACAACAGGAAGACATTTCAATTCTAAATATGTATGCACCCAACTTCAGTGTTCCCAGATTCTTGAAACAGACCTTAATTAGTCTCAGCAATATGATATCCTATAACATCATAATAACAGGGGACGTTAACACTCCCCTTACAAAGCTGGACAGATCCCCTAAACAGAAATTAAACAAAGATGTAAGAGATTTAAATGAGTCCCTAGAACAACTGTGCTTGATAGACATATATAGAACACTCTATCTCAAAGTTAAAGAGTACATATTCTTCTCATTGGCCCATGGAACATTCTCCAAAATTGATCAAATCCTAGGACACAAAACAAATCTCAACAGAATCAAAAGAATTGAAATGTTACCATGCATCTCCTCAGACCAAAAAGCATTAAAGTTGGAACTCACCTCCAATGAAAATGTTCAGCCTCACACCAAGACATGGAAATTAAACAACTTTATGCTGAATGACAGTTGGGTACAGGAAGAGATAAAAGAGAAAATCATCAACTTCCTTGACCATAACAATAATGAGGACACAAGCTACCAAACCTGTGGGATATAGCAAAAGCAGTCCTAAGAAGAAAATGTATTGCTTTAGATGTCTACATTCAAAAAACAGAAAGAGAGCACATAAACTAACTCACAAGCCATCTTACGGTCTTGTAAAAAGAACAATGTAAGCCTAAACCCAGCAGAAGAAAAGAAATATCCAAAATTAAATCAGGGATTAACGAAATTGAAAACAAAAGAATAATTCAAAACAGTAATGAAACAAGGAGTTGGTTTTTTGAAAAAATAAATAAAAAAGTTAAAACTTTGGCCAGACTAATTAGAAATAGAAAAGTAAAATCTGGCTCGGCGCCTATAGCTCAACCGGCTAAGGCGCCAGCCACGTACACCTAAGGTGGTGGGTTTGAATCCCCAGCCCGGACCCGCTAAACAACAATGACGGCTGCAACCAAAAAATAGCTGGGCGTTGTGGCGGGCGCCTGTGGTCCCAGCTGCTTGGGAGGCAGAGGCAGGAGACTCGCTTGAGCCCAGGAGTTGGAGGTTGCTGTGAGCTGTAATGCCACGGCACTCTACCCAGGGGGACAGCTTGAGGCTCTGTCTCAAAAAAAAAAAAAAAAGAAAAGTAAAATCTCTCGTAGCGTCAATCAGAAAAGATAAAGGGGAAATAACAACAGATGCCACAGAGATACAAGAGATTACCTCTGAATAGTACAAGGAACTCTATGCCCAGAAATTTGACAATGTTAAGGAAATAGACCAATATTTGGAATCACACCATCTCCCTAGCCTTATCCAGGAGGAAATAGATAACCTGATCAGAGAAATTTCAAGCACTGAGATCAAAGAAACAATAAAAAATCTCCCAACAAATAAATGCCCTGGTCCAGATGGCTTCACACCAGAATTCTATCAAACCTTCAAAGAAGAACTTATTCCCATACTGTAGAAATTGTTTGAAAAAATTGAGGAGGAAGGACTGTTCCCCAATGCTTTTTAAAAAGCAAACATTACCCTGATTCCAAAACCAGGAAAAAATACAACTAAAAAGGAGAACTTGAGACCAATTTCACTAATGAATATAGTTGTAAAAATTCTCAATAAAATCCTTGCCTATAACAGACTACAGCTTCTCATCAAAAAAGTCACACATCATGATCAAGTAGGTTTCATCCTGGGGATGCAAGGCTGCTTTAACATGCACAAGTCCATAATCATTATTCATCATATCAACAGAAGCAAAAACAAAGCCCATATGATCCTATCAATAGATGCAGAAAAAGCTTGCAATCAAATACAACATCATTTTCTAATTAGAACACTGAACAGTATAGGCATAGGTGGCACATTTCTTAAACTGATCGAAGCTATCTATGACAAACTCACAGCTAATATTTTACTGAATAGAGTAAAACTGAAAGCTTTTTCACTTAGAACTGAAACCAGACAAGGTTGTCCTCTATCACCACAACTATTCACCATAGTGCTGGAAGTTCTAGGCAATACAATCAAGCAAGAGAAGGAAAGAAAGGGCATCCAAATGGGAGCAGAGGAGGTCAAACTCTGCATCTTTGCTGACGATATGATTTTATACTTAGAGCACCCCAAAGACTCAATGACAAGACTCCTGGAGGTCATCAAAAAATACACTAATGTCTCAAGATATAAAATCAATGTCCACAAGTCAGTAGACTTTGTATACACCAATAACAGCCAAGATGAGAGTCTAATTAAGGACACAAGTCCCTTTACCATAGCTTCAGAGAAAATGAAATACCTAAGGAATCTACCTAACAAAAGAGGTGAGGGACCTCTATAAAGAAAATTGTGAAACCCTAAGAAAGGAAATAGTGGAAGATATTAACAAATGGAAGAACATACTATGCTCATGGCTGGGAAGAATCAACATTGTTAAAACGTCTACACTTCCCAAAGCAATCCACAGATTCAATGCCATTCCTATTTAAATACCAACACCATACATTCAAGACTTGGAAAAAAGGATTCTTCTTTTTGTATGGAACCAAAAACCCTGTATATCTAAGACACTTCTCAGTAATAAAGGCAAAGCCAGCAGTATTGTTTTAACAGCCATTTGGGTATACTACAAGGCCATAGTGATCAAAACAGCATGGTATTGGCATAAAATTGGAGACATTGACATTTGGAATTGAATAGAATACCATGATGTCAGCCACCTGACATTTGATAAACCAAACAAGAACATACACTGAGGAGAAGAACACCTAGTCAATAAATGGTATTGGGAGAACTGGATAACCACAGGTAAAAGACTTAAGCTGGACCCACACCCCTCACCACTTACAAAAATTGACTCAAGGTGGAGGAAAGATTAAAATCTAAGGCATCAAAGCATAAAAATCCTTGAAGAAAGTGTTGGGAAAACACTTGAGGATTTTGGACTGGGGAAGGATTTATAAAGAAGACATCTGTGCGGCTAAGGCGCCAGCCACGTACACCTAAGGTGGCGGGTTCGAGTCCCCAGCCCGGACCCGCCAAACAACAATGACGGCTGCAACCAAAAAATGGCCAGGC
>NW_003852512.1:736214-738846 GCF_000181295.1 Otolemur garnettii
AGTTGGAGGTTGCTGTGAGCTGTAATGCCATGGCACTCTACCCAGGGGGACAGCTTGAGGCTCTGTCTCAAAAAAAAAAAAAAAAAAAAAGAAGACATCTGTGGCAAATGGCAACAATAACACAAATAAACAAATGGGACTTAATTAAATCAAAGAGCATCTCTACAACTAAGAAAACAACAACCAAATCAAATAGACAACCTTCAGAATGGGAATGGATATTTGCATTTTATGAACTGGACAAAAACTTGATAGCTAGCATCTACAGAGAACTCAAATTCATCAACATGAAAAGACCCAATAATGCCATATATCTCTGGGCAAGAGACATGAATAGAAATTTCTCTACAGAAGACAGATGAATGGCTAAGAAACATGAAAAAATGTTAGTTGTCCCTAATCATCAGAGAAATGTAAATCAAAAATACCCTGAGATATCACCAAACCCCAGTGAGAATGGCCCACATCCCAAAGTCTCCAAGTCGCAGATGCTGGCGTGGATGTGGAGAGAAGGGAATATTCTTACATTGCTGGTGGAACTGTAACCTAATATAATCCTTTTGGAAGGAAGTATGGAGAGTCCTCAAAGAACTCAAATTACACCTCCCATTTGACCCTGCAATCCCATTACTAGGCATCTACCTAATAAGAAGAAAACACATCCTTTCATCATAACACAGCGGTTCTCAACATGTGGGTCACAACCCCTTTGTAACAATGAAAATCCATAGAGGCATTAGGAAGGTTGAGCACCACTGTCAAAAGGACGTTTGCACTAGACTGTTTATCACAGTTCAATTTACTATCGCCAAAATGTGTAAACAGTCTAAATGTCCACCAGCCCAGGAATGGATTGACAAGCTGTGGTATATGGATACCAGGGAATACTATTCATCCATTAAAAAGGATGGAGACATTGCCTCATTTGATGGAGGTGGAACACACTCTTCTTTGGTGAAGCATCACAAGAATGGAGAAGCAAGAATCCAACATACACAATTCTAATATGAAGGCAGTAGATGAACTAATAGAAAGGGTATGGTAGAGGAACGAGGGAGCAGGGAGAGGGGGATGGGGACACAGTGTATCGCACACCTCTTAACAAATGCAATCAGTGTAACCTAATTCTTTGTACCCTCAATGAACCACAAACAAAATATATTTAAAAAAATCAAACATGTACCAGAGTATTACAGTGATAAACAATAAAAAGTTTATTATTTTCATATTTAAGAGGGCAGAATTGAGAATTTTATTTAGGAGAATGAAATAGATTAAAAAACCAAAAGCACACTTATAACACTAATGGCTAAAATTCACTAGGAACATGTTAGTTATTAATACTTCTTACACAGGAATGCAGGAAAAACATAATTCTGTAGAGCAAAAGTGACAGACGGAGAATTATGAAAAATCATATTATTAATGAGGCTGTTAAATTTTGTTCCCAAAGGCAAGAACAGATGAAAATTCTGGAATTACATGAGAATGATGATAATGAAAACAGAATATATTGGAATAGACCACTTCAGCAGTGATCAGAAAATATTGTAGGCATCTTAAATATTACTTACACCACTGAAAATAAAAAGAAAGGACTTGAACGTTAAATTCAGAAAGCCACGACATAATCTAAAAGCATGAGGGTAAAACTAGTTAGAGGTGGAAGTTGAAATAAATGAGTTAGAAAATAAAACTACAGTGAAATTTTACTTAGGAGGGTGTTCTCCGGATCCTTCTAGGTAAACATAAAAGAAGTAAAGTCTCCATCTCTCCTTATGGGTGAATGTAGGGCATACGGTACACTTTACCAGGGGAAGGGTTCAACTATAACTTGCACTTTACCTAACAAATGCAAATAGTGTAACCTGATGTTACATATCCCTCTCACATTAACCTGAATTAAAGAAAAAAAACTACAGTGAAATTCATAGATAAGAGGAATGGCAGGTTTACTGGGGTGGATACCAGAAACACGAAAACTCACTGGATAAATTAATCAAAAGAGGAGAAAGACAAATGCTCGAAATTTAAAATGACAAGGGTGACATAGTCTTCAATACAAAGAAAATTTCGATTCTCCTAAGTGCGAAGTTTGCAGAATTCTACTCAAATACTTTGGAACACAGATGCAATGGGTAATTTTCTAGGGAAACACAATTCACCCACATTGGCCCCAGGAGAGGCAAAAAGTAACGAGACAATCACATACAACGCATGCTGAACTTGGATAAAGACTTCTTCTATAAAACAGCAGCCAGGAGCCCGGCACGCGGGCCACCCCTCCTCGGGGCCTTGGCCACGGTGTGTGATACTTAGAGGGAGCGCGTGGGGGGGTGGGGGGTCTCGAGGATGCGTCAAACGGCTGTGCACGCGTCACGGAGGCGGTTAGAACGGGGAACCCCGGCCATTGAGGGGAACGTTCTCCAGCATCAGCGGTGGCGACCCAGAGTGTCTGTCCTGTCTGGGCGCCAAGGCGATGGCGCTGCCCGCGTTGGTGGGAGTTGAGCGCTGACCGTGTTTGAGCCAGGACCGGGTTCCAGGAGCCCTCTCGGCCCACAGAGATGAGCCATCAGCCTGACCTGGCACAGCCTGCTGGTCCCTCACAGGGTCCACCACCCCAGGGGGAGCC
>NW_003852512.1:739767-758870 GCF_000181295.1 Otolemur garnettii
TACATATTGGTACACCCAGGGTGGGCATCTTTGTTATTAAAAAAGGAAGCATTGTGAAATAATTCCGAGTTTTGTGCTTGTTGTAGATTGATTATATTGCTGAAAAATACTGAGTTTGTTGTTTGTGTGTAAATGTGCGTGTGATTGTATGTTTGTTTACGAACCTGTGTGTGTGTGTGTGTGTGTGCGCGCGTTATTTTCTCTTCAATTAACAAGCCATCTTGAGTGGTCTTGGACCATTGCTTTTCACCTTTGGGAGTCATTACATACGGCTGCTGTGTGTTTGTGTGTATATGTGTATTTGCTAATTTTTATTCTCATTTTTGATTAAATAAATTTTAGTTTGTTTTCTGTAATTCAGGCTTTTCCTCACTTTTTGGGGGGGACCATTTTAAAGTTAGCATCTTTTGATAGGCATAATTGTTTATGGTAAAGTTTATATTGTGTTAGAGACATATTTTCTCCACCCCCCATTAATCAGTTCATTAGAAATATTTTAAATTTTTAAAAAAAGCAGTTTCAGAAAAGTATGTTTCTAGTCTTTTATACTTATCATTGGAAGGATATCTGGCAATAAAAGGAAAGCACGTGCCCCAGATCTTTTCAGAAGACAATTCTACAAGACTGTTAGATGTAAGATAGTACTAATATTATCCAAACTATTTCAAGGGTATGGGTAGTATATAAAATGAAGAAGAAAGTATAAAACTGATTCTAATACAGGGCTGAAATAGCACCCCCAATTGAAAGCACAGATCACATAAAATACTAAGAATGTTTTTAAGTAAAATATTAGCAAACCCAAGTAAAAACACATCAAAAATATGTCATGAACTTATGATGGAGCTCCCTTATTCCATGTATACCAAGTGTTTCAATATTAGAAAGAATATTAATATAATTTGAGTATTCATGGAGCCAAGGAAACAACTATACCACTGCTTCCATATGTCAAAAGGTATTTCACAGCATCAACATTCTAGAGGTTTGACTAGAGCCTGTCTAAGAGCCATTAAAAAATACATTCTACAGGACAAAAGATCCAGTTTCTTAATCAAATAAGTTGGAAAGTTAGGGCGGCACCTGTGGCTCAAAGGAGTAGGGTGCCGGCCCCATATGCCGGAGGTGGCCGGTTCAATCCCAGCCTCGGTCAAAAACTGCAACAAATAAATAAATAAGTTGGAAAGTTAAGAAAATAGTGGTTAGACCTTTAGATTAGAAGAGATAGAAAATTTAAGAGTAAGTTCAAGAGCAACTTAATCAGAGAAATTACAATTAAAACCACAATCACACACCACCATAAAGCTGCCAGAGCAAAAATTGTTAAAAATAGTCTGGTAGTCTGTCTTGTGCTGCTATAGCCGAACACCTGACACTGAGTAATTTCCAAACACAGATGTTTATTCTCTCTCAGCTCTGGAAGCCAGAAATTCCAAGGACATTTACATGAGGTTGTTTATCGCAGCTCAATTTACAATCGCCAAGATGTGGAAACAACCCGAGTGCCCATCGACTGATGAATGGATTACTAAAATGTGGTGTGCATCTATCATGGACTACTACTGAGCCATAGGGAAGATATAGACGTTACAACTTCTATAGTGACCTGGATGGAATTGAAGCACATTCTCTTTAATAAAGTAATTCAGGAATGGAAAAACAAGTGTCCCATGTACTCAACAATAATTTGAGACCAAGAAGTGAACATCTACAGGCCCACATGAGAGCAAAAACACAATTAGATTCCAGAAGGGGATGGGGGAGGGAGGGAGGGGCAGAGGGAAGGGCCTCAGTGAGCTTCTACCTAATGGGTACAATGTAGGAGTATATGGCACACCTCCTGGGTGAAGGACTCAGATACAACTCAGGCTTTGTGTAATTAATGCAAACAATATAACCTAATTATATGTTCCCTCATATTAATTGGAAACATTAGAAATAAAGTACAATATACTACTGCAAAGTCATTAAAACACCTTGGGAGAGTGAAACATCCTCTTTTGCTTCAGTTTCTTCTTCCGGAAAGTGGGGAAATTAACTGTCCCGACTTCATGGGTGATTGCCCTGAATATTACTTGAGTTAGGATTCAAAAGCCGTGAGAACAGTGATGTGGTGAGCACACAGTAAAAGATCAACAGATGTGACTTGTTCTATGATATAAAATTTACACCGTAAGGGGGCCAAGCAAGTTGGTGGCCGAGTAACAGGTTCTTTGCAACCGGGCATGGTGGGATTGGGAGAAAAGACTCCAGGCTCCTGCGGCTTGTGGGCTCTGCCCAGAAACATCCCTCTGGGGACACAGGGAGGCAGCGGGAGGCTTCTGGACCCCAGAGGGAGGACAAAAGCAGTGGAGAAGTGGGAAGTGGTTTCACGAGGTCTGAGGCTGTGGAATAGCTGCAGAAACAGCAAGACTGCAGGCAGGAAAGGCCTTCCCTGTGGGTTGTTTTGGTGTTTTTGGACCTGTGCACTTAGTTGAATTACCTTGGGAGACTGTGGTTGAGTGTGTATGTGGCTCTGAGCGGTGTCCAGAGTTCGGGAGTGAGCCACTGGACTGGAGTGGAGCTTTCCTTGCTCAGCTGTGGGCCTAGCTATAGCCACTGTGGGAGAGCTGCCCTGTAGCCTCTGTCCTCAGGGTCCCAGAGTGAGGCTTGTGCTGGGATACCTAGGGCAAGTGATCTAGTGACTTTGAACAGCTCACAGAGGTCGGGACTGAGACCCGGGGAAGAGCAGAGCTTTTAGTGTTTGGAGGTAAGAGAGATGCCTTGCAGCCTCAGCCCTCAGGGGCTTAGAGGGAGGCTGGTTTGGGTGCACCTGATAAGCGGGCAGCCACTTCAGGAGAGATCCCAGTGACACATGCTTTCCTGGGAAAGCGTCTGCTCAGCCAAAAGTGTGCTGAGGAGAGATTCAGCCTCTCAACCCTGTGGGGTTTGAGGGCAAAGAAGTCAGCAGAAGCTTCGAGTCTCCATCTTATATGGCTGTGCCAGAATTGTGATAAGCATCTCATCCCCAGAAGATCACCTGTTGCCCAGGTACTATTCAACAAGATACATACGTACTGCTTTTTTAAACATTTTTCCTATTGTTTATTGCAAATTTTCTCCCCTAGGATATTCTTTTTTTCCCTTTTCTTCATTTTTCTAAGTATAAACATAATTTTTCATTGTTGCCTTAAGTAATAATAACAACTTCATTTTTCTAGTGTTACTGCCCTTGTTATTTAGTTTTCTCCCCAATTTTATTCTGTAAGGTTTTTTATTTGTTTGTTTTGGTTTGATTCATAATAGTTTTGTTTTTCATATTTGGTGGAGGTGGGGTACTGTGTCTGCTCAGAGTGACAAAGAGCTGAAGACCTAAAGGGAACCCCCACCCAAGCCAGCACCTCCAGAGGTTGGGGAGTTTTTAAGGTGTGGGTCCAAATACTCGACTGTACACCTTTATTACTCCTTTCTCCCTCTGTCTGTCCCTCTCTTCTTCTCAGTCTTCCCTTTTACTCACCCTCTTTCCTTTCTCTTTTTTCTTTTTCTTTTTTAAAAATCTTTGTCCACTTCTTGCTCTTCAATCCTCTCATCATTTTAGTCCTGTACCAAAAGAATTCATCAACACCTTATGTCAGAGGCTCAGTAACATAGAGAGCAAGAGGAAGTCAAAGAAAACTTAGGGCAAAGAAACAACAAAAGAAAACACTCATGAGGAAGAAACATCAGAACAATCCTGGCAGCATGAAAAAGCAGAACAGAACAACCCCCCCCCCAAGGGACCATGAGGTGGCTACTGCAGAGGATCCCACCTATAAAGAAATGCTAGACATGACAGAAGGGGGATTTAAAATACAGATGACAAATACAATGAAGGATGTTGCTGAGAAAGTGGAAAATAACCAAAAGGAAATTCAAAAACAGAATCAAATAAGAGATGAACGATATGAAGAATATAGAAAAGATATAGCAGAGCTTCAGGAATTGAAGTGGTCAATTAGGGAACTTAAAAGATGCACTGGAAAGTATCAGTAACAGAGTAGACCACGCAGAAGAAAGAATCTGAGAGGTAGAAGACAAAGCTTTTGAGATAACTCAGATAGTTAAAGAGGGAGAAAAAGACAGAGAGAAAGCACAATGGTCACTGACAGAATCATGGGACTACATGAAGCGTTCAAACATATGAGTTATATGTATCCCAGAAGAAGAACAAGAATACCCCAGAGGAATGGAGGCCATACTGGAAAATATTATAAACGAAAATGTCCCAAATGTTATGAAAGATTCTGACACATGCCTTTCAGAGGGATATAGGACTCCAGGTTCTCTCAACTCAAATAGAGCTTCCCGAAGACACATTGTGATGAACTTGTCCAAATTCAAGACAACAGAAAAAATTTTGCAAGCAGCAAGGAGTAAGCTCAAATTGACCTACTTGGACAAATCCATCCAGGTCACTGAAGACTTCTCAAATGAAACTTTTCAAGCCAGAACACAATGGTCATCTACCTTTAATCTACTTAACCAAAGCAATTTCCTTTCCAGAATTCTATATCCTGCTAAGCTAAGTTTACATTTGATGGAGAAATCAAATTTTTTATTGATATGCAAACATTGAGGAAGTTTGCCACAAGACCAGCTCTACAGGAAATACTTTGACCTGCTCTACCCACTGACCCTCACAATTGACCACCACGAAAGTCAGCACCCAGAAACTAATGGACAAAACCCAGATTCCACAATGATGCAAAAGATAAAGTTAACAATGGGCTTCCACAAAATAAGATGAATAGAAATCCACCACACTTATCAATTATCTCAGTAAATTTTAATGGCCTGAATTCCCCACTGAAGAGGCTCAGATTGGCTGATTGGATAAAAAAACACAAGCCATCCATTTTCTATCTGCAGGAAAAACACCTAGCCTCAAAGGACAAATTAAAACTCAGAGTTAAGGGTTAGAAGACTTTTTCAGGCAAACAGAATTCAGAAGAAAAGAGGGGTTCCAATCTTATTTTCAGATTCAAGTGGATTTAAAGCAACTAAAGTCTAAAAAGAGAAAGATGGTCACTTCATATTGGTCAAGGGAAAAATACAACAAGAAGACATTTCAATTCTAAATATTTATGCACCGAACTTCAAAGCTCTCAGATTCCTGAAACAGTCCTTAATTAGTCTCAGCAATATGATATTCTATAACACCATAATAACAGGGGACGTTAACACTCCCCTTACAGAGCTGGACAGATCCTCTAAACAGTATTAAACAAAGATATAAGGGACTTAAATGAGACCCTAGAACAACTGTGCTTGATAGACGTGTATAGAACACTCCATCCCAAAGTTAAAGAATATACATTCTTCTCATTGGCCCATGGAACATTTTCCAAAATCGATCAAATCCTAGGACACCAAACAAACCTCAACAGAATCAAAAATATAGCAATGTCTGAGGACATTACATCAATGTCCACAAAAAAGGAGGCTTCATATTTGCCAGTAACAGCCAAGATGAGAAGCTAATCAAGGACACAATTCCCTTTCCAAAGAATGAGATACCTAGGAATCTACATAACAAAGAGGTGAAGGACCTTTATAAGGAAAATTGCAAAACTGTAAGAAAGGAAATAGCAGAAGATATTAACAAATGGAAGAACATACCATGCTCACGGTGGTGAATAATCAACATTGTGAAAATGTCTATGCTACCCAAAGCAATCTACAGATTCAATGCAATCCCCATTAGAAAACCATCATCATACTTTCAAGATTCGGAAAAAATAATTCTTCATTTGGTATGGAACCAGAAGAAACCCTATATAGCCAATTTTTAGTAATAAAAATAATGTCAGATGTGTCACTCTACCATACTTTTGGCTATACTACAAGGCCATAGTGATCAAAACGGCATGGTATTGGCATAAAAATAGAGACATTGACATTTGGAACAGAATAGAAAACTAACCTCTTATAGCCACCTGATCTTTGATAAACAGAACAAGAACATACACTGGAGGAAAAAAATCCCTATTCAATAAGTGGTACTGGGAGAACTGGATATCCACGTGTAAAAGATTGAAACTGGACCTGCAACTCTCACCACTTACAAAAATTGCTTCAAGATATATAAAAAATTAAATCTAAACCATGAAACAATACAAATCCTCAAAGAAAGTATGGGGAAAACATTTGAAGATATGGGACTGGGGAAAGATTTTATGAAGAAGAGTTCTGTGGCAAATGCAACAACAACAAAAATAAATAAATGGGACTTAATTAAACTGAAAAGCTTCTGTACATCTAAGGAGACAGCAATCAAAGCAAACAGACAACTTTCAGAATGGGAAAAGATATTTCTATATTACGAATCAAACAAAAACCTGATAATTAGAATCTATCAAAAACTCAAATTAATCACCCAGAAAAGACCCAATAATCCCATATATCACTGGACAAGAGAGATGAATAGAACCTTCTCTAAAGAAGACAGGTGATTGGCTAACAAACATATGAAAAAATGGCCATTGTTCCTAATCATCAGAGAAATGCAAATCAAAACTACCCTGTGCCAGGCATGGTGGCTCATGCCTATAATCCCAGCACTCTAGGAGGCTGAGGTGGGTGGATTGCCTGAGCTCATGAGTTTAAGACCAGCCTGAGCAAGGGCAAGACTCCATTTCTAAAAATAGCCAGGCATTTTGTCAGGTGCCTGTAGTTGCAGCTACTTGAGAGGCTGAAGCAAGAGAATCAATTTAAACCAAGAGTTTGAGGTTGCTGTGAGCTATGACACCATGGCACTCTACCAAGGGTGACAAAGAGAGACACTGTCTAAAAAAAAGAGAGAGAGAGAAAGAAAAGATGAAGACTTTGCATCTTTTGTACTAACCTGGATGGAGGTGGAACACAGTCTTCTTAGTAAAGCATCACAGGAATGGAGAGTACCACAGGAAGCAAGAATCCAGTGTACTATATTCTAATATGAAATCAGTAGATGAGTGAATACAAGGTGGGGTAGGGGAATGGGCAAGTGTGGAGAAGGGAGGAGGAAGAGTGGGAGGGTCACAGTGTATGACACACCCCTTGGGGGCAGACACAATTCTAAGAGGGACTTTACCTAACAAGTTCGATCAGTATAACCTAATTGTACCCTCAATGAATCCCAAACAATAAAAAAAAATTTTTTTTAATCCTACTTTTTATCAAAAAAATGCTACTGAGATAATGCTACTGAGATATTAAATAAGATAAGGACAGAAAAGTATTTGTTAGATCTAGTGATCTGATGGTCATTGGTGACCTTAGTGAGAGCTGTTTAGGTAGCGTGGTGTGGGTTGAAGCCTCAAGAACCAGATAGTCACAAGACTCTCTATTGGGTTAGGGGTAAGGAGAGCTGGAAGAAGGAATCATCCATAAATATCCAGGAAGAACACGCTATTGTGATAAATATCAATGAGTTATTCACACATGTTTATTGAATTTTATATGCAGGTTCTTAATGTAAAACATCACATTTGTATGCTTTCATGGACTTATTATATTAGAAGCACTGTATCATGAAATAGCCCACAGCCTGCCTAGGGAGGACTTATTTATAAGACTATTTATGTGTTTCCAAGCACACACAAAGAACATGGATTGATGTATTAAAATAATTACAAGAAAGTCTTTTAAAATTTAGTTATGTAAGTCCAAGGAGCAAAGATACTTTTTTTTTCTTTAGGCCTCAGAGTATTCAAATGTAAAATGTTAAAGGTGAATTCGGTATCAGTAATGAGATCACTTCAAGCTCCCCTATTTTATCAGCTTTATCTTCATTCATTCAACTTGGAAATAAGCACCTCTATACCCTCAGTGTTTTCACAGAACAACTTCTACTTCCTGCCCTAAGGAAGACGTGGCTTCTTACAAAAACAATGAGCTTTAACAAGCAGCTTCAACTAAAGCTGCTTGATGTTTAAACATCCAATTCTGGAGTAGAGAGGGTGTAGTGAGGGTGGTGTAGTGCAGGGAACCAGCACCCTCCTCTGACCCACTGCACCAGCTTCAGGGAAAGCGCCTCTACTCATAAGGGGCACACTACCTGCACATCTTTTACTCTTTCTCAGGATGACCACCTTCCTCTCTCCTGAATGTTTCCCTTCATTCACTGAGGACGCTGGCATCTAATTAATTGCCTTCTCTCTACCCAAATTCTTGGCATCACTGGCCAGTTGGAAATGTAATCCCAAGTCCTATGACTACATTTCTTTGCCTACTCAGATCTCTTGTAGGATACTGTCATCTTCCACAATGGCTTCACCTTGAAATTGTAGATTTGTATATGTATATCTCATTTTCTGACCATGACTGCCCATCTTCTAGTGTAGGCCTTCTCCTAGGTCGGGCCCCAACTCTGGGCTCCCATACTGCCCTGTTCATGACTCTATCATTTCTTTTTTTATCTTTTTGAGGCTGAATCTCACTCTGTTACCCTGGGAAGAATGCTGTGGTGGCACAGCTCACAGCAACCTCAAACTCTTGGGCTCAAAGGATCCTCCTGTCTCAGCCTCCTGAGTAGCTGAGCCTATAGGCAAGCACCATCATGCTGGGCTAATTTTTCTATTTTTAGCAGAGACAGGGTCTTGCTCTTGCTCAGGCTCCTGAGCACAAGCAATTCACCCTCCTTTGGCTCCCAAGAATACAGGCGTGAGCCACCGCTCCCAGCCTCATGACTCTATCTTATTACTCTCCATATCATACTGAAACTCTATGCTAACAAGTCTGTCTCCTTACTAGTACCTGGAGAGCAGGAATCATCTCATTCACCCTGCAAACCCAGTGTGGGGCACATACCAGGCCCTCCAATATGAATGAATGTTTCTGAGTGACATTTATAAAGAGTCACCCTTGGTATTTGAATGAAATGACTTCTGACTGCAGAAAACTTAGAGACCAAGAGAAGACCTAAGACAATTTAAAAGCTAAATTTCAAGGTGGAATATGAGAGGGCCCTCAAGAACTATAAAAGGGAAATTCCATGGGATTGCTAAGGTCCGGAATGTGAGAATGATGGGACAGACATTTCTTCTGGGAAAGGGTCAGCTCCATAAAGGATGTGACACCTGAGCTAGCCTTGAAGATTGAGTGGCGATTTGCATATATGACCACGGAGGAAGAAGGGATCTTGGGAAAAGACACCAGGTTGGTAAGGCATAGGGCTTACCTGGGGAGCAAATGATCTTGTGGGAACAAAGAGTACATGGGGAGAAAGCAAAAACAGCTAAGTTGACCTAATTTGGGAGCAACTGAACTATCAATTTTGATGTTACTTTGACAGTGACTAGACATAGGTACATTTCCTTGGTGTCTGATTTACCAATTAACCCTTACGCAACATGCCTTTCTTCAAAAGAATATTTCAGGAATTTTTTAAAAAATCTTTTTACAAAGGCTTTTCATCCAAGATGATAGTTATTTATTATTCCTACCTAAGCTTACCTTTTTTTTTTTTTTTATCAGCCTGGTCATTGTTTCCTATGACAACGTGATAAACAGGTTTGTTTGTTTTTTAAAGGAAGGTAAGGCCAAGCAACAAAGATGGGAATCATTTTCAATTCTTTCAATTCTTTAGATGATATTTTATTTCCATGAACATATTTTCCTGTTATTGTAAATTTATACTAAGTAAATAATGATGGCATTAACTGGCATTCTTGGTGTGCTTTTGATCATCTTTCTCAAAAAGCGGCTGCCAAGAGAATTTTCTAACAGACATCACTTAACCACTGAGTGGCTGAAAGCATTAAAGGCAATTAAGCAGCCATTATTTAAGAAGCTCAATGAAAATTATTTGCTTTCTCTGTTAAAGAACTTAAAACATGCGCACGTGTATACACACATACCACAGAGTTCCTTTACCTACTTTCTTGTAGAAATTGGACCACATCTTCATGCTCAGAGTTGCTGGCTCTAATTTTATTAAAAGCCCTCAGGCCAGGGATCCATTTCATACTTTTGGCTCTGCCGCTTGCTAGCTGTGTGATCTTGTGCCAGTTACTTAACTGCTCTGAGCCTCATTTTCCACATCAGTAAAAAGTAGCTAATGGCACCTACTTCCTCGGATTATTGGGGGAATTAAGTGAGATGATGCCGGCATAGTGTTTAGACACAGTGACAAACCCATAAAACGTGCTCAATAATTGGTAAATGCATTATTTTAGCCAGTGGTTCTCAACCTTCCTAAAGCTGTGACCCTTTAATACAGTTCCTCATGTTGTGGTGACCCCCAACCGTAAAACTATTTTCATTGCTATTTCGTGACTGTAATTTTGCTACTGTTATGAATCGTAATGTAAATATCTGTTATGCGGGATGCATTTTCATTGTTACAAAGGAGTCATGACCCACAGGTTGAGAACTGCTGTTTTAGACAAATACAGACTTTTTAGTAAACAAATCTTTTCTACAGAATGAATTCGTACCTAGATGCAAAAAATACCTCTATATCCACGAAACTGAACTGCTCTTAGTAATACGCTCCCGTGACTTTCCTGTCCTTTTCCATCACTACATAGCTAAAGCATTGCCAGATCTGAGACAATCCTAGTTCTGAGATGTTTTAACACTCAGCCTGAATGAATCATATATTCTTCTGTTAGCGGTACATCAAGCTTAAACTTTTCCAATGCATTCCTTTCTTTTTAATCTAATGAAACAGGCACCTCTTTCCTCCCATTTCAATATAGTGTCAAAACAGAATGACATTTACTAGTCCCTGATCTGATCCACATGCTGGACTGGCCAGTTTAGATTTAAGAACACAGACAAAACCACTGAGTTCTTTGCAACCATTGGCATATGTCCCAATTCCCAGTGAGAATATCCAGTTCTCCTTCACTGCCTGAATAGGGAGCTGTGTTAAGGCACTGATGAAACTGGCAATGTATAAATTATTATTTACATTTTTTTTTTTATTTTTTGGTTCAGGTTCATTGAAGGTACCAAGAATTAGGTTACACCGATTCCATTTGTTAGGCAAATTCCCTCTTATAATTGTGTCCCATCTCCCCCCAAGAGGTGTGCCATACACCATGTAAATTACTGGGCTCTCCTTTTCCTCCTTTGATTTGATGTGTCTTCCCGCGAGTGAGGTAGCCTGTGCCTGCAGTTCCACACTAAGGAGGCTGAATCAGGAGGATTGTTTAAGCCCAAGAGTTTGGGATCTCATCTCCTTAAAAAGGGAGGGGTGAAAGAACCACACATTTCATAAACTAAAAGTATTACTGAATGAAGTAAAGAGGATAAGTGATGAGTTCACATCTCCCTTCCCAGTCACCCAAATATGGGCCCTACCCAATCAATCTCTGCCCTTCCCCCACAAATGATGTAGAAAGTTAGAGGAGCCCTATTGGGCAATCACAAAATATCCTGGGCATTAGAAATTGAGTTCAAGTTAATTCCACATCTATCAAGTATCTAGGCTGTAAGACTTTTCTGTGCCTTCCAATGAGGCGAATATAAAACTACGTAAAATATGATCTCTGTGTTTAAGAACTATTACAAATGAATTTTTGTCCTTATCAGGAATGTACTGTCTCTGCCTAGATTAGCTGACATCTGTTTGAGTCCTAAAATCCCCTACATCAAGGGACTTTAATGATGAAAGGAAAATAGAGGATAGACCACCGGGGAGGGGAAATGTGTAAAGATAGAAAGTCTACCTTAATGTATCGAAACAGATTGCAGTATAAGTGGAGTTTTTTCCATTTCTTAGGCAGAGGTGCCCCCCAAGATTCTATCCCAGTCCAACTGATTCCACCCATCACAACCCAAACACACACTAACTTAATACAGTTTCTCTGGCATCCCCACTAAATCACTGATTGTAAAACACAGATTATGATATTAATACTTTTTATCTTCTTCACCTGCATTTCTAGTTTGAGGCCTCATCAACATAATCAAGGCACACCCCTCCTCTCTTCCTACACACACACACACACACACACACACACACACACTCTGAAGCTCTGTTATTGTGCTGAGTGCTTCATACCCAAATGCCTAAACTCCTGGCTCAAAGGCCCCCCAGTGCTTCCCATCTCTCTTGCCGTAAAATGGGGTGTCTTTACTGTGCCTACCAAAGCTCTGTGTGATCTGGCTCCTTCTCAACTCTCCAGCTTTATCTCCTCCCACTCCCTACCCCCTGGCTCTATTCCAGCCACAATAGCCTCCTGGCTTTCTCTGCACCAGGCCAAGCATGCTGCACCTAGGGGCCTTTGCAGTGGTCATTCTTTCTGTCTGGAAATTTCTTTCTCCTGATCTTTGCACGGCTGATTTCTTGTCTCTGCTTAGGTCTTAATTCAATGTCTTTTCCTCAAAGAGGCCTTCCATCACCCCTTATTTAAAGGACCTGCCCCTTCCCCCACCCCTGTCGCTTCCTATCACATCATCCTGTTTTATTGTCTTCATAGCTCACTACTCTCCAGGCAAAATGGCCTCTGAATTTTTCCTTCTGGCCTCAGGTCTTTGCATATGCTGTTAACTTCCCCTGGAATACCCCTCCCCTTCTCTTCTGGTGCCTCTTTCTCAATCTTTAGATCTCAGCCGAAGTCTCACCTCCTCAAAAAGGACTTCCCTGCTCACCTAATGTAAAGTAGCTCATGTCCCCTCCCACTACCCTTAGCCCTGACTAGCAGCCTCTTCTTTTCCTTCCTGAGGCATGTGACAATAGCCAATGGTATGCGTGTCTGTTTTCTTCCCATCCCCAACCCAACCCCAGATGCAAGACTCCATGAGGACAGAGATTTTTGTCTGTTTTGCTCACCACTGGGATTTAATTATTCCACAATGCATAGAAAACCAAAAAGATGTAGAAAAGGAGAGTGAAACACACCCTCAATTATCTCATGTCTGTTTGACTCGAAAATTTCCACTCATAACTTCTATACAGGGTGTCCTATGCCCAGATTTCTCTGGGACAGTGCTGGTTTCTTTCTCTTTTCCCAGCCTAATTATCTACAGTGCGCCCTTTCACTTGCAATTTTTTGGAGTTTTTAAGGAGATTGCATTTTTTACGCTTACAGCACTCACAGCACAACTTATCTTCCCAGAGTTCCCAATGCCTTTCTTTTACTGTCAAGAAATTAAGAAAAATGAAAAAAGGAAGATAGAAAAAAGAAAAAGAAAAATTCATTCTTCATGTATTCTTGGGCACATTTCTATGAGGGAAATGACTTGTGTGCCCCATATGTGTATAAAAGGGTAGAGGGAGGAATGCATCTGTTGACTACTACTGGAAAATAGTGAAAATAAGTCAAAATGCGTCTCAATTAAATGGGCTGCTTATCATTATAGTCCCTAAAACTGACCGAGAGTTTCATACGTGTTAGATACTTTACATGCCACATTTTATTCACTCTTCCCAAGAACTCTCATTCTCCCCATTCTTTTGTTTTAAATTTAATCTTTAAAATAGACAAATAAAAACAGTAAATGTTTATGGAGTACAATGTGGTGTATTGATATATGTATGCATTGTGGAATAATTCAATCAAGCTAATTAACAAATTCATTACTACACAGACTTATCATTTGGGGATAATGAGAACATATAAGATCTGCTCTCTTAGTAAATTTCAAGTATACAAGGCAAGATTACTAACTGTAGTACATTAGCTCTCCAGAGTTGATTCCTCTTATGTCACTGGAACCATGTACCCTATTAATAATATGTCCCCATTCCCTCCCTCACCCCCACCTTTAGCATATGGTAACTACCATTCTACTTCCTACGAGTTCACTTTTTAAGCTTCCACATATGAGTGAGCTCATGCAGTGTTTGTCTTTCTGTGCCTAGCTTTTTTCACTTTACATTAAGTTCTCTAAGTTCATCCATGTTGTCACAAATGACAGAATTTACATCTTTTTGAAGGTCAAATAGTATTCCATTGTGTGTGTGTTTGTGTGTTGCATTTTCTTTATCTGTTTAGCTATCAGTGGATGCTTATCCACTGTGAAAAATGCTGAGATGAACATTAAGGTGAAAATAACTCTTGATTTCCTTTCCTTTGGATATATGCCAAGAAGTAGAATTACTGAATCATATGGAAGTTCTATCTTTTATATATTTTAAGAAACCTCCATAGTTTTCCATAATGACTATACCAATTTACAGTCCCACCAGTAGTGCACAATTGTCCCCTTTTCTCATGGTCAGGACTTGTCATTTTTTGTCTTTTTGATAGAAGCCATTCTAACAAGGGTGAGGGGATGGTTGCAGTTTTAATATGCATTTCCCAGATGATTAGTGAGGCTGAGTATTTTTTCATATACTTGTTGGCCATTTCCATGTCTTCTTTTGAGAAATGTCTATGCAGGTTCTTCGCCCACTTTTGAATCAGGTTATTTGTTTTCTTGCTATTGAGTTGTTTACATCCTTATGTAATTTGGATATTAACCTCTTGTTTTACGTATACTTTGCAAATATTTTCTTTTTTTATTTCTCTTTTCTTTCTTTTACCTCTTTTTTTACATATACTTTGCAAATATTTTCTCTTATCATTAACCTTGTCTTAAAGATGAAGGAACTGAGGTTCAGGGAGGTTAAGTGATTTTTCCAAGTTCCCACAGTTACTAAGTGGCAAAGGTAGAATTCAAACCCATACCCACCTGATTCTGAAGCCTATGTATTTGACCATGACACCATACATGTGTTACCCCTTCTATATTACATTGCCTCCTAACTGCATTCAACAGTCAAAATCATTACAGAATATCCAGTATTTATCTTCGAAGAGGAATATGAAAGTAAATGGCTTCCCTTAAGTCTCACTCAAGCATACCTTTATTGATAAATCAATATTTCCATGAACAAAGGAAGTTTAAGTACAAATTTTCCCCCTCCCAAATCATAGAAATGTAGCTAATAAAACCCAGCAAAATCCACAATGAAATGTTGTCTATCAAATCCCCACTCTACCTTTGTGACTATATCCCCCAGGCCCATACACGGGAGGGAGCTCAAGTAGAGCTCTCCAGCAAGTTTGTAGTTGGGGAGCAAATGATATGTGATGTGGAGCAACTCTCAATTGCCCCACCTTACTACAGTCACTGTATTCAATTCCACCCAAATCTCTAAATACCTGCTGTGTGTTCACAACAACAGACCAGGCGCTGAGGACACACAGATGAAAAAAGAAAGTCCCCGTACTTGAGTCCTCAATTCCTGTGGTTGGGGGATGAAGGGAGGAGAGAAAAATAGCCGTGCAAAAAAAGACCAGTATGAGAACTTTGCTCCTCCTCTGAATTCCCATAGCACATTTGCTGTACGGTTCTCCTGGCGCATTCCCTCACTTTCTATCTGGTACTCTACAGAGAGGCAGTGAAGTGAAGAAGCAAATATGGCACAGGGCAACCAGCAGTGGCCTTAAATCCAAGCTTCTCCGCTTAAGGAGCTGTGTAATCATGAGGAAGTCATTTAACCTCCCTTAACCTCAGTTTCCTCACCTCGGAAATGGGATTTGTAGTTATTATCACAAACAAAAACATGGTTTAAAAAATAAAAGGAACATTAAAAAATAAAATGAGATATATAACATCTTATATATAACAGTCACCAGACTGTTGGAAGGACTCAGTTGGACGGATACCTGTAAAATGCCTAACACAGGACCTGGCACATAATAGTTCCTCAATAAAGAGCACCACTCATTATTCTTAAGAACATGCCTTACTAGAGAGTAAGCTCCTTGTAGGCATAGCCTGAATGTATTTTATCCCTGAGTCCCAAGAACATTGAGCACATGGCCTTGCACATAAGAGATTCCCAAAGATAGCTTGTATAGAAAATCAAAGAATGAACAAATTATTATAGTTCATGTACAACAATCTGTGATCAAAAGAGTTACAAACAATGTGCTCCAGGGATTCAGAGGAAGGAGGGCAGTGACACGCGTAGTTGCTGAGGACAAAAGAGAAAAAGAAGGGTGGGGAGGGGGGAAAGCTTTAAGGGAGAAATGGATATTGGTGGGAAGCAATGACAGGGGAAAGCATTTCTACCTGAGGGGGTCTAAGCCCACATCTGTCTGACTCCAGGGACTCACTCTTTTCAATGTTAGTCCAGATCCCCCCTCCTCTAGCTACAGTGGAAGGTTGTGGTATAGCAGAAAGCCAAGAAATCCAAGTTTGGGTCTGTCAAAGACTTGAAGTGTTATCTTACCTCTGGTGCTTCATCTCTCTAAGCCTCAGGTTCCTCACCAATTAAATGAAGACTTAAAAAAAAAGACATCTGTCTCACAAAGCTGTTGAGAGCCATGTGCTCAACAAATGGTGGCTGCAATTTCTATTCCCTCTTCTTTCCAGTGCTACAAATGAATCTACCCCCATACTCTTCATGGTTAGCACAAGAAGCTCAACATATATGTACTCTAAGCTGGCCAGGCATCCCAGTTGCTTGGAATCTTAGATTTTACACAGAGCTCTGTATGTCACTTTTTAGCCTAGGTTTGGTAAACACTATAAGATCTTGGAACACCCAAACTCTTTTTGCCATGATGAGAACTTCATGAAGCTTAACGATTTTGGCAAAATGGGATTGCTGGGTAATTTTGTCAAACTTGAGGCTCATTAAGAAACTTTCAGAAACACTTCCTCTAAAGGAAAATAAGATGAACTAAAAGCTGGCTGAAATACTGATTCGCCCTGCTGAGGAAGAAAGTGAGAGTGTTGCCATCTTACAACAACGACACGGGGGCGCCAATAGGGAGCTTTGCCTGTTCACTTTTATATCTAACGTTTTTGGTTTAAAGGTAAATAAAGCTATAGACTATATAAGACAAAAAGGAGGGAACTTCCAGAACCATGATGATATATTAAATTCCATCCCTGCCTCAATAAACTATGACTTATAAGGCTTGTAAAATCTTTACAGGGCTCCTGACAGCTCCACATGTGCTGATGGCCAGAAGAATGGAACCTTTTGCAAAACATCTGCTAAATCATGCATCTTGGCTTGAATTTCTCTGTCTGCCCATGATGACAAAATACAGAATGAGTGAAGTGCACTGAGGTTTGAGGGAGTAGATATGGGTGTCTTTGCACAATATAGGGGCTGCTTATTTAAAGTGGCATGCCGTCATAGCTTCCATCTGTAAGACGCATTTCCGACCATATTGGATAAAAGCTGCTTTCTCTTAATTTTAACCATGCCTGAGCAACATGGCTTTGTTGAACACATATTGAATTATACTGAGGGTCTACTGGAAGACACAAAGCTTCTGGTAACTTCTGACAAACATGAGCTTGAATAGATTATGCTCAGCAGGCTAAAAGAGTTTCCTAAGAATTTTAACTGGTGTTCACATACAGATGGAGAAAAACTGGGCTTACATGGACAAGCACATGGTTCTCCATTGTCCAGGAAAAATGTGAGTTAGAGTGATTAGAACTTATTCATATCGAACTGAGGTTTGCTTCAGAACTCAGTGCTTGTAGGTAGGAACATCAGTGAAAAGCAAGAGGATAAAAGGGGCTCTCCTCTTTCACCTTTTCCATGCTATGCTGTAGATTTTCATGGTTTTAAATAGTGTATTGCTCAGATGACTGGAATACGAGTAAGAAACAAAAGGAATTGGAACGATGTTCGTCTTCCTCTCCGCTCTCCTATCAGCTTTTACTAAGTGCTTCCCTTGCTGGCTTCAAGGGACTACACAGTGTGATAGAAGAAACATTCACATTTGATTGTGAGCCCTAGAACTGAAGTCAAGACCTTCTGCCTCTCTGATGTCCAGCCAAACCCTTGGGGTTGAGACCAACCGGATAACAATGATGCCACCTTTCTATCTGCTCACCAAACTGGCGTATTTGATTGCTTTACAAAAATACTGGGGTAGGAAAGAGTGGTTTTCACGACGTCAAATTACAACTATAGAGTGGATCAAAGTGGAAAATAACCAAAGCCTAACGTTCATTGGCTATTTCCATCCACCATGTGACAGGAGCAATGCCTGATACAAGCATGGATGTACAACAGTAAAAACCTGGGTGGGGTGACTGTCCTGTGAGTTCAGTGGAGCAGACGGGCAAGCGACCAGATAAGTGCAAGACAGAGGAATAACGGCTGTGATAGGGAGTACAAAGGTGAAGCTGATAAACTCTGATCGCAGGGCCTAGTGGGAGAGACACACTAGCAAATAAACAATTATAACACAAAGCGATAGAGTCTATGGGAAAAGAGGGATTGGGGACTGTGAGAACAGAGAAGAGAGGGTGACTTATTCCTCTACTGGGGAAGATGGAAAGGGGCTTTACATAGGAAATGTCATTAAACCAGACCATGAAGGATGTAATGGCTCAGAAAGTAGGTAGTCTGGGACTCCAGCGTATTAGCAACCACAATTTTCTACCTTCAAGTATGACTTTTTCTTTAGTCTTCACACAGTGTGCAGTAAAGAGTTAAACCTCACTTTGCCAGGCCTTTTAAGGTTCTTGAAATCCCAGGGGAGGAAAGACTCTAATCCTGCCTCATGGTGGTAGTAGAAATGCTTCAAAGGGAGGAAACTAGGAAACATCAAAGACAGGGTGTGTTTCTGAGTAAGTGAAAAGAGCCCTGGGTTTGAGTTCCAGCTTCACCATTAATGAACCAAATCATTAAATAACTCCACGATCTTCGAGAACACTTTGAACTTTCTCTCAGACTCAGTTTCTTGATCTGTAAAATGGTAAGAATCTTGTCTGCCTCTAGGTATGGTTATGGCGTTCAAGTGGAGTGATACAGGGAAGAGACTTTGTGAAGTATAAAGCCTGATACAAATGTCAGCTATTGTTTCCTGGCAGGGGGATGATGGGGAGGAGGTCGGCAGAGCAACTGAAACGTGTCCCTGGTGTCCTCTGCCAGGAACCCAGACCTTTCCCAGTGTTCGGTGCAGGCTTCCCGAGGGAGAGAAACAGCCCTTTCCCTGGTTCATGCAGAGAGTGAGAGGGAAAACAGAAAACCACGGGGGGATCCTGGGAGGGTGCCTTCGTGGTCTGAGGGACACAGCAAGTTGGTCCTGCTGCCTTGATCAGGAGGAGAGCAGAATTGGCAAGGAGATCCATACAGCGTTGTAAAGACTGAGAGCACAGTAAGAACAACCCAGAAGCGGCTCGGC
>NW_003852512.1:759310-776144 GCF_000181295.1 Otolemur garnettii
AAAGCCTGGACCTCAAGTCCCATCATACAGTCTTATTCCAAATGGGAAATTGTATTGCTTTACTAGTTTGCAGTGATACAGCCCCTCTGTGAACATGGCTTCCCTTCCTGTCTTGTTGCCTTTGGACTTGGCCTATAACTTGCTTTGGCAAATGGACTGACTGGACAAACCATATACTATGTACAAGCAGAGGCAAGCTTTAAACGGGTGCAAAGGTCAAATGTTTATGTCCCCATCAAATTCATATGTTGCAATCCTAACACTGAAGGTGTTGGTATTAGGAGGCAGGGCCTTTGGCAAGTGATTAGGCAGAGCCCTTAGGAATGGGATCAGTTCCCTAATAAAAGAAGCTTAAGGGAGCTCACTCTCCCTTTCCACTATGTGAGGACACAGCAAGAAGGCACCCTCTATGAACCAAAAATCAGGCTGTCACCAGAGACTGAATCTGCCCTAGCCTTGGTCTTGGGCTTTCCAGCCTTCAGAAGCATGAGAAATAAATGTCTCTTATTTCTATGCTACCTAGACTATAATAATTTTCACATAGCCGCCTAAATGGACTAAGACAATGATCCTATGTAATTTGGTTCTGTCCCTCCTTCTTCTGTCCTATGAAAACAGCACGCCCCATGTAGTGACTACTCTTTTAGCCTGGATTCCGGAATGAGAATTGTGGAGCCAAGCACAGCCCAACTGGATAAAGCCCAGCAGATCAGCAGCTGAACTGCAGCCTTCATATAATGTAAACAGAAGTAAACGAGAGTTTAAGTTAAGGATCCACGAACTAGGGCCTGCAGGGAAAAATATGCAAATATGGCCCACCACTATTTTTGGACAGCCGGTGGGATAAAAATGGTTTTTACATTTTTAAATGGTTGAAAAAACATCAAAAGAAGAATAATATTTTATGACATATGAACATTATGTAAAATATACATTTCCATACCCATCAATAAAGTTTTCGGGCAACACATCCATGTTTATCTGTTTACACAGTATATACGGCTGACTTTGTGCTACAGTGTCAGAGTTGAGTAGTTGTGGCAGAGACTGTATGATCCATGAAGCTTAAAATATTTACTATCTGGCCCTTTAAGGAGAAAAAAATATTTTCCAGGCTCTAATTTAAGCCCAGAGATATTGGGATTATTTGTTTGTAACCTGAGCAAAAGGTGACAAATACAGCAAAATACTTAAGTTCACCAAGTCTCAGTTTCCTCATCTGCTAAATGGAAAGAAAAATAAGACCAACCTCAGTGAGATTTTAGAAAGTTAAATCATGTAATATATCCAAGACACATAAGATGCTATCTGGCACAAACGTGAAGCGAACTGCCACGTCTGAGCATGGGGTGCCTACCTCTTCAGGCACATAACGAGTATTCACAATTAATATTAAGGCGCTATCATTGTCCTGCGGCAAACACAAGAAAGACAAAGGGAGGGAAAATGGAAGAGTAGGACAAGACAAAATGCAGCAGGACTGAGACACTGGCCTACTCACCTCTGGGAGATAATGCCCTGGATAAAGGGACAGTGCAAAATGAGCTCAGGTGCAATGCAGTTGTCATCAGTCCTGAAGTTAACATCAACTGCTTGGTTAAGTCTCTTTCAAAATCATCTATAAGGCGTCGCTTGACAATCAAACCTCTTTCAGGCTCAAGTCACAGGGTAAGAGTCCCCAAAGGGATGTTGTTAATGTCAAAAATATCTTCAAATACTACCCTTCAGGTTCTCAGGCTGGTACCCAGAGAGTGACCCACCTAGAACCCTCCTACTTGGTAGCCAAAAATTATTGATGAAAATGCCCTCAAAAGGTGATGGTCACACTGATCAGAAAGGTGAATAATGTCCTCCAAAGGGATGGTCACACTGATCTCAAATCCACATTGACTGAGGATTTGTTGAGCACCTGAATCCTGATGGTTAGAAAATTGCCTATGAATTGTTTCAATACAATGTTTTTCCTTGACGCTCATACCTATGTATATCAATATAGAGTCATCAATACAAATCCTCTGTGCTCCATGCTTATTCTGTTTTAGTCTTCATTCCCTGGGCACTAGGAGAAGAAAGCAGCACAGAGGTTTAAAGGATGACAGAGAAGGGCTTCAGAGGGCATTCTAGAGTCCCTTTGGATACTCAGAAGAGAAATTAAAATCCTTCAGAAAGAACAAAAATGCTGGTCCCTTCTGCTCCGCTCCTTCTGGAGCCCTGGGAGGCCTTCCTAAAATTAAATTAATTCCCTCTCTCTTTCAAAAAGCAGATGCAGTGGCAAGCTTATGTGGCTGAGCCACCTGATTCAACTCCACATTTTCCCCGGTGTAATCTACACTAGGCAGAATATTGAAAAGTATTCCCAAAGTAATAGAGTTTGAATTAATTACTTACTTTATTTAACTTGTACGGTTCTAAAACTGAAGTGTCTCATAGGTGATCTTTTGAAGGCCAGATGATGTGGAAATATTTTAGTCATTGGCCAAATATTTCGTTCTTTTCTCCTTTTCCAGATGTGAAATCCATTAGTTGCTAAGGCTGCCTCTGTGTTGTTGTAAAATGGGAACCAGAATGCTTTTCTCAGAAATATTAGATACTCCAAAAGTTTCTTTGGAAGCTCACCATTCAGAGCATCTGTAACATAAGGCTGGAAACTCAAAGGTACCTCTCCCTTGATACTTGCTATGAGGAATTTATCAGGCTCTTCTGAATCTGCTAAATCATCTTGACAGCTTGCTACAGCTTTTTCAAAAACACATGCACCATTTTGTCATGGAGATCACCTTTTTGTTTTTTTAAAAGAGTCTAAACAAGCCAAAATGCTTCCAAGTAATTTGGGACTGAAGAGAAACACATTTCCAAAAGGTCCCAGGGCAGCCCCTCTGTAGACATCCCAGACTGGCTCCCCAAGGCTGGGCAGACAGCAGGACCCCTATGCTTCTTGCAGGCCCCCATCTCTTCTCAGAAGCTTGAGGATACTTTCTAACCAAGCTCTGGGATTATCAATTTCCTTTTCTGTCATCGATGGCTGGGGTAGAACCCCAAAGACTTTACTGTTTCTTTCTTTCTTTTCTCTATGAATAAATCACGTAGAAATCAGCCACCATGCCTTTCCTGTCACTTAATGTGTGATCAGCATTTTCCCTTCATTTCCCTACACTACTCAGGCAAGGCAGAGAGTTTACATTCTCACTGGCTGTGTGTCCATTGCCCTACAGGGCTCCCTCACAGGCAGTCCCACTGTTCTCTGCCTTGTTGTTCCCACCAGAGAACCAGGGCTAAACCCTGTGCCCTACATTGTCATCATCAACTTATTTGTTGGTGTCCCACTGAAGTAAGAAGCTCTTAAAAACGGAGATCACATCTTATCCCTTTCTCTATCTCTAGGACCTCAGATTGCCTGGCAGGTGCAATAGATAGATGATAGATTGATAGATTATAGATGTTTAATGTATACATACACATATACACACATACATACATAAGATTATGTGTTTCTACTGTACCTTTCACACGTTTGGATACACAAATACTTAGCATTGTGTTATAATTGCCTACAGTATTCAGTACAGTAACATGCTGTATAGGTTGGTAGCCTAGGAATGATAGTCTACACTAGTAGGCTAGGTTATCTAGGTTTGTATAAGTACACTATGACGTTCACACAATAACAAAATCACCTAATGACACATTTCCCAGAAGGGCTCTCCATTGTTAAATGATGTGCGAAGGCATATATTGGTGGAATAAAATAATGAGTGAATGAAATTACCAGTTGGTCAATGAATTCAGTTACTCAAAAGTATCATGAAACTGAAGCTTATCCAGAACTTATGAAAGAAATACCTGCTAATTGCAGGGACTTATCTTTTCCTGGGCTTCTCTGAGCCTTTTCTGTTAAATTCCTGGTGCTTTGGAACGATCTTGGCAAGGTTTCTCAAGCTGTGAGTGAGTGAGATTATGGGGACAACTGTAATTCTACTATACACACCACAGTGTTCTCTGCCTGGAAGGGTATGAGAAATGTGTTCCTGCCCCTGTTAAGATTGTGAAATCAGGTCTTCCTGTTTCTCAGCTTCTTCCCTGCTTGTGCTGGTCCTAAAGAGGAATCACATTTGTCTGGGCATGGTGGCTCATGCCTGTGGCATCCCTCCTCTGGGAGATCGAGGTGGGAGGATCCCTTGAGCTCAGGAGTTGCAGATCAGCCTGACCAAAAGCAAGATCCCGTCTCTACTAAAAATAGAAAAAAACTAGCCAGGTGTGGTGTCAAGAAACTGTAGTCCCAGCTACTCAGGAGGCTAAGGCAGGAGGATCACTTGAACTAAGAGTTTGAGGTTATAGTGAGCTATGATGACATCATCATGCTCCAGCTTAGGGAACAAAGTGAGACCTTGTCTCAAAAAAAAAAAAAAAAATTCACATCCATCTACTCAATTGTGTCTTTGTCACCAAGAAACCTAATTATATCACTTTACTGATCTATCTCTCTCACCCTCTTGCGTTCCTCTGCCCTGTGTCAGAACAGGAGTTGATTGTCCTAGTGGTGGTAGTCATGGTAGGTGAATGTCACAACAGTGGGGAGTTGTGAGTGGTCTCAATTGATTTCCTGATGGAAATTCAACTTCCCTTGAAATTCTGCCCAGCTCTTATAATATTTATGCACATTAAGGCTGCCCTCCTCCCTTCTATGGACAATCTCTTATACACGACCTCAATCCTGACCCATTGCATGAAATTAGGGTTTTACTTAATGTAGTAAATTCTGAAAGTGGATTATGCAAACAGTGGATTATCTACAGAAGCACTGACAATCTAAACAGGCTTTCTAACTGTTCCCCTAACCTTCCACTCACCCCTGCCCCAACACACACACACACACACAGCCACCATATGCACACATCTCTTACCTATTTTCTCTTAATTGGTGTGACCTCAAGCAGTACAAACCAATTTTATCATTAACCTACGAAAAATACTAATTGGATGTCAAATATATTACCAAAACCTTGTATAATCCAATCAAACATTTGGCTTTGGATTGTTTTGCTTGTATATGAGGTGATGAAAACAAAATGAGTGTGTCAGGCACTCTGGGAGTTGTTTTAAATTTCCGAGGCCAATGAGGTACCACTCTGTAAATTACTATTTCAATACATTGAACAGAGCCCGGGTAGCCTAAATGAAGAAATATTTTTCCACAAGTGTCAGTTTACTCAGAGGAATAATTTCCCAGGTTAACAAAGATTAGCATGCAATCGATTCTACAGGCAGGGAATATTTTATACTATATTAGGTTCATGGTTTAATTGGCTGGAAGCTATTGTGAAGCTGTTGAAAAGGAATACATTTTATACTTATTGTTAACTATCAGTCTTAATGATTTATATTAATAATTTGCACCTGACTCCATATTCAACTGTAACAGTAAAAACAAAGTGCTAGTATAAGAGATAAGGTTCAATAGTCAAAAGTTGAAAAACTTTTTAAAATAACATTTATCAACAGGATAAAACACCTTGAAATTATTAGTCAGAGTGGATAACAATATGAAATTTTTCCCAATTCAAATTAATAATTTGAACAAAACTCTCAGACCAATTAGGAAACTGTTTATATATAGTAATCTTAAAACGAATTGTCCCTCTCTGTGGGAATCCTACCTATCAGTCAATCATAGCTCAGACGCTGCCTTTTTTTTTTTTTTTGAGACAGAGTCACACTTTGTCACTCTCAGTAGAGTGCTGTAGTGCCATAGCTCACAGCAACCTCAAACTCTTGGGCTCAAAAGATTCTCTTGCCTCAGCCTCCCAAGTAGCTGGGACTACAGGTGCCCGTCACAATACCTGGCTAGTTTTTTAGAGACGAGGTCTCGCTCTGGCTCAGGCTGGTCTTGAACCCATGAACTCAGGCAATCCACCCGCCTCAGTCTCCCAAGTGCTAGGATTACAGACACCAGACACTGATTTTATGAAGCTTCTCTAGATCTTCCAACAGGCTCATCGAGGAACAGAGTGGACACATTTCCCAACTATGGGAAAGAATTTCACTTGTTTTAGGAACTAAAAGGTTACTATTGTTGGAAAATAGGAAGCAAGGGGTAAGAGTAAATATGATCTTACTGATGACTTCCTCAAAGACAATTCCTACTGCAGTTTGAAGTACAGATTGAAGAGAGCTAGGAGTAGAAACAACACCAGTTAAGTTTATTGAGTTGTCCAGGTGAGAGATGATGGTAGCTTAGACTAGTGTTGTGGCCTTGAAAGTGATAAAAAGTAAGCAGATTTACTACATGTTGAAGGCAAAAATGTCAGAATGTGATGAATGACATGTAAAAGGTGAACTTTGAAAAAGAAATATGAAACATATCTTTCAGAATAGGGGCTTGAGTAGCTAGTTGGCTAGTTATGACATAGAGATGGGGAACCTAGAGACTTAAAATAGCAGTTTGGAGTATTTTTCACTTAAGACATGATTGTGGAATAAGGTAATACCAGTTCTCGCCTCTGTGCTAAAGCATCTAGGGTGAATTTCAGTCCAATTCGTTTGACTCACCCTTGTTAGTCAAAGCTGAACTGCTGAATTTATCAAAAAACATTTATAAAGGGTTGGCTATGTAGCCAGCGCTACCCATGATCAACAAGAAGGCAAAACATAACCCAAGAAAAGTAAACCAGAGTTTTTTGAAGGTCAATTTGTTAACTGACATTCCTGTTGGTAGTATACCAACATTAACTTGGAAAAACAAGCCACTCCCCAATTGTATGTGATATTCTCTATCAAGTAACATAGTTCTTTATGGGGAAAAAAATCTTTTTAAAAAATATACAAATTTGATAAATATTTCAGTAGATACAAAACTAAATTGGATCTTGAGTTCAATGCCAGGAATTAGGAAAAAGATGAAATAACATGCCATGTGAAATAGAAAAGGTATGTTACATTTAAAAAACTAAAGTAAGAGTCAGTAAGGGTATAATTTTTGCCACTTATTTACATTTTGACCTTGGGGAAAAGTCACTTAGGTTTATGGGCTATAATTTTCCCATTTATAAAATGAAGGGATTGGATTAACTGATCTCTAAGATTTTATTCAACTCCAACACTCTGTGAGTTTAGATCAGATAAAGTCTCACTGGGAGACTCCAGGCTAAAGATAGAGTTAGGTTACTATAACAAGTCTTTCCTAAGACAATAAGGAGATGAAATTCACTCAACAAAAAAGGAATTCTTAAAAGTACATATTGTCAAAGCATAAAAGATTTAGAAGCGTGGAAATTAAAAGTTGTAGCATCAATATGGACTCTAGAAAAAAATTACAAAATAAGAATTTTTCAGTGTTTCTACGCATCATCAAGAGACAGTGATCTTTTGTAGGCAGCAATTTTGGTTATTTAGATAGAATGTACCAGGAGTAAAGAACGGGGAGTTTTTAGGACCCCAGACCTTGACAGAAACATCCTAGAAACCCAATTTCTCTTTCCCTTTGCTGTGATTCTCTGTTCATGAAGCTTCCAAGTGGTAGATTACATTACCAAGTGGGGTGCCTATCAGACAGCTGGTCCCATTTATCAGCCTAGGGGCCACTCTCATAGTAAACTAATTAACCAACTTTCTGATTTACATTTCGTCTCTTGTGAGGATTTTAAAAGTGAATTCATTCACTGGAACCAGAACACCCTTCGGTGACAAGAATAAAATGTGTCTCTGTACCCACAAGGATGAAAACCAGCCCCCGGAGCCAAAGTGGTCTCAAAGGCACAGGAACACAGGAACAGTAAAGCCCCCAAAGGAGGTCAATCTACCACAGCGGTCAGAGTTGTTTTATATTTTGGTTGAGATGCAGAATGTTATGGAGGTTCTTGCTATGTCCTGGCACGCTTTGGCTCTTCTAATTTTTTAAATGCTCACGAACAACAAAGGTTTTGCACGGGCTGGTCTCAGCCCATTTCTGTCCTCTCCACATCCCTATGGCACCAAGTTTCCATTACCCTTCAAACTATGAGAAAAGCACACAATTTAATGGTAAAAAATCATCTGAGAATTTTATCCTGGAAATGGAAAAAGCACTTGGCAGACATCATTAATTCATCCTTACCACAGTCCTATGAGGCAGATGTCGTCCTCATTTTCTAGATGATAAACCAGAAGTTGTCTCATAGAAGTAGGAAGGTCTTAGTGTATTAAATTGCTGGCAAATGTATTCCTCTTTCTTACTTCAGTTTCATTCTTTCTAGAAAGCAACTACGCTCTCCGAATTCTTTTCATGTTTACGAGTCGCTTACATGTTGTAAAGTGATTTTCCCATTTGTCAAATATGCAGAGTGATTATTAAACAATGCACATCGGAGCACTTTGGTGTGTATGTACCCTCTATTTAAAATTCGACAGTATTTGGAGAGCAGCACTAAGAATTATACTACACTATTAGCAAACTGGGAAAATATTATTAGACGGATTCTAGAATATAGCTTCAGCATGTCTTTATGTGAACAGCTTCAAAATTAGTTCTTCACACAATGTTTTATTATCAGCAGTGAAAGAACTTGGTTCAGTTACAGCAAAAAGTGACAAAATGAAAACCAATTAAACGATGTGGGGGAGGGGTTGTCTGGAAACATCTTGTTTAAATTGTGCAGTAAACATGTGGTTTCTAATTCTCTTGGTTACTGGGTTTCCTCTCAAAGGATGAGAAGCCTTGTTCCCCAGTTCCCGGGTCCTGTACACGGTTTTTGTGCCATTTCTGGAGTCTGCTTAAGTCTGGATTCTTTTACAGAAAGAAGAAAATAAAGACCAAAAAACATCGAATTCTTCAGATTTGATTTGCTTTTCCTTTTTAAAATGTGAATGCAGAAAAGTCCACAGAAAGGGAAATAAACTATCCGATAATTTGATGTCTGGGCTCTGGGACCAAGAGTTTTAAATTGGGTAAGCCGGCCTGAAAGCACACAGGCTAATGAAAGGTGGCCAAGCCCAGAAAAAGCCAAACCAGAAGTTGAGCCCTGGGGAGTAATTAAACCAGGAAAAGACCAAAAATACTTCTCCTAGAAAGAAATGAAAACGCAAGAGTATAATCTCTCTCCAAACTGACTGATCAACTATCTTAAACAGTGAATGCCCTCTCTGAGAATACAGCTTCCCAATCTTGTACTTTTCCTCAATTCATTTTGAAGAAAAAGTTCAAAGTCTACATTCTGTTGCTGTCAGGCATACTTTTCACACCTTGAAGGAAAGGAATTCAAAATTGGTTTTGAAGTGTCTTGCAGACTGAGACCCTTTTTTTAACCACTTTAGTCTGTTTCTTTTAACAATTAGCTACTTATTTAGGAGTGTGTGGGGAAAGGAGAACATTACCCCCCCACAGAAAATAAAATTGTGCTTCCACTTTTGAGGCTTTTAAGCTACATTGGACTCAACTTCAATAAGCATGTCAAAAGACTGATTTGAAAGAATAGATTTTCTCTGCCCCAGGCCCAATCCATAAAAAAATACAATTGATCCATCTTCAGGAACACTTCTAAATCCCCTGAAGGAGGCTATAGATATTTTAGCAATTAAAGAGACTCGGGATTGGAAATATATAATATGGAGATATATTTAAAGTTACCAAGTTATAGAATTTTTAACTAATTCCTCGTCAACCCGTGGCTATTCCATTTGGAAGATTTCTTAATGATTTTATAAAATGAATCCATTTCATCAAAATGTGTTTCCAGATAATAATACAAAGGGAAGAAGGCAGACTAGTTTCTGACTTAGGCATTAGCTTCAGAAGTTCAGAAGACTGTGGCCAGGCACAGGACCCTGGAAGTTGTCAAGGAAACAAGAGTGGCTTTGTGTGTCAGGTAGGCTTCTCTTTTGCCTCTGCCTTTGCACGTCTTCATTCGCACGAACTGAAGTGATAATGTCTGCACCTCGGGAAGGTTCCAAATCATGAGACACGTGTGTTCAGAAATATCCGAAAGGAAGAATAGGTTCTTAAATAGCACAAAATACCTAGGGAAAGCCTAGTTAAAAATATACATTCCATTCTGAAACGTTTCTCAAAAATTACATTTTCCTTAGACTAAGAGACTTTTGGATGGAATCCTTTGAATTAAGACTATCAATATTTGTAACTGTGATTTTTTCAAATGCTATTCTTTCATTGCCTCGATAACTGCTCTTAGAGAAAAGACAAAATGTCACAATGTTTCGCTCTGGTCATCCCAAAGTTATGAACTTAATTAAAAACCCACTGATGGTCCTTCCGTTCATGAATAGATAAACTGTGGTATATCCATGAAAAAGAATACTATTCACCAATAAAAAGGAAGGAAAACAATATGTATGGATCTCGAAGCCTTATGATAAATGAAAGAAACTAGACCCAAATGGCTACATGTTTAAAGAGTCCATTTGTATTTTATTTTAGAAAAGGCAAAACTATAGGGTAGAAAATACATCAATGGTTGCCAGAGGTTGGTGGTGAGAGAGCACTCATGTTAGAGAGATAAGGGAGAATTGGGTAAAGTGATGGAAATAGTCTGTATCTTGATTTGGGTGGTAATTAGGTAGCTGTCAAAACCCACGGAACTATACACTTAAAAGGGTGAATTTTTGTTGTATAAAAACTATACTTCAATCAACCTTTTCAAAAATATAAACTTACGTTTAAGTCTCCCCTCAAAAAAGAAACACCCACACTGGTGGTTATTCAGGTTGTGTCTAGAACTTCTCAGGATAGTCATACACCACAAATTGAAATGATCCCAGTACAAGGAACACTGAAGCAAACATTTAATACAACAATCATTCTAATACTATTTTTTCTATTAAAAAATGTTTTAAAGTCTCAGTGTAAATATCATAATACCAAGAGTTATACTTTTCAAGTAAAAGTGACCTAAGATTATTTCAAAGTAAACTACAAAAGGGTAGTTCTTCTAGAATATGGCTTACACACACATGCACACAAAATCTCTAAATCTAAATTAAGTTTTCCAATTTATAATATAATGAATCACCAATAAGGTGACATTTAGAAATATTTTACCATTAGACACATATTGTACTTCTACTAAACCAATATTTTATTCTACTTTTGGTTAGTATTCTGACTATTATACTGAAAACCTTATAACTTATGTTAATCCAGAGAGATAATACAAATGAGACAAATATTTATAGTACATTTAACTTTTTTACTACCTTTTTGTTACTGCATTCAATTTAAATAACAATATGGTGTGGATGGTGCCTGTGGCTCAGCGAGTAGGGCAACAGCCCCATATACGGAGGGTGATGGGTTCAAACTCGACCCCAGACAAACTGCAAAAAATAGCTGGGCATTGTGGTAGATGCCTATAGTATCCCAGCTACTTGGGAGGCTGAGGCAAGAGAATCACCTAAGCCCAGGAGTTGGAGGTTACTGTGAGCTGTGACACCACAGTATTCTACTGAGGGCGATGGAGTAAAACTCTGTCTCTAAAAAACAAACAAACAAAAAACCAATATTGTGAATTATATGCAACGACCTGCTTTATGGATAAGGAAAGAAAGGCTGAATTAAATACACTGACTTATCCCAAATCACCCAACCAGTTTATACTACAATTTGGATTCAAACGCAGCTCTGGATGTCACTCTAAGATGACTGAGCAAGGAGTACGCTTTGAAGGGTCAATTGGGCATTAAAATAGGTAGGTCTATGACTATTAAAACTCTTGCAGTATAAAGATGGAACATCAGTATCTGATTCAAAGTATAGCACTTTACACTCACCCAGACCATCTCATTTAAGGACTTTTCTTAGGTTCGACTATGCTGACTTCATCCATTTTTTTTCTCCATCTCAAATTGATTGTCTTCCTTTCACAGGGTTTTAGAAAATATCTTTAATCTGCCAAGCCTGCAGTCATAGTCAGGCATTTGAATGTTATTTCACGACGTGTTTGTAAAGGAAAAAGCCAGTACACTAATTTAGAGACAGCCTGTGAGTGCTCGGTGTTAGACCTGGTGTTACACTTCAGACACAGAAGGAGCAGGGGTAAGTGGGGAGAAAACAGCATTCCCACCCAGTTTCCAGCATGCGTTACAGAAAGTGGCCACAGACAAAACACACATTACAGTGTAAAAATGACAACACCGCCTCAAATTGCTTCCCCTCTTTCTCTCAGATGATTAAAAGATTAAAGAAAACATGGCTGCCTTTTTCTTGTACCGAGAATTCTTTACTTGTGCAGAGAACTGTGATTCAGCTAACTTTTAAAAGTTATCCAGTAGTCTTAACTGATTAAATCCTTCCATGGTTTGCACCGTGAAGGATTTCTACCTCATCTGTGTACCCTTGGAATCTTAAGGTACTTTGTTTCAGATTACCAAAATCCGTAGCATTTTAAAGTCAAATCAAGTTCCCCAATTTTGCCATTGAAGGAGGGACTACCTTTCCAAACTAAATTATATATATCATCTGACAAATGTCTGTTTGAAATGCGTCAGAAGGACATAGCTTAAAAGCCTATTAATACAAAGCCGACATATGTAACACAGAGATGTTTAATATTCATCTTCTGGAATATAAAACCCCAAAGTTGCTGAACAAAATGTTTACATAAAACTGATCAGAACTGATTACTTTTCTCGAAGAAATGGTAGGGGCAAAGTCAGCAGAAAGTCCACAATGAGTTTCTTGGAAATTAAAGAGAAGCAGCGTCTGCGGTTATGTCTACTCTTGAGTTTTCACATGTGGATCTATAGGAAGGGCATTTGGGCTTTGTGATTATGTTTCTTCTGTAGACCGATTTCAAGCAACCCCTTGGTCAACCCCATCTGCAGGGCAGTTTGCAAAGTATTTTTTTAAGCAGCTTAAAACCCTGAGATAAGAAAACAGCCAAGTTCACACTATGTTTTGAAACTTCCTGACTTTTAAGTATTTTGAATGCTCCTTTAACACTGTTTTGAGTCCCTTTTGTATGAGTTTGTCCTCACAGGTCCCCCCCCTTTGAAAAGAAAATTTTAAAAGCCAGTTGGCTGTGAAGTCCCTCCCACAGGCACTTTTAATTACCTGACAAATGTTTCCCATACTTCTCATTCCCTTCTACTGCTGAGAGAGCGAGCTCTCTCAAGAGAGGGAGGGTTAAGGATTTGTGTGTGTGTGTATACACGTGTGTTTGTGAGTGTGTATGTTTGTGAGAGTATGGGTGTTCACCAATGTGTATGTGTTTAAGGGGAAGCCACTTCCTGAGCAGACTCAACCAATTGAACATAGACAACAAGAAAAAGGTTTAGGTTTTTTTTTTCAAAACTACATTACAGTTATTGGTGTTTTCACACTTGGCATTTTAAAGGACCCTATTCTACTGTTCATTTCCTTCAGGATATTTTTGTATGCTACAAAACTCTCTGGCAACCACATGTCATATTCTATTCTTTTAAAATCTCATTAGGTGGCCTTGTTCTCTCCACTATATTGTCTTCCTCGGGTGTTTAGGGGAGGGCCAGATGCTTAGAGAAGATCCAAGGAATGAGGTAATGAGACTTGTTTCATCCAGAATGGTTCTGGACTGTTGACTCACTAAAAACATGTAACTTACAAATACATGCACTGGCAATGCCAAATACATTCAAAAGAAGAAACATACACGTATAAACTAGAAAAATAGATATCAAAATGCTAAAAGATTGGGACTATGAAAAAGGAATTTTTTTCTTTCAACTTTTTTTTTTTTTTTTTTTTGAGACAGAGCCTCAAGCTGTCCCCCTGGGTAGAGTGCCGTGGCATTACAGCTCACAGCAACCTCCAACTCCTGGGCTCAAGCCAGTCTCCTGCCTCCGCCTCCCAAGTAGCTGGGACCACAGGCGCCCGCCACAACACCCGGCCATTTTTTTTTTTGGTTGCAGCCGTCATTGTTGTTTGGCGGGTCCGGGCTGGGGATTCAAACCCGCCACCTTAGGTGTACGTGGCTGGCGCCTTAGCCGGTTGAGCTATAGGTGCCGGGCCTTCTTTCAACGTTTTAAGAAAAAATTGTAATGTGTGCATTTTCTTTAAATGGAATATTAAATTCTAAAATGATGGGGTTTTTTACATCATAGAGAAAACAGTTATGTATTCACTGGTTAGTTGGGTTACATTTTTAGCAATCACTACAAGTGCCTTTTATTTTTTAAGATGTACACTTTTATTAAACTGGTCTCAAGTCAGTGTACAGGTAAGCCCTGGCTACCTCCACATCTCCACCCAGTCCCAGGGAGACCAAAAAATATGGAACGCTTCCCGAATTTGCGTGTCATCCTTGGGCAGGGGCCATGCTAATCTTCTCTGCATCATTCTAATCTTAGTATGTGTGCTGCTGAAGTGAGCACTACTACAAGTGCCTTTATGAGCACTCTTTGGTTTTGCTGATAGGTAGTAGTGAATTATGCTTTCACATATCCCCCAAAATTCTGAGTTTATTTATGCCATAGCTAGAATTCCTTGCTCACAGCAAGTTGGAGCCTATAAATTTCATTTTATCAATAGAGATAAAACTAATTATTTCCACCAAGGGCAGACTTTCACAGAGCGCCTCCATGGTAGAGATTAGTAGTCTCTCCCTCCTTGGATTTCTATGGAACTTACTGTTCGCAAAGCTTACTTGGCATTTAGAATTATTAATGACTTAGAGTTATTATTTTTTCAGGTGCATATGTTTCATCTAACAATTAGATAATAAACTCCTAGGAGAACAGTGATGTTTCTTGTCCAAAGCTTCACATTTTAACATCTTTAAAATGAAAGATAAAACACAATTATAGCCCAAAAAGAAGGAGAGAAGAGGAGCGCCAGGGGAGGGGAGGGGGATGGATGGATGGAAGGAGGGTAATTGGTGGGACCTTACCTACTGTGCATATTGCAAGGGTACATGTCAAATAGATTAAAAGAGTAGAGTATAAACGTCTAAAAACAACAATTAGATAAGTGAGGTGAAGGCTATGTTAACCAGTTTGATGTAAACATTCCAAATTGTGTATAAAATCAGCACATTGTGTCCCATAAATGCAGTAATGTACACAGGTATGATCTGATAAAAAAAATTAAAATTAAAAAAAGAAAATGAGAAAAAATAAAATAAAATGAGATTCATTGAGTGTTTGTGACTGTGTATCAGGCTCATACATATACCTGGACCAATCACAGGGGGTTGGAGTTGGGGGTGGGAGGATGGAGCTAGCATGACCAATAAAGACTGGTCCTGAGTCACCCTGTCACTTTTCCTGAGCATATAGGAAAGAGAATACCAGAACAAAACAAGGGCTTCACCAACAAGGAGGAGGGGGTTGAGCTGGTCAGGAATGGCAGGTAGCAGCAGCAGCACCAGCACGTGTTCATAGCATGATGATGATGTTGAAGATTTCAACAATGGGAGCATTAGTTGCTCAAACACTGGGATCTAGCACAGGGAGAGAAAATTAACAAATGTAATAGGACAGATACCACTCAGCATGATTTCTAATACTATACGTGAATCACATCGAATTTATAAACACATATTATTATCACCAGTAAATACTCACAATACCGTCAATTACATACCTTTCTAGGCTTGAATGTGCTGTGATATTATAAAATGTCTATGCCAGAGACTTTGTTGTTTCTCTCAGTTATTTTATTTCTCACACGCAGAAGACAAGAGCAACAGATGGAATAAAAAAAGACTTCTATTGTAAAATTGACAATTGTGATTTGATAAGGCCAAGGATATCAATTGATTAATAGTATAGACTCAACGGGTGTGTAGTAGTACATTCTATTCTGTTTTTTAAACATGGATTGTTGGATTTTTGCATTATGCATTTGCATTTTCCTACAGGCTCTGCACAGTAAATACTGAATAAGTATCTGATGAATGAATCAATGAGTCAGTGAGTAGATTGTTGAAATGTGGAAAGCAGAGAATATAATTCCCATGCATCAGGGAGAAAAACTATCTTTTCCTTGCCCATTGCAAGGTTCGGTTTGTGAATGAGGCATCTACAATAAAAGGCAGATTAGCAAGAGAAAAGCATACAAATTTAAATTTTATGTAAATTTTATATGATGCAAGAGCATGCAGAAATGAAGACTCAAAGAAATGGGTAAGCCTATGTGTCCCTGTGCTTAAGTATAAGGAAGAGTGGACAGTCATACAGAAGCTTATTAGACACAGTGGGTATGATCCAATGGTAATAAATTGGGGGAGGAGAAGCCAGCAAGGCTTGTTTGTTCAGGGCATCCCTGTGTCCTTGTGTCCTCAGGGACATGGGCATTTCTTTCTTTTGGGTAAAGGGAGGGCACCTGTGGAATGAGGGTCCTACGACCTACTTTAGGAAAGTCAGCTAGGTTTTACCACAGGTTTCAGTGGAGAAGCAAGATGTCTGATACAATGTGTAGATAACGTTTTTATTAACAAAGTAGCATCAAGTAAGAAATCGTGGTGCTGTGTACAGTATGGAAAAAAACAATAGAAATGACATGACTAGAAGGTCACAAGGTTCTAACCCTTAAGCCACATGTATGGATGCATCTTCACAACCCATCTAATCAATTAGCTAAGGGAATTCAAAATCTGGCTTCTAGCAACTGAGTGCAGTGGCTCATGCCTGTAATCTAAGCACTTTGGGAGGCGGAGGCAGATGGATTCCTTGAGCTCAGGAGTTTGAGACCAACCTGAGCAAGAGCGAAACCCTATCTGTACTGAAAATAGAAAAACTAGCCAAGCATTGTGGTGGGCACCTATAGTCCCAGCTATTTGGGAAGCTGAGGCAGGAGGATCTCTTGAGCCAAAGACTTTGAGATTGCTATGAGCTATGATGCCACAGCACTCTACCCAAGGTGACAGAGACT
>NW_003852512.1:776562-789467 GCF_000181295.1 Otolemur garnettii
ATATATATATATATATATGGAAAAAATAGAAGATAGACACAGGCATTTTATCAACTAATCCTGGAGGCAATTTATTTAACAAACTTCTGGCAAACTTTCCCTCTGCACGTAATGGAAATGAAGAAATGTCGATGGAGGAAATGAGACTAAATGAAATAATGTAAATGAGAGGCTTATACCTTTAAAAGAAATGAACCCTAGAAATAGGAGGCAAGAGTGTGGAGTAGTGAAGAAGCAGGGTTCCAGCGGCAGAATGCCCAAGTTCAAGTCAGTTGCCACCAATTACTGGAAAAATTTCTTAAGCTCTGAGACTCAGTCTATTCATCTCTACAGTGAGAGATTACTTAAGTGAACACCTACTTGATAGAATTGTTGTGAGGTTAAATAAAAATATCCAGCTCAGTGCATAGTATGTAGTACCTTCACAAGCACACCCACTGACTCCATGGTAGCCAGTAGGCATGAACATAACCAGTTCACCCCCATGTTTTTACCAGTATAATTGAAATCTGGCCACTCTTTGGATGTCACTTATAATCCCACCCAGCCAGAGTACACAAGTGCTTGGTAGTCAGAAGTCAGAAGCATGCTTTAATTTTGCCACCAAAAACTTGTTTCTCTCATTCTGCTAGCTCATCAGGGCGGCACCTCCAGCCACGTGCTTCTCTGACAATAATAATACTGCTAGTCAGTTCATTCCACTCTAGTGCTAAGATGTACAAAGAAAAACAATTTCAGAGTTCTTATTCTGGAACTTTTGAAAATAACAGTGCTGCACTTGCAATTAGCACAGCATTTTCAAAAGTATAATTTTTAACAAAAACATTTTTTTATGGATGTATCTGATGGGAAAAGATAAAAAATACTACACTGTACAAATAAGTCACATACCAAATTAATGTATTTTGCTATAGGGATATCCACACATATTCTGAATGATAGCTTAATCCCTCAATGGACAGAATGGGTTTACAAGAGAAAACTAATGGAGTTGGATTTGGCCTATAAATGTAGAAAGTATAGCTGTGCAAATAAAAATGACTATTTGAGCTTTTTAGAAATAAAAAATTAAATATATAACAATAGGCCTTTTCTTTGAGATAGGGTCTTGCTTTGTCACCTGGGCTAGGGTGCAGTGGCATCATCATAGTTCACAGTAGCCTCAAACTCCTGAGCTCAAGCAATCCTCCTGCTTCAGCCTCCTGAGTAACAGGGACTGCAGGTGCCCGAGAATAGGCTTGTAAATCACTCTCTAAGAAGCACAAGGCTACTCAAAATATGGTAAACACAACATTGGGAAGAAATTTCTTCTTCAATAATGGTACCACCATGATCTCAAATTTAACTCCTCCCCTTCTTCTACTCTAAGTCCTACCTAGTCATCTTCATAAATAATGGAGACTTTACATCTTTTGTATTAACCTGGATGGCGCTGAAGCACATTCTTCTTAGTGAAGGATCACAGGAATGGAAAAGCAAGTATCCACTGTACTCAATACTAACATGAAGGCAATAGATTATCTGATACATGCCCACATAGGAGAAAACCTCAAATCAATTCAAGATGGTGGGTGGAGGAACGAGGGAGGGGGTAGAAGGGAGGAGGAAAGGGATTGGTGTGCTCCCACTTAATGGGCACAAGGTAAGGGTATATGGCACACCTCTTGAGTTCAGGACACAATTACAATAGAGACTCTACTTAACAAATGCAAATATTATAACTTTATTGTTTGTACCCTCGCATTAACCTGAAATTAAAAAATATAATAGTTCTTCTACAATTCCCTCTTCTTTGTTCTAACTCCCTCCATGCTCTCCGGCTTTGTCTGTGCCTTTTCACTTCACTTAGTCTTACTGAAATGTTCTCTTTTAACACATATTTCTTCTCATCACCTCTTTCTTTTCTTCTATAATATAAAACTATGATCAAACAAATCCATTATGCTTTTCTCTTGTTAACCTTTTTTTTGTTAGGTGGGTGTTATCCATGACCCTTATGAAAGGGAACAAAGAGATCACTCCCTATTTTCCCCTACAGTAGTTATCTTGGGTCTTCTAGGTCAACATTTCCTTTTTGCCAGATGCGGTGGCTCACACCTGTAATCCTAGCATTCTGGGAGGCGGAGGCCTGTGGATTGCCTGAGCTCACAAGTTCAAGATCAGCCTGAGCAAGAGTGAGAACCCCATCTCTAAAAAGTGTTTGAGTGTTGTGGCAGGTGCCTGTAGTCCCAGCTGCTCAGGAGGCTTAGGCAAGAGAATCACTTGAGCCCAAGAGTTTGAAGTTGCTGTGAGTTATGAGGCCATGGTGCTCTACAAAGGGCAACAAAGTGAGACTTTGTCTCAAAAAAAAAAAAAAATCCTTTTTAAGCACATAATCTAGTGGTGTGCCTGACCTGCTTTGTGTTGTAAGTACCTAAATTCACTTTTATTATATGGTTGCCTACTTATGTGTTCTAAACACATATGATAAAATCCTGATCCTAATGGAAGCAGAGTTTGTATCTTCCTGAAGCACTTCCAGAAAATCATTATATGGCTGGCTCAACTAGATGTTCAAGCCCTGCACAACTGGATGCATGAAGGAAACAGAAGTCGTGGATCTCTTAGGATGAAACTAGAATTTTGAGAGTGGGATGTGAAAAACCTACGGCACAAGTGAATAAACCAAATGTGTTAGTTGATCAGCATTTTGCTGTATCAAATATTTCTGGAAATAAGTGGATAATTGGCTGGGTCTTGGATATATTTTTTAAAGTATCGTTATACAAAGAACTTCATTTTAGAGACACTTTTGATAATAGAATTTAATGCCAAGACCAAAATGGGTTTATGACCAATAAAATATTAAAATGTAGCATATTTCTCATTGTATTTGTGACTTGAGTCATTCAATAATACAGAAACGCTGTTGGTGCTGTATGCCTGAACTATGTTAGAATTTTGCAGCTTCAAGAACATTGCAAACATATAGCAGATTCCCAAAGTTAATTATAGTGGTGTTTCTTAAACCCAGTGAGAAATCGATACAGCTTGTTTCCCAGGGTTAAAATTTAGACATACTATATACATTTGTTATCATCTGAAATTTTTCATATAGCATCTAAACTTGGAGAGACTATTGTGTATGTGTGTGTTAAATTTCTTTAAAATTACTGCTTATAATTTTAGACTCCAGAACCCTAAAAGTTACAAATTGTTTTAACCACTCCAATTTATGGAAGGGTGGAGAGAGAAAGAATTTACACAGACACGAAATATTGTATATGGATAATCTGGAAAGTTACAAATTGTTTTAATCACTCCAATTTATGGAAGGGTGGAGAGAGAAAAAATTTACACAGACATGAATATTGTCTTGTGCTTCATCACTTTCCTCACTCATACTGATTGATTTGATTTTTACTCACCATTATAATACAATATAAACATATAAACATTTGCCTGGCAGCAATTTTAGTCATTAGAAAAATTTGAAATATGAAGTCAGGTTTCTAAAAATAATTTACGAGGCTGAGTGAAGTGGCTCGCACCTGTAATCTTAGCACTTTAGGAGGCCAAGATGGGTGGATTCACTGAGCTCAGGAGTTCCAGACCAGCCTGATCCAGAATGAGACCCATCTCTGCCAAAAATAGAAAAATTAGCCAGGTGTTGTGGCAGGCACCTGTAGTCCCAGCTACTCAGAAGGTTGAGGCATGGGAATTGCTTGAATCCAGTACTTTGAGGTTGCTGTGAGGTAGGCTGATGCCATGCCACTCTATCCTGAGCAAAAGTGTGAGATTATGTCTCAAAATAAAATATAAAATAAATAAAATAAAATCCAGAGACAAGAGCAATTCACAGGATAGAAATATAGGGAGGGTTTCTTGAGGATTGCTTAAAGGGGAGTGACACAGTAAACAGAGAAAGAGCTTAGATTATAAACCTGCAGGAGTTCTTCTTTGAGATAAATCCCCCAACACATACACACTTTATGGACATGAATGATAGGAGTCAGGTTTCTCATTGTTGGTGAAGGAAATTATAAACAAGCAAGAAGGAGTGGCTAAAATTTTTCATGTGATAATTAGTTAAAACTGAAGCCCTCTGAGTAGTAAGCTCATGTTTAGTTTAATACAGATACCTATGTGGGTCAGTAAACTCACATACATTTCATGGCTCCTCAGCTGAGAGGGGCAGAAACAATGACACTCCAATAGCAGCAAGCATACCTGCACTCTAGATTTTGGTTTCTATTGCCTTTCTCCAATAAAAGGAGCCATGGACTCCTTTAAAAAATGGTTGATTCTAGGGCTGAGATAGAGAATATACAAGGCAAGCTTAAAGTACCTTATAGAAAAAAAGTAAGGAAATGCTCAAAACACAAATAAACAAGCTCACAGTCATGTCAAAGGGACACAGGAACCACCTGAAAGAGTTCCTAAAGGCCAAAGCTGGAGCAATTTGAACAACAAAATCATGCATGAGTAAAAAAATATTTAAAATGGTGGGTATCTCGATGGATTTTAATGTGACAGAGTATACAAATTTTGTTGACATGATTTCAGATTCCACATTGCATCTTACCCATAAGAAATAATCCCTTGCAAGTTTTGGTGTAATATAAAAAAAAAAAAATCCACCATTATCCGGAAAGGGTAATAAAACACTTCTCCAACCTTGTATCTGTGTGAAGCTAGCCGGTCTTCACAGACTTCAACTAAACCATTTATAGCAACACACGGAATGTAGGAGCAGTTATGCAAATACAGGTGCCTTGGACTAAGCCAGACATGAAATAGACCCGCAGATCTATAGAACAGTGCCACTCGTCCCATCAAATTATTTTTTGCTTTGGGAAATGTTTATTTTAAAGCAATTGACTTGTAATTAAAAATATGTTATTTTGTTAACAGGTAATGGCTTTGTAATTATTACATCTATAATACATATTGCAAGTCATCAATACTTCAAAATATTCTCAGTTTTAGTTTCCAATATGATAAGTATCAATTGACACAATCCACATCAATCAAAGTTCTCTTGAGTTTTTGATAATGTTTAAGAGTGTAAAGTGGTCCTGAGACCAGAAAGTTTAAGAGTAGCTGCACTGCACCAGTGTGCTTCCTGCCATGGATGGATGAGGGATATTAAAAAGGGGGCTTGGCTCAGCGCCCGTAGCACAGTGGTTATTGTGCCAGCCACATACACCAAAGTTGGAGAGTTCAAACCCAGCCCAGGCCAGCTAAAAGAATGACAACTACAACAAAAAATAGCTGGGCATTATAGCGGGTGCCTGTAGTCCCAGCTACTTGGGAGGCTGAGGCAAAAGAATCGCTTAAGCCCAAGATTTTGAGGTTGCTGTGAACTGTGATGCCACAGTACTCTACTGAGAGCGACATAGTGGGACTCTATCTCAAAAAATAAATAAAAATAAATTAAAAAAGAAAAGAAAAGAAAAAGGGGGGTTGGGCCAGGTGCAGTGGCTCATGCCTCTAATCCTAGCACTCCGAGTGGCCAGCCAAGGAGGGTTGGTTAATTGAACTCAGGAGTTTGAGACCAGTCTGAGCAAGAGTGAGACCCTGTTTCAACAAAATAAAATAGCTGGGTGTTGTGGCAGGCACCTGTAGTCCCAGCTACTCAGGAGGCTGAGGCAAGAGGATCACTTGAACCCAGGAGGTTGAGGTTGCTTTGAGCTATAGTACCACAGCACTCTACCCAGGGCAACAGAGTGAGACTGTCTGTAAATAAACAAACAAACAAACAAACAAACAGGTTGGCTTACTGTTCTACTGCCAAAGCTTCTAAGAAAAGACGTACAGTATGTCTCTGGCATGCAGTTGGTGCAAGTCTAACTTCCGCACCAGAGGTGCACCTGTGTTCTTCAGCACACACCTTACTCTCCGGAAGGAGCCTCTTTTCTCTACAATTGATTCAATCTCTTCCTGCCTGCATAGTATTTCTTACATATTATTTCCTCTTTAAGTAAAGATAGCACTTTTCCACTTCACATCACTGCCCCCTCTCACTAAGATCCTCTCTCTCTGTCCCTACACTCCCCCCACCACCACATTTGTTGAAGTAACTCAGTCTGATGTTTCTATTTCTTTTATGCTCTCTCAGGCTGCCCAAGAATATGTTTTCCAGCCCCCAAATTATATGAAAAGTACCCTTTCAGAGATTAGGCAATGCCTTGATATTGACAAATCCTTTGTATTTCATCTCTACTAGTTTCTCTTGACCTCAGTGCAATGTCACATTAAATACTGGTAACATTAGAGGACAATCTCACGCTTGAAAGTGTCTTACCATGTTATTCTGGATGATGCCTATGTCTAAACGAGCACGTTCTGCTTCATTCACTGTCTTCCTCCTCTCTCGCCAATTCCTACCCATCGGCTCTTCTCTTTCTGCAGTTATATTCTAAAAGAGCATCTGTACTCTCATGTCGTCACCTATATTTTATTTTTACAACCCCTTCCAAATGATCGCCTATATTTCATCTCCATTTTAACGTTTTTTTCTACTCCTAAGTGCTCTTATCTCAAAGGTACTACCTCATCTCACATTAAATATATTAAAATGCAGCCACATTTAAGTATTATATAAGTTGAGATGAATTTGATTAATTAATATGTTATTTTATACATATTTAAATACTACATGAAATTTTTACTGATTTCTGTTTGCAGTTTTGAAGTTTTAAAAACTTTTCCAGAATAATTTTAGGTTGGCAAAAATGTTATAAATAGGGCCGGTGCAGAGGCTCACGCCTATAATCCTAGCACTCTGGGAGGTCAAGGCAGGTGGATTGACTGAACTCAGGAGTTCAAGACCAACCTGAGCAAGGTCAAGACCCTGTCTCAGCCGGGCATTGTGGCAGGCGCCTGTAGTCCCAGCTACTTGGGAGGCTGAAGCAAGAGAATCACTTAAGCCCAAGAGTTTGAGGTTGCTATGAACTGTGATGTCAAGCACTCTATGGAGGGTGACATAGTAAGACTCTGTTTCAAAAAAAAAAATAATAAACCCTGTCTCTAAAAATAGAAAAACTAGCTGGGAATGGTGGCAGGTGCCTGTAGTCCCAGCTACATGGGAGGCTGAGGCAAGAGGATCACTTGAGCCCAAGAGTTTCAGGTTGCTGTGAACTATGGCACCAGGGCACTCTACCTAGGGCAACAGAGTAAGACTTTGTCTCAAAAAAAAATTGTCAATATAGTACATAGTTCCTATATATTCCATGTCCATGTTTCTCTTATTAACATCTTACGTTAGTATTGTACATTTGTCAGAATTAATGAACAAATATTTATACGTTGTTATTAACTAAAGTCCATACTTTGTTCAGATTTCCTTAGTTTTTACTCAATGTCCTTTTCTGTTCCACAATCCCATCCAGAATAGCACAATAGATTTAGTCATCATGCCTAAAAGGCTCTTATTTGCTTTAACAGTTTCTCAAACTTGTGTGTTGACTTTTGGAAAATATTGACACACCAAGCTATGCAAATCTTACAGTTGTGAACACATTCTGTTATAGAATATCAAAAGTTCACATTCTTTAATATCAGCACTGATCTACAACACATTTGGAGCTAATTTCATATAAGGCGTTAAGTTTTGGTTGAAATTCATTTTTTTTTTTTCTGTAAGAAAAGCTGTGAACGTATTAAATTTATTTAGTTCTAGGAGTTTTTTGCAGAATTCTTTGGGATTTTTGCATAAACAGTCATGTTGTCTGTGAAAAGGAACAATTTTATTTCTTCCTTTCTAATATGTATGCTTTTTATTCTTTTTGTTGACTTATTACATTGATTAGGACAGCCAGCATGATGTTGGAGTAGTAAGACTGGATATCCTTGACTGACTCCCAATTTGAGAAACTATTCAGTCTTTCATCATTATGTATAATGTTGGCAATATTTTTTTTTATTGAATGCCCTTTATTAGATTAATAAAACTACTCTATATTCCTAGTTTATTGCAAGTTTTTTTTTTTATCATGAATGGTTGCTGAATTTTGTCAATGCTTTCTCTATTATCAATTGGATCATGTGAGGTTTTTCTTCTATAATCTGTTAATATGATGGAAACATAGATTGATTTTCAAATACTGAACTAGCCGTGCATTCCCAGGATAAATCCCACTTGGCTGTGGTATGTTATTTTTATCATACATTGTCATATTCATCTTTTAAATATATTTTTAAGAATGCTGCCCCTTTATATGATAAATATTGGTCTATGCGTTTCTTTGCTTGTAGTATCATTGTCTGGATTTGGCTACAGGATGCTGGACTCATACAATGAATTAGGAAGGGTTCTGTCCCTTTCTATTTTCTGTAATAGGATGTGTAGAATTAGTTTTATTTTTATTTAAATGTTTGATAAACATTGCCAGTGAAATTATCTGTGTCTGGATATTTGAAAGACTTTAACTAGGAACTCAATTTATTTACTAATGATAGGATTATTCAGGTTATCTATTTACTCTTGTGAAGGGTTTAATGGTTTGTGTATTTTAAAGAGTTAATTTCATCTAAGTAATCAAATTTATGCCCATGGTCATTTATGACTGCTGTCTCCAACCCCTGCATACCAGTCCTTGGCCTGCTGGAAGCCAGGCCACATAGCAGGAGGTGAGTGGTGGGTGAGTGAGTAAAGCATTGTCTATATTTACAGCCACTCTCCATGACCAGCATCACCACCTGAGTTCTGCCTCCTGTCAGATCAGTGGTTGCATTAGATTCTCATAGACATACTCTAAACCATAAACTGCACATGTGAGGGATTTGGGTTGCTCATTCCTTATGAGAATCGAATGCCTGATGATCTGTGGTTGAGATGTAATGTACTTGAATCATCCTAAAACCATCCTTTCCCCACCCATTCTATGGAAAAATTGTCTTCCATGAAGCTGATCTCTGGTGTCAAAAAGGTTGACAATCACTTATTTATAGCATTCACTTATTGCTCTTGTCTTCTTAATGTTAGTGGTGATTACAGTGATATTTCTTCTGTGGTTTTTTTTCTTTTCTTGTTCCTTCAAGTCTATGTAAGACAGATTTGCCAATTTTATTTATCTTTTCATAAAAAACAGCTTTAGGTTTCATTGTGTTTCTCTATTATTCCCTATTTTCAATTTCACTGATTTCTCTTCTTTATTATTCCCTTCCTTCTGTTTCATTTGAATTTATTTTGTTCTTTTTCTAGTTTCTTAAGTTAAAAATTATTGATTTGAGAACATCCTTTATTTCCAATATAATCACTTAATATAAATTTTCCTCTAAGCATTGCTTTAGGTGTACACCATAAATTTTCTAATTTCCCCTGAGACCACCTCTATATCAGATGAATTATTTAAAAGTGTTATGGTTGAATTTTTCATAATGATTAGTAATTTTCCATTGTCTTCATATTATTGACTTCTGGTTTAATTCCAATGAAGTCGGACAACATACTTAATATTATTTCAATTTCTTTAAGGCTGTTAAGGTTGTTTTATGACCCAGGATTTGGTCCATCTTAGTGAATGTGGCATTTTTACTAGAAAAGAATGTGTGTATTCTGCTGTCATTTGGTAGAGTGTTCTACAAATGTAAGTTAGACACTCTTGGCTGATGGTGGTGCTCACTTCTTCTGTATCTCTACTGATAATAAGTCTATCTATTACTGAGAGAGAGGTGTTTAAGTCTCTAATGACGATTGTGGATTTGTCCATTTCTCTTTTCTGTTCTATTATTTTCAACTCTGTGCATTTTGAAGTCCTGTTGTTACTTGCATACACATTCAGGATTATTATGTCTTCTTGGTGAATTGGCTCTTTTATCATTATGTAATATCATTCTTCATCTTTGGCAATTTACCTTGCCCTGAAATCTATTGTGTCTTATATTTGTGTCACCATTACAGGTTTATTTTGATTAGCTATTGCATGATATATATCTTTCCCCATCCTTTTCCTTTTATGTTAACTATTTCATTACTTTTGTAGAGGCTTTCTTGTAGACAGCATAGCACTGATTTATTTTTTTAAAACTCCATTCTGACAGAAGAGTAGCAAGATGGCCAATAGAGGCAGCTTTTGCCAGAAGCTCTTGTCCAGTAGGAGAAAAGTTAGACTTAAGTGAACTCAGAGGGGTCGAAACTGGGGAGTTGAGCACAAGGGGAAGAAATCAAAGTGCACGTCATCCCCACTGAGACAAATTGTGAGGGCGAGAAAAAGGAAGAAAGAGAGATCAGGTATGAAGCTACCATACTGAAGGTGCCTGGTGCTAAAGGATACGGAAGACCTCTCCCCAACCAGGTGTGCTTTCTAGTAGTGAGCAGGGAAGAAAGGACCTCCTACCTCACCCCATGTGAGGGAGCTGTGACTGGGTTCTCCTGCACCCGGGAATTTCTACATCTGAGTCCCCATCCTGCCTGGTGCAAAAGTGAACAAATATTCTCTCTGCAATTCTAAGCCCACCTCCCACCCTTCCCCCTCTCTGGCTGTCAGATGGGCGGTCTGATGGGCTTCCTCCTGCAAAGGCCAATGTGTTTGGTGAGTTCTCTGAGGGACCTCTATATTGTATGGGCTACTAAACTGAGCTTCCCCTGATACAACAGCAAACAGTGGTGTTGCAGTTCTAACTCTGGTGTGGTGTGGTCTTTCCTGGTTCTCCTTCCTAATAGGGAGGACCCTTCCCCAGCCCTCTGGAGAGCCCTGGTCTGATGTCTATGCCTGGCAACAACCAGCAGCTTGTGGCTTCCCTCTTTGCAACTTGGAGAGAGACAGAACCAGGCTTAGGCTACCAGCCCTGGGAAGGTCCAGGAACTAGACCTGTTTCTCAGCCGTGGGTGACAACTGTATTTTATCTAGTCCACAGCCAGGATTGGGGAGCGGGGGGAAAGGACAACAGCTTTTCTGAACTTGTTTGTGTGGGTGTTGCTTATGCTGCCTGAGTGAGCTTAAATCTATCTCTTGGTCAGAACTGTCTGTGGATTCTTATTCTCCAGCCATTACTAGCTGGAGATGCAGGCTGCCTGCACATTTGAATTTGTTTGCACAGTGGGTGGGGGGGGCACAGTGAAGAGCAGGGATAGTGGGTCTATCCACAGATTCTCTTCCTACAGATGTCTTCAGCAGGGGCAGAGCTGCAGCTATTTGAATCTTTGTGCAGCAGAGGCTCCAATGAAAAGAGCTGAGTGGAGGACAGGCTGACACTGGGATAGAATCAGGTTGTACTATCTAAGCAAGCCAGCCCTCAGAGAATCTCACTGCAACCCTGAAGGAAGCTTCACAAAGCTATAGCAGAAGGGCCACAATCACAAGCTCTAGCTCATTGGTGAAGACGTGATTAGCTCCATGTCCTGAGGCTTCCAGATCTGGTATCACCCATCTAGTTTTAGTTGCCAAATATGCCTGCACATTGCTACCTAAGGGTCCCGAATTAGATTATCTCTCAGTAACTATTCAGGGACAACCCAAAATTTCAACTAAAAAAGTATAATTAATAATTTTGTTCTTTTTCTTATCCTTTTATTGAGACAGCATCTCATCATGACCTCACAGTTCACAGCAACCTCAAACTCCTAGGCCCAAGGGATTCTCCTGCCTCAGCCTCCCAAGAAGCTGGGACAACAGGTGCCCACCACAATGTCTGGCCATCCCTTTGTTGCAATTGTCACTGCTGTTTAGCTGGCCCAGGCCAGGTTCAAACTCGCTAGCCTGAGTGTATGTGGCCAGCACCCTACCCATTGAGCTATGGGCATTGCCCATAATTAATGTTTTAAAATGCTTAAAATACTCATGGAGAGGAGACAGCTGAAGAATTCTGATAACATGAAAAAATCATAACAGATCAACTCCCTCAAGAGATTACAAGGGAGATACAGCAGAAAATGCCATCAATAGAGAAATTGATGAAATGTCAGAAATAAATTTCAGAATATGGAGGGCAAATAAGACAATTGTAATTAAGGAGAAGATCAAAATAGAAAACAAAAAAAATAGTTATCTAAAAGTCCAAAAGTTGTTTCAAGAAATTAATTAATTTAAAGACAAAGTCACCGATGATATGGATATAATGAGGAAAGAGATAACAGGGCTTAAGGAATTGAAAGAGGCATTCAAGGAGCTTTGAAACATAGTAGAGAGCCTCAGTAATAGAGGAGAACATGGAGAAGAATTTCAGAAATTGAAGACAAGAGTTTTGAACTATCCCAATTATTCAAAGAGGCAGAAAAAAAGAGAACAAAATTAGAATATTCCCTGAAAAAGGTATGGGATTATCCCAAAAGATTGAACATCTGAATTATAGGAATCCCTGAAGGAGAAGACAGTCCTAAAAACACTGAAGTTCTACTTCAAAACATCATGATGGAGAATTTCCAAAGCATTGTAAGAGACACAGAAATTCAGACATTAGCTAGTTTCAGAACTCCAGCATGACACAATCCAAACAAAGCATCTCCTAGACATGTTTTAATTAACTTTTCCAAAGTCAAAATGAAGGAGAAAATCATGCAATCAGCCAGGCGTAAGAAAAGTCTTACCTACAAAGGGAAACATATCAGGATGGCTATAGATCTTTCAGCAGAAACTATTCACACCAAAGGAGGATGGCCATTGGCTTGTAATCTTCTTAAAGAAAACAATTTTCAGCCCAAGATATTGTATCCTGCTAAACTAAGTTTCATTTGTGATGGAGAAATCAAATATTTTACTGACATGCAAGTGAAATTTGCCTCAACAAGACCAGCTCTACAAGAAGAACTCAGACCCTTTCTTCATAATGACCAGCACAATGGTCCATCATCAAAGTAAACACACCCAGAAATTAAACAACAAGGCTCGGTGCCTGTGGCTCAAGCGGCTAAGGCGCCAGCCACATACACCTAAGGTGGCGGGTTCGAATCCAGCCCAGCCTGCCAAACAACAGTGATGGCT
>NW_003852512.1:789622-802712 GCF_000181295.1 Otolemur garnettii
AAAAAAAAAAAAAAAAAAAAAAAAAGAAAGAAATTAAACAACAAAGCCAAGCTTCAATAATGATGCAAGGGGGGAAAATAAGCTCTGTTCTCTGAAAAATGTGATGACCAAAACTCCACCATGCCTGTCAATTTTCTCAATACATGTGAATGGCTTGAATTTCCCACTAAAGAGGTACAGGCTGGCTGTCTGGGTACAAAAGCTCAAGCCCAATATCTGCCATCTCCAAGAAACACATCTAACCTCTAAAGATAAAATAAGACTCAGAATGAAGGGATGGAAAATAATAATTCAGGCAAATGGAAATCAGAAAAAACAGGGGTTGGGATCTTATTTGTAGATACAATTGGATTTAAACCAACAAAAATAAGGAAAGACAAAAGATAGATACTACATACTGCTCAAAGGAAGCATACAACATGAAGAGATTTAATAATTACCTTTTATACACCCAGTCTCAATATTCCTCAATACATAAAACAAACCCTAAATGATATGAACAATATGATATCTTCCTGCACAATAATAGTTGGAGATTTTAACATCCCTTTGACAGTACGGGACAGATCCTCCAAGCAGAAATTAAACAAAGAAATAATGAACTTAAACATGACCTTTGAACAAATGGACCTAACAGGCATATACAGAACATTTCATCCTAACAAAACTGAATACACATTCTTCTCATCAACCCATGGATCATCCTTCAAAATTGACTGTATCTTAGGACACAAATATAGCCTTAACAAATTCAAAAGAATAGAAATTATTCCTTTTTATTTTATTTATTCACCTAGAAATTATTCTTCATATCTTTTGGACCATCAAGGAATAAAGGTTAAACTCAACAACAGCAGAAATGTTTATACCCAAATAAAGTCATGGAAATTAAATAACTTATGCTGAACGACAGCTGGGTAAAAGACAAGATTAAGAAGGAAATCATTAGATTTCTTGAACAAAATGACAATAAAGTCACAAATATCAAAATCTGTGGGATACTGCAAAGGCAGTCTTAAGATGACAATTTATAGCATTAGATGCCTTCAACAAGAAAACAGAAAGGGAACAGGTGAACAACCTAATGGGCCATCTCAATAAACTGGAAAGGGAAGGACAATTCAACCCCAAGCCCAGGAAAAGGAAAGAAATAACCAAAATTAGAGCAAAGTTAAATGAAACCATGAACACAAGAATTGTTTGGAAAATCAGCAAAACAAAAAGTTAGGTATTTGCAAAAGCTTAATAAAATTGATAAACCCTTAGCTAGACTAACCTGAAACAGAAAGTAAGATCTCTAATAACTTCAATCAGAAATGAAAACAGTTAAATAACAACAGATACCACAGAAATACAAAAGATCCTCTATGATCACTACAAAAAAAACCTCTATGGGCTTGGCACCCGAAGCTCAGTGGTTAGGATACCAGCCACATATGCCAGGGATGGCAGGTTGGAACCCAGCCAAGGCCTACTAAAAAACAACGAAAACTGGGATCAGCACCTTTGGCTCAAAGGAGTAGAGCACCGGCCCCATATACCGGAGGTGGCGGGTCCAAACCCAGCCCCAGCCCAAAGCCAGGAAAAAAAAAAAAACAATGACAACTACAACAACAATAACAACAACAAAATAGCCAGGCATTGTGATGAGCACATCTAGTTCCAGCTACTTGGGAGGCTGAGGCAAGAGAATCACTTAAGCCCAAGAGTTTGAGGTTGCTGTGAGCTGTGACACCATGGCACCCCACTGAGAGCAACATAATTAGACTTTGTCTCAAAAAAAAAAATTAGAAATTTTGAATAGACCTGTATCAAGCATTGAAATTGCATCAACAATACAAAATCTTCTAAAAAATAAAGCCCTTGACCAGATGGTTTTGCACCAGAATTCTACCAAAACTTAAAAAAAAAAAAGGATCTATATTGCATAACCTATTCCAAAACATACAGAAGGAAGGAATCATCCCCAACATGTTCTATGAAGCAAATATCACCTGTTCCAAAATCAGAAAAGGACCCAACAAAACAAAGAAAACCATAGGCCAATATCATTAATGAACATCAATGCAAAAATATTCAATAAGATCCTAGCAAACAGAATACAATGACACATCAAAAAAAAATTATGTATCATGATCAAATAGGTTTTATCCCAGGGGTGGAAGTTTGCTTCAACATACATAAATCCATACATGTAATTCACCACATAAATAAAAAAAAAAGACCATATGATTCTCTCAATTAATGAGGAAAAGGCTTTCAACAATATCCACCATCCTTTTTGACAAGAAGAATTAAGAAAATAGGCTAAGGTGGGACATTTCTTAAACTCATAGAGACCATCTACAACAAACCCACAGCCAATATTATATTGATGGAATGAAACTAAGCATTTTGACTCGAAATTGGAGTGGAAATGCCCACTATCACCACTGCTATTCAACACAGTGCTGGGAGTTATAGCCATTGCAATCAGGCAAGAGAAGGAGATCAAGGGTATTCAAATAGGACAGAGGAGGTCAAACTCTTGCTCTTTGTGGATGATGTGAACTTATACCTGGAAAACCCCAGGAACTCAACCACAACACGAAGCTCTTAGAAGTGATGAGGAGGCTCGGTGCCTATAGCTCAACTGGCTAAGGCGCCAGCCACGTACACCTAAGGTGGTGGGTTCGAATCCCCAGCCCGGACCCGCCAAACAACAATGACGGCTGCAACCAAAAAATAGCCGGGCGTTGTGGCGGGCGCCTGTGGTCCCAGCTACTTGGGAGGCTGAGGCAGGAGACTCACTTGAGCCCAGGAGTTGGAGGTTGCTGTGAGCTGTAATGCCACGGCACTCTACCCAGGGGGACAGCTTGAGGCTCTGAAAAAAAAAAAAAAAAAAAAAAAAAAAAGAAGTGATGAGGAAATATAGTAGCATCTCAGGATAAAAAAAATCAATGACCACAAATCAGTAGCCTTTATATATGCCAACAGCAGTCAAGCTGACAATAAAATTAAAGACACAATACCTTTTACAGTAACTCCAAAGAAGACGAAATATCTGGGACTATTTCTAACAAAGGGCATTAAAGATCTCAATGAAGAGAACTATGATACCTTGAAAAAGAAATAACAGAAGACATTTACAAATGGAAGAACATACCACATGGATGGCTGGAAAGAATCAACATTGCTAAAATATCCATACTACTCAAAGCAATTTCCAGATTTAATGCAATCTGTATCAAAGAAACAACATCATACTTTGAAGAACTTGAAAAAAATAGTACTTCATTTCATATAGAACCAGAAAAAAACAAGAATATCCAATACAATTTTAGAAATAAAAACAAATCTGGAGGCATCACCTCACCAGACTTCAGGGTAATACTACAAGTCTGTAGTGATAAAAACAGCATGGTACTGACACAAAAATAGAGATATAGATCTAAAGAATAGAATAGAGAATCTGAAGATGAACCCAGTCACATATCCCCATCTGATTGTTCATAAACCAAACAAAAGAATGCACTGGTAAAAAGAATCCCTATTTAATAAATGGTGCTGGGATAACTGGTTAGCCACACATGGAAGACTGAAACTGGACCTGCACCACTCACCATTAACAAAAATTAACTCTCACTGTATAAAAGATTTAAATTTAAGACACAAAACAATAAAATTTCTGGAAGAAAGTGCGAGGAAAACACTTGACAAAATTGCCCTGGGAAAAGATTGTATGAAAAAGACCGCTTTGGCAGTTGCACAAACACCAAAAATAAATAAATGAGACATGATGAAGCTAAAAAGCTTCTTCACAGCTGAGGATACCACAACTAACGCAGACAGCCAACCTTCAGAATGAGAGAAGATACTTGCATGTTACAAATGTGACAAAGGACTGACAGCTAGAATCTACAGAGAACTTAAATTAATCAATAAGGAAAGAGCAAACAACCCCATTCATAAGTGGTCAAGAGATTTGAACAGAAACTTGTCTGAAGATGGCAGACAAATGGTCAACAATTACATGACAAAATGCTCATTGTCTCTAATCATCAGAGAAATGCAAATCAAAACCACTCTGAGATATCACCTAACTCCAGTAAGATTAGTCCACATCACAAAGTCCCAAATCTGCAAATGCTAGCATGAATGTGGAGAGAAGGAAATACTTCTACACTGCTGGTGGGACTGCAAACCAGTACAAACTTTATGGAAATAAGTATGGAGAATTCCTAAAGAACTAAAAGTCGATCTTCCATTTGATCCCACAATCCCATTACTAGGTATTTACCCAGAAGAACAAAAACTATTTTACCACAAGGACATTTGCACTAGAATGTTTATTGCAGCTCAGTTCACAATTGCCAAGTTGTGGACACAACTCAAATGCACATCACTCACGAATGGATTAACAAATTGTGGCATATATATACCATGCAGTGCTATTCAGCCATAAGATAAGATGGAGACTTTACATCTTTTATGTTTCCCTAGATGGACTTGAAACAAATTCTTCTTAGTAAAGTATTTCAGGAATGGAATGGGAAAAAATGTATCCAATGTACTCAATACTATATGAAACCAATCTATAAACAACTACACATCCACACAAAAGATAAAACACAATATAGTCTAACAAGGCGGAGGGAAAAGGAGGGAAAGGAAGGGGTTAGGAGGAAGGGTGATTGGTGGGATCTCACCTAATGTGCATAATGTGAGGGTGTTCGGCTCAATCCCTGGGTCCTACAACTTGAACTTTACCTTAGAATTGAAAACAGTGTAACCTAAACATTTATATCTTCACACTAATTTGAAATTTTTAAAAAAATTAACAAAAAGCCGTTCTGACGATCTATATCTTTTAATTAACATTTCTAGACCAAGTACAAGTATTTTCTCTTTGTTCTCTACTTTTCATTCTTCTATTTTCCCTTACTATCTTCTTTTGGATTAGGCTAATATTGTTTTGTACTCCATTTTAATTTATCCACTGAGGATTCTTTTAAAATGTATCTTTTTGTATGTCTATTGAAGTGCTTACTCTAGAAATTACCATATATATACTTAGCAAAGTCTACTTCAAATCAATATTTTACTAAAGTGGAATATAGAAATACGAACAAATGGACTTAACAGACATATTAAGTGGAACATAGAAAGAAATCTTGCCACAATATAGGTTCCTCCACCCTTTATGTTGTACTTGTCTTGTGTATTTCATTTGCATACATTACAAATCCTACCAATGTTATAATTTCTGATTTCAACCTTCATGATATTTTAAAGAACCTCAGAAAAGATGTTTTATTATATTTGCCCAGATTTTTTAAATTTTTATTTATTTATTTATTTATTAGAGATAGAGTCTCACTTTATTGACCTCAGTACAGTGCCATAGCATCACAGCTCACAGCAACCTCCATCTCTTAGGCTTAGGGGATTCTCTTGCCTCAGCCTCCCAGGTAGCTGGGACTACTGGTGCCCACCATAATGCCTGGCTATTTTTCTGTTGCAATTTGGTCAGGGTCAGCCATCCTCAGTATATGGGGCCAGCCACAGGCACTGCCCAGATATTTACCCAGATATTTACCAAATTTTGCTCTTCCTCAATTCCTGTTATTCTTAATTTTTCTCTGGTATTATTTTTCTTCCATCTGCAGAATTTCCTTTAGCATTTCTTTTTTTTTTTCCCCTGGGGATTCATTGAGGGTACAAAGAACCAGTTTACATTGATTGCTTGTGTCAGATAAAGACCCTCCCATAATAGCATTCCACCCCCAAAAGGTGTACCACCACAACCTCCACCTGTAATCACCTCACCCCTTCCCTCCTTCCCTTTCTCTGCTCCTATCTCTTCCCATCTCCTGCCCCCACCACCGTATGCTGTCATTGATTGTTCTCATATCAGAATTGAGTACATAGGATTCTTGTTTCTCCATTCTTGTGATGCTTTGCTAAGAATAATGTGTTCCACTTCCATCCAGGTTAATACAAAAGATGGAAAGTCTTTGTCGTTTTTAATGTCTAAGTAGTATTCCATGGTATACATATACCACAGTTTGTTAATCTATTCCTGAATTGGTGGGCATCCTTCAGCATTTCTTTTAGAAAAAACAGTTCTGGTGGTGAATTATCTTAATTTTCCTTTCTTTGGCTCAGCACCTATAGCTCAATGGCTAAAGCACCAGCCACGTACACTGGAGCTGGCAGGTTCAAACCCAGGCCAGGCCTGCCAAACAACAGTGACAATTACAAAAAAAAAAAATAACCAGGAGTTGTGGCAGGTGCCTTTAGTCCCAGGTACTTGGGAGGCTAAGGCAAGAGAATCACTTAAGCCCAAGAGTTGGAGGTTGCTGTGAGCTGTGACACCACGGCACTATACCCAGGGTGACTCTTTCTCAGAAAAAAAGTTAGACTATTTCTCAGAAAAAAGTTTGTTTTTTTCCTTTCTTTGAGAATGCCTTTATTCCAGAAAGGTATTTTCCCTGGATTTAGAAATCTGGATTAACATTTCGTTTTTATAGACATTTTCAAAATGTAGTGACATTTCTTTCTTGCTTCCAGGATTTGTGATAAGAAATTCACTGACATTGTTTCACTATATGTAATGCAGTGTTTTTCTCTAGATGCTTTTTTTTTTGAGACAGAGCCTCAAGCTTTCACCCTGGGTAGAGTGCCATGGCGTCACAGCTCACAGCAACCTCCAACTCTTGGGCTTACACGATTCTCTTGCCTCAGCCTCCCAAGGAGTTGGGATTACAGGTACCCACCACAATGTCCAGCTATTTTTTGGTTGTAGTCATCATTGATGTTTGGCAGGCCCAGGCTAGATTTGAACCCCCCAGCTCTGATGTATGTGGCTGGTGCCTTAGCCACTTGAGCTACAGGCACTGAGCCTCTCTAGATGCCTTTGATAATTTTTCTTTGTGCTTAGTTTTAGACAGTTTGATTATAGTTTTAGGCAGTTTGATTAGGATGTCCCTCCATGTCAATTTCTTTAAGTTGATTCTTGATTATATTCAATGAACTTCATGAATGTGTAAGTTCATGACCTTTCCTGAATTTGGTAACTTTTCATCTAATATTTCTTTAAGTATTCTTTTTTATCATATTCTTCTCTCTGCCTTGAATTATGATGAAAAAATAATAAACTTTTTGATATTTTTACACATATTCCTGAGGGTCCATTCTTTTTTCAATCATTCTTCTGTATTTAATTCATTTTAGGTAACTTTAATTAACAAATGTTCAAGTACACTCAGCTTTTCTTCTTAAAAACATTATTCTGCTTGGATGACGCCTGTGGCTCAAAGGAGTAGGGTGCCAGCCCCATATGCCAGAGGTGGCAGGTTCAATCCCAGCCCTGGCCAAAAACTGCAAAAAAGAAAAAAAAAACATTATTCTGCTATTGATCATATTTGTTCGTAAATATTCTTATTTTGATTGTTGTGCTTTACAGTTCCAATTCATTTAGTTATTTTGATTTTCTATTTCTTTGCTGAAATTTTCTCTCTTTACATTTTTAGGAGTATTTTTTTTTTCAGACAAAGAAAAACTACAGGAAGTTTTTACCAGTAGACCTGCCTTGCAAGATATTCTAAGACAAGTTCTTCAGAAGAAAGGAAAATGATATGTCTGAAACTTAGATCTATATAAAAAAAAGGAAGAGCAGTAAAGAAGTAATAAATGAAGGCAAAATAAATAATTTTAACTAATTAATTTTTTTGAGGCAGTTTCATTCTGTTGCCTGGGCTATAGTACAGTGGTGTCATCATAGCTTACAACAACCTCAAACTCCTGGGATAAAGTGATCCTCCTGCCTCAGCCTCCCAAGTAGCTGGAACTATAGGTGTGTACCAACATGTCTGACTAATGTTTTAATTTCTTATTAAGAGGTGGTCTCACTATGTTGCCCTGGCTGGTCTCAAACTCCTGGCCTCAAGCAATCTTCCCATCTTAGCCTCCCAAAGTACTGTGATTACAGATTTGAATCACCATACTCAGCCTATTTTTCTTATTTTTAATTGGTATGACAGTTAACTATGTAATATCAATAATGTATTTGCTGATTATCACTTATCAATAAATGAAATGAATGGCAGCATTGTTATAAGGTACAGGAAGAAAGAATTGGGAATACTCTGTGCTATAGTCCAAGTGTGTCCCCTCTAAAACCATATGTTGCAACATAATGTGCAGTGTGATGGTGTTAAGAGGCAGGGTTTGGGAGAGGTGATAAGGTTACAAGATCTCTGCCCTCATGAGTGTCATTAATTTCCTTGTAAAAGAGGCTTGAGGGAGCTCTTTTGCCTTTGGGCTATGTGAAGATGCCAAGAAAGTGACATCCATCTGTGAAAAACAAGACCTCACCACTCACTGAATATGCAGTCATCTTGATCTAAGACTTCTCAGCTTCCATAGCCCTGAGCAAAAATTTCTGTGGCTTACAAATTACCCTGTCTATAGTATTTTGCTATATAGCAACATCAACAGACCAAGATATTCTGTTAATAAGGTACTTGCACTACCAGTAAGGTGATATATAGTCTTATTTGAGATTAGGGTAATTGAAAATCTATATTGCAAAGTCTAGGACAACCAATTAACAAAAGTAAAAAGAAATTATAATTGATATGCTAAGAGAGGTGAGAAAATGGAATCATATAAAATGTTTAATTAAAACCAGAAAAGGCAGAAAAAAGAAAGACAAAGTATTTTTCTTTATTAATTGGACACTGGTTTAATAGATTTATGAAAGTATTTATCATAATTCCAACATCTGTGTCACCCTGGAGTTGGAATCTGATAATCATTTGGGGTTTTTTTCCTTGCAAGTTGAATTTCTTGATTTTTCATATGCTGTCATCTTTAATTGCATTTTGCACATTTTAAATATTATATTATGATACTCTGGGTATTGTTTGATTTCTAAGGGAAATGTTGTATTTTTGTGTATTTTGTGCTTTGTCTATTTCATTTTCACTTTGTAAGGTGATTGACCTGGCTAGGTTTAGGCTGCAAGTTCCAATCCAACTTCTGTGGGCTCTAGTTCCAATGTCAGTTCAGTTTTCAGAGTATTCACGGTGTTATTTGGATCTGCCTTGCATATACACTACCCAATGGCCAGTATGTATGTGACTAGGCACATTAGATTAGTTCTTAAGGAACTGTTCTTTAAGAACCAATAGATCAGTTCTTAAAGTCTTTGGTTTGTTACTCAGCGTGTGTCCAGGAATTCACATACCACTTTATAGAATCTGTCCCTAGAGTTCCCTCCTCTTAGTGATCTTCCTCACAACTTTTTCTGTTTCTCTGAGGTTCTCCTTCACAGTCCTCTGGTCAGAAGACTGGGGTATCTGTTTATCTGTTCTAGTGCACCATTCAGCTCTGTCTACATATGGGGTAGCAGGACAGAAAGAAAAATAAAGTTTATTCACTCCACACTCTTTTTTTGATTTTTATTGTTGGGGATTCATTGAGGGTACAAGATACCAGGTTACACTGATTGCATTTGTTAGACAAATTCCCTTTTAAAATTGTATTTTGCCCCCCAAAGGTGTATCACACACAGAGAAACCACTCCCCTCCCTCCTCTCTCTCTGCTATTCCTTTCCCCCACACCCCTCCCTCCTTCCCTCTCTCTGCTCTTCCTTTCTCTCACTCTCTCCTTCTCTGTCACTCTGCTCTCCCCTTCCCCCATGCACCACCATATACTAGGTCATTAATTGTCCTCATATCAAAATTGAGTACATAGGATTCATGCTTCTCCATTCTTATTGTGCTTTACTAAGAATAATGTGTTCCACTTCCATCCAGGTTAATACAAAGGATGTGAATTCTCCATCTTTTTAATGGCTGAATAGTATTCCATGGTATACATGTACCACACCTTGTTAATCCATTTCTGGGTTGGTGGACATTTAGGCTGTTTCCACATTATGGTGATTGTAAATTGAGCTTCAATAAACAGTCTAGTGCAAGTGTCCTTATGATAAAAGGATTTTTTTTCCTTCTGGGTAGATGCTGTAATGGGATTGCAGGATCAAATGGGAGGTCTAGTTGATTTGCACTTCTCTAATAATTAGGGAGAATGAGCATTTTTTCATGTCTATTTGCTTTGGTTGTTGTCTCCTTAGCTGTACAGAAAAGCTTTTTAGTTTCATTACATCTCATTTGTTTATTTTTGTTGTTGCAATTGCCACAGAAGTCTTCTTCATAAAGTCTTTCCCCAGGCTGATATCTTCTAGTGTTGTTCCTATTTCTTATTTGAGGATCTTAAGCATTTCATGCTTTAAATTTAAGTGTTTTATCCATCCTGAATCAATTTTTGTAAGTGGAGAAACGTGCAGGTCCAGTTTCAGTCTTCTACATGTGAATATCCAATTCTCCTAGCACCATTTATTCAATAGGAATTCTTTCCCCTAGTGTATGTTCTTGTTTGGTTTATCAAAGATTGGGTGGATGTAAGATGTTAGTTTCAGTGCAGTGCCTGTGGCTCAAAGGAGAGGGCACCAGCCACATATACTGGAGGTGGCGGGTTCAAACCCAGCACCAGCCAAAAAAAAAAAAAATGTTAGTTTTATTTTCTGGTTTTCTATTTGATTCCAAATGTCTATGTCTTTATTTTTGTGCCAGTACCAGGCTGTTTTGACCACTATAGCCTTGTAGTACAGCCTAAAGTCTGTACTACAGAGGCTGATGCCCCCAGCTTTGTTTTTATTAGTAAGAACTGCTTTAGCTATACTGGGTTTTTCTGGTTCCATACAAAATGAAGAATTCTTTTTTTCCAAGACTTGAGAGTATGATGTTGGTATTTTAATAGGGATAGCATTGAATCTGTAGATTTCTTTGGGAAGTGTAGACATTTTAACAATGTTGATTCCTTCCAGCTATGAGCATGGTATGTTCTTCCACTTGTTAATACCCTCTGCTATTTTGTTTTTTAGGGTTTCATAATTTTCTTTATAGAGGTCCTTAATGTCTTTTGTTGGGTAGATTCATAGGTATTTCATTTTCTTTGAAGCTATGGTAAAGGGACTTGTATCTTTAATTACCTTCTCATCTTGGCTGTTATTGGTGTATACAAAGTCTACTGACTTGTGGACATTGATTTTATATCTTGAGACATTACTGTATTTTTGATGACCTCCTGGAGTCTTGTGGTTGAGTCTTTGGGGTTCTCTAAGTATAAGATCATATCATCAGCAAAGAGGGAGAGTTTGACCTCCTTTGCTTCGATTTTGATGTCCTTTCTGTCCTTCTCTTGACATATTGTATTGGCTAGAACTTCTAACAGTATGGTGAACAGTCATGGCAATAGAGGACAACCTTGTCTGGTTCCAGTTCTAAGTGGAAAAGCTTTCAGTTTTACTGCATTCAGTAAAATATTAGAGGGTACTTTGTCATAGATAGCTTCAATCAGTTTAAGAAATGTGTCAACTATCCCTATAGTCTTCAGTGTTCTAATTATAAAGGAATGTTGGATTTTATCAAATGCTTTTCTGCATCTATTGAGAGGATCATATGATCTTTGTTTTTGCTTCTTTGGATATGGTGAATAATGTATACGGACATGTGTATGTTAAACCAGTCTTGCATCCCTTGGATGAAACCTACTTGCCCATGACATATGACTTTGTTGATGATAAACTGTACTCTATTGGCTAGGATGTTGTTGAGAATTTTTGCATCTGTATTCATTAGTGAAATTAGTCTGAAGTTCTCCTTTTAGTTGGGTCTTTTCCTGGTTTTCATATCGGGGAGATGTTTGCTTCATAGAACATATTGGGGAAGATTCCTTCCTCCTCAATTTTTTTGAATAATTTCTGCAATGTGGGAATAAGCTCTTCCTAGAAGGTTTAATAGAATTCAGGTGTGAAGCCATCTGTACCAAGTCTGTTTTTTGTGTGGGGATATTTTATTGTTTCTTTGATCTCAGTGCTTGAAATTTCTCTGAGCAGGTTATCTATTTCCTCCTGGCTAAGGCTAGGGAGATGGTGTGACTTTGGTGGTGGTCCATTGTGATGGTCAGTGTATAGAGCAGGTCAAAGTATTTCCTGTAGAGCTGGTCTTGTGGCAAACTTCTTCAACATTTGCATATCAGTAAAAGATTTGATTTCTCCATCAAATGTAAAGCTTAGCTTAGCAGGATATAAAATTCTGGGAAGGAAATTGTTTTGGTTAAGTAGATTAAAGGTAGATGACCATTGTGTTCTGGCTTGAAAAGTTTCATTTGAGAAGTCTCCAGTCACCCTGATAGATTTGTCCAAGTGGATTAATTTGAGGTTATTCCTTGCAGCTTGCAGAATTTTTTCTTTTGCCTTGACTTTGGACAAGTTCATCACAATGTTTCTGGGAGAAGCTCTATTTGAGTTGAGAGAACCTGGGGTGCGACATACCTCTCAAAGAAGTGTGTCAGAATCTTTGGTGATATTTGGGAAATTTTTATTTATAATATTCTCTAATATGGCTTCCATTCCTCTAAGGCAGTCTCCTTCCCCTTCTGGGATACCTATAACTCATATGTTTGAACGCTTCATAAAGTCTCATAATTCTGTCAGGGTCCTATATCCCTCTGAAAGGCATGTGTCAGAATCTTTGGCAACATTTGGGACATTTTCGTTTATAATATTTTCCAGTATGGCCTCCATTCCTCTGCGGTGTTCTTCTACTGGTCTACATATAACTCATATGTTTGAACGCTTCATGTAGTCCCATGATTCTGTCAGTGACCATTGTGCTTTCTCTCTGTCTTTTTCTCCCTCTTTAACTATCTGAGTTATCTCAAAAGCTTTGTATTCTACCTCTCAGATTAGTTCTTCTGCGTGGTCTACTCTGTTACTGATACTTTCCAGTGCATCTTTTAAGTTCCCTAATTGACCACTTCAATTCCTGAAGCTCTGCTATATCTTTTCTATATTCTTCATATCGTTCATCTCGTATTTGATTCTGTTTTTGAATTTCCTTTTGGTTATTTTCCACTTTCTCAGCAACATCCTTCATTGTATTTGTCATCTGTATTTTAAATCCCCCTTCTGTCATTTCTAGCATTTCTTTATAGGTGGAATCCTCTGCAGTAGCCACCTCATGGTCCCTGGGGGGG
>NW_003852512.1:802900-804268 GCF_000181295.1 Otolemur garnettii
AAAAAAGAAAAAGAAAAAAGAGAAAGGAAAGAGGGTGAGTAAAAGGGAAGATTGAGAAAAAGAAGAGAGGGACAGACAGAGGGAGAAAGGAGTACTAAGGTATACAGTAGGGTATTAGGACCCACACCTTAAAAACTCCCCAACCAGCTCAGCACCTGTGGCTCAAGTGGCTAAGATGCCAGCCACATGCACCTAAGGTGGTGGGTTCAAATCCAGCCGGGCCCACCAACATAACAATGATGGCTGCAACCCCCCCCCAAAAAAATAGCAGAGCATTGTGGAGGGTGCCTGTGGTCCCAGGTACTTGGGAGGCTGAGGCAGAAGACTCGCTTGAGCCCAGGAGTTGGAGGTTGCTGTGAGCTGAGCTGTCACAGCACTCTACCCAGGGGGACAGCTTGAGGCTCTGTCTAAAAAAAAAAACAAAAAAATTCCCCAACCTCTGGAGGTGCTGAGTTGAGTGGTGGTTCCCTTTAGGTCTTCAGCTCTTTGCCACCCTGAGCAGATACAGTATCCAACATCTACCAAATATGAAAAACAAAACTATTATGAATCAAACCAAACAGATAAAAAATTACAAGATAAAAATTGGGGGAAAATCTAAATAACAGGGGCAGAAACACTAGCAAAAGTGAAGTTGTTATTACTGCATAAGGTAACAATGAAAAATTATGTTTACACTAAGAAAAATGAAAAAAAAGAACATCCTAAGGGAGAAAAGTTGAAATAAACAAAAGAAAAAATAAAACAAAACAAAGCTCTCTCTCTCTCTATATATATATATAGAGAGAGAGAGAGAGAGAGTTGAATATTGCTTGGGCAATAGGTGATCTTCTAGGGTATGAGATGCTAATCACAATGCTGGTACAGCTGTATAAGATGGAGACTCGAAGCTTCCGCTGACTCCTTTGCCCTCAAACCCCACAAGGTTGAGAGCTTGAATCTCTCCTCAGCCCACTTTTGGTTGAGCAGAGGCTTTCCCAGGAAAGCATGTGTCACTGGGATGTCTCCTGAAGTGGCTGCCTTATCAGGCACACCCAAACCAGCCTCCCTCTAAGCCCCTGAGGGCTGAGGCTGTAAGGCAGCTCTCCTACCACCAAATACTGAAAGCTCTGCTCTTCCTTGTGGTCTGAGTCTCTACCGCTGTGCACTGTTCAAAGTCACTAGATCACCCGTCCAAGGTGTCCCAGCACAGGATTCACTTTCGGACCCTGATGGTGGCCGCTACAGGGCAGCTCTCTCACAGTGGCTGTAGTGGGGCCCACAGCTGAACAAAGAAAGCTCCACTCCAGTCCAGTGGCTCACTCCCGAACTCTGGACACCGCTCAGAGCCACATACACACTCAACCACAGTCTCCCAAGGTAATTCAA
>NW_003852512.1:806396-818955 GCF_000181295.1 Otolemur garnettii
GGCTCCCCCTGGGGTGGTGGACCCTGTGAGGGACCAGCAGGCTGTGCCAGGTCAGGCTGATGGCTCATCTCTGTGGGCCGAGAGGGCTCCTGGAACCCAGTCCTGGCTCAAACACGGTCAGCTCTCAACTCCCACCAACGCGGGCAGCGCCATCGCCTTGGCGCCCAGACAGGACAGACACTCTGGGTCGCCACCGCTGATGCTGGAGAACGTTCCCCTCAATGGCCGGGGTTCCCCGTTCTAACCGCCTCCGTGACGCGTGCACAGCCGTTTGACGCATCCTCGAGACCCCCCCACCCCCCACGCGCTCCCTCTAAGTATCACACACCGTGGCCAAGGCCCCGAGGAGGGGCAGCCCGCGTGCCGGGCTCCTGGCTGCTGTTTTATAGAAGTCTTTATCCAAGTTCAGCATGTGTTGTATGTGATTGTCTTGTTACTTTTTGCCTCTCCTGGGGCCGATGTGGATGAATTGTGTTTCCCTAGAAAATTATCCATTGCATCTGTGTTCCAAAGTATTTGAGTAGAATTCTGCAAACTTCGCACTTAGGAGAATCGAAATTTTCTTTGTATTGAAACTATGTCACCATTGTCATTTTAAATTTCGAGTATTTGTCTTTCTCCTCTTTTGATTAATTTATCCAGTGACTTTTCGTGTTTCTGATATCCACCCCAGTAAACCTGCCATTCCTCTTATCTATGAATTTCACTGTAGTTTTTTTTTTCTTTAATTCAGGTTAATGTGAGAGGGATATGTAACATCAGGTTACACTATTTGCATTTGTGAGGTAAAGTGTAAGTTGTAGTTGAACCCTTCGCCCAGAAAGTGTGCTGTATACCCTACATTCACCCATAAGGAGAGATGGAGAATTTACTTCTTTTATATTTACCTGGAAGGATCTGGAGAACATCCTCCTAAGTAAAATTTCACTGTAGTTTTATTTTCTAACCCATTTATTTCAACTTCCACCTCTAACTAGCAGTTTTACCCTCATACTGTTAGATTATGTCGTGGCTTTCTGAATTTAACGTTCAAGTCCTTTCTTTTTATTTTCAGTGGTGTAAGTAATATTTAAGATGCCTACAATATTTTCTGATCACTGCTGAAGTGGTCTATTCCAATATATTCTGTTTTCATTATCATCATTCTCATGTAATTCCAGAATTTTCATCTGTTCTTGCCTTTGGGAACAAAATTTAACAGCCTCATTAATAATATGATTTTTCATAATTCTCCGTCTGTCACTTTTGCTGTACAGAATTATGTTTTTCCTGCATTCCTGTGTAAGAAGTATTAATAACTAACATGTTCCTAGTGAATTTTAGCCTTTAGTGTTATAAGTGTGCTTTTGGTTTTTAAATCTATTTCATTCTCCTAAATAAAATTCTCAATTCTGCCCTCTTAAATATGAAAATAATAAACTTTGAATTGTTTATCATTGTAATACTCTGGTACATGTTTGGTTTTTTAAAATATATTTTATTGTTTGTGGTTCATTGAGGGTACAAAGAATTAGGTTACACTGATTGCATTTGTTAAGAGGTGTGCCATACACTGTGACCCATCCCCCTCCTCCTCCTCTCTCCCTGCTCCCTCGTTTCTCTACCATACCCTTTCTATTAGTTCATCTACTGCCTTCATATTAGAATTGTGTATGTTGGATTCTTGCTTCTCCATTCTTGTGATGCTTCACCAAAGAAGAGTGTGCTCCACCTCCATCAAATGAGGCAATGTCTCCATCCTTTTTAATGGATGAATAGTTTTCCCTGGTATCCATATACCACAGCTTGTCAATCCATTCCTGGGTTGATGGGCATTTAGACTGTTAACATTTTGGTGATAATAAATTGAACTTTGATAAACAGTCTAGTGCAAACGTCGTTTTGACAGTGGTGCTCAACCTTCCTAATGCTCTATGTATTTTTATTGTTACAAAGAGGTCGTGACCCACAGGTTGAGAACCACTGTGTTATGATGAAAGGATGTGTTTTCTTCTTATTAGGTAGATGCCTAGTAATGGGATTGCAGGGTCAAATGGGAGGTCTAATTTGAGTTCTTTGAGGACTCTCCACACTTCCTTCCAAAAGGATTATATTAGGTAACAGTCCCACCAGCAATGTAAAAATATTCCCTTCTCTCCACATCCACGCCAGCATCTGCGACTTGGAGACTTTGGGATGTGGGCCATTCTCACTGGGGTTTGGTGATATCTCAGGGTATTTTTGATTTGCATTTCTCTGATGATTAGGGACAATGAACATTTTTTCATATGTTTCTTGAGCCATTCATCTGTCTTCTATAGAAATTTCTATTCATGTCTCTTGCCCAGTGATATATGGCATTATTGGGTCTTTTCATGTTGATGAATTTGAGTTCTCTGTGGATGCTAGTTATCAAGCTTTTGTCTGGTTCATAAAATGCAAATATCCATTCCCATTCTGAAGGTTGTCTATTTGATTTGGTTGTTGTTTCCTTAGTTGTAGATATGCTGTTTAATTTAATTAAGTCCCATTTGTTTATTTGTGCTATTGTTACATTTGCCACAGAAGTCTTCTTCATAAAATCCTTCCCCAGTCTGATATCCTCAGGTGTTTTCCCAACACTTTCTTCAAGCATTTTTATGCTTTGATGCCTTAGACTTTAATCTTTCCTCCACCTTGAGTCAATATTTGTAAGTGGTGAGAAGTGTGAGTCCAGTTTAAGTCTTTTACATGTGGTTATCCAGTTCTCCCTACACCATTTATTGACTAGGTGTTCTTCTCCTCAGTGTATGTTCTTGTTTGGTTTATCAAATATCAGGTGGCTGACACCATGGTATTCTATTCAATTCCAAATATCATGTCTCTAATTTTGTGCCAATAGCATGCTGTTTTGATCACTATGGCCTTGTAGTATACCCAAATGATTGTTAAAACAATACTGCTGGCTTTGTCTTTATTACTGAGAAGTGCCTTAGATATACAGACTTTTTTCTGTTTCCATACAAAGTGATGAATCCTTTTTTCCAAGTCTTGAACGTATGATGTTGATATTTTAATAGGGAAGGCATTGAATCTGTGGATTGCTTTGGGAAGTGTAGACGTTTTAACAATGTTGATTCTTTCCAGCTGTGAGCATAGTATGTTCTTCCATTTGTTAATATCTTCCACTATTTCCTTTCTTAGGGTTTCACAATTTTCTTTGTAGAGGTCCCTCACCTCTTTTGTTAGGTAGATTCCTCACGTATTTCCTTTTCTTTGAAGCTATGGTGAAGAGGTTTTTTTCCTTAATTAGCCTCTCATCTTGGCTGTTATTGGTGTATAAAATGGCTACTCACTTGTGGACATTGAATTTATATCCTGAGACATTACTGTATTTTTTGATGGCTTCCAGGAGTCTTGTCATTGAGTCTTTGGCATTCCCTAAGTATAAGGTCATATCATCAGCAACGAGGGAGAGTTTGACCTCCTCTACTCTCATTTGGATACCCTTTCTTTCCTTCACTTTCCTAATTGTATTACCTAGAGCTTCTAGCACTATGGTCAATAGTGTGGTGATAGAGGACAACCTTGTCTGATTCCAATTCTAAATGGAAAAGCTTTCAGTTTTACTCTATTCCATAAAATATTAGCTGTGAGTTTGTCTTAGATAGCTTTGATCAGTTTAAGAAATGTGCCACCTATGCCTATACTGTTCAGTGTTCGAATTAGAAAAGGATACCGGATTTGATTGCAAGCTTTTTCTGCATCTATTGAGAGGATCATATGGGCTTTGTTTTTGCTTCTGTTGATATGATGAATAAAATTTATGGACTTGTGCATTTTAAAGAAACCTTGCATCCCTGGGATAAATCCTACTTGATCATGATGTACGACTTTTTGATGAGAAGCTATAGTCTATTGGCAGGGTTTTTATTAAAATTTTTGCAAATATATTCATTAGTGAAATTGATCTGAGGTTCTCCTTGTTTTAGTTGGATATTTTCCTGGTTTGGGCATCAGGGTAATGTTTGCTTTATAAAACGTGTTGGGGAAGAGTACTGCCTCCTCAATTTTTTGGAACAATTTCTGCAGTATGGGAATAAGTTCTTCTTAGAAGGTTTGATGCAATTCTGATGTGAAGCCAAATAGACCAGGGCATTTTTTTGTTAATTTGTAGATTTTTTATTGTTTCTTTGATCTCAGTACTTGAAATTGCTTTGTTCAGGTCATCTATTTCTTCCTGGCTAAGTCTAGGGAGATGGTGTGATTCCAAATATTAGTCCATTTCCTTAACATTGTCAAAATTCTGGGCACAGCGTTTCTTGTATTATTCAGAGATAATCTCTTGTATCTCTGTGGCATCTGTTGTTATTTCCCCTTTATGATTTCTTATTGAGGTTATGAGATATTTTACTTTTCTATTTCTAGTTATTCTGGTCAAAAGTTTTACTTATTTATTTATTTTTTCAAAAAACCAAGTCATTCTTTCCTTAATTTTCTGAATGATTCTTTTGTTTTCAATTTCATTAATCTCTGGTTTAATTTTGGTTATTTCTTTTCTTCCTCTGAGTTTTCAATTAGATTGCTCTTCTTTATCTAATTGCATAAGATAGTTCAGGAATTTGTTGATGTGCTCTCTTTCTGTTTTTTGAATGTAGGCATATAATGCAATAAATTTCCCTCCTACAACTGCCTTTGCTGTATCCCACAGATTTTGGTAATATGTGTCTTCATTGTCGTTATGTTTGATGCATTTAATTTTGTCTTCTTTTTTTTTTTTTTGGCAGGGGCTGGGTTTGAACCTGCCACCTCCAGCATATGGGGCTGGCACCCTACCCTTTTGAGCCACAGGTGCCACCCAATTGTGTCTTTTTTTATCTCTTATTGAAACCAACTTTCTTTCAGAAAAGCATTTTTTAATTTCCCTGTCTTTATGTGGGGATGAACATTTTTGTCTGAGTTCAGTTTCACATTTATTGTCTTGTGGTCTGAGAAGATACAAAGTATAATTTCTATCTTTTAATTTTGCTGAAGTTTGACGAGTATCCTAGGATGTGGTTGATTTTGGAGTATGCGCCATGGCCTGAAGAGAGAAATGTATATTCCTTAGGTTTGGGATGGTGTTTTCTGTACATGTCTCTTAATCCCATGTGTTCTAGGGTCATATTTAAGTATGTATGTTTGTTTAGTTTCTGTTTAGAGGATTCCAGTTCCATTAGAGGGGTGTTAAAGTCCCCAACTATTATGATGTTAGGGGATATCATAGTGCTCAGACCCTTCAAGGTCTGTTTCATAAATCTGGGAGCATTTAAATTGAGCGTGTAACTATTTAAAATTGAAATGTCTTCTTGTTGTATTCTTTCTTTGACCAGTATAATGTGCCCATCTTTGTCTTTCTCAACTTCAGTTGCTCTAAATCCACTGGTATCTGAAAGTAAGGTTGCAACCTTTCCTTTTTTTCTGATTTCCATTTGCTTGAAATACTGTTTTCCATCCCTTAAACCTGAGTCTTGATTTGTCCTTCAAGGCTAAGTTCCTCATATGTTCTTTCTTCCTGTTCACCTCCTTGTCCTCTTTTTTCCTTTTCACTGCCTCCTTTGTTGAACACATAAGTCCTTGCTTTTGATGATAGTATTTTGCAATATGTCGCCAGGACACCAGGTGGTGATGTAGTTTTTTTTAGGAGACAAAGAGCATAGCCAGCAACATCTATGGTCCTTATTCTAAACTTAATTGCCTTCAGAGATTGCCTGATTATTTCTTCAGCATTCAGACCATGCCAGGTCGGGATCTTAATGCTTGCAAGAATCCTTGAGGGGCAGGCCTCACAGTGCCCCCTGATTCCAGTTCCTGTGGGGTGCAGAAGTCCCTCAGCCTATCCCAAGAAGGGAGTTCTGATCTCAGCTGGTGGAATTAAGATGGCTGTGCTTTAAGCCCCTGCTAAGACCTTCTCATGAGCTTCCTACAAAGGGCAGCCCTCTGGTCTCCAGGAACTTTTCAGGATGGCTGCCTTGCCAACCACCAAGCCTATGACAAATCTACTCCAACCAGCATTCAAATCTGTTGGCTGTATACTGTTCGAGTCCTCCCAATCTTCCAAGCTTTTCATTCAATGCACAGCTTTCCCCAACAGCTGAAAACTCCAGAAAGGCTTCCTCCCATCTTGGACCTCTGTGGGGGTCATCTGATTCCAGCCAATCTCAATCACTTCCCTGATTTATCAGATTTCTACTGCTCCAGATCATATGCTATTTCCAGCTCACCACCTCCTTGCTGTGCTCCCTCAGTTATGATTCTGAGTAAATTCCTTGCACCAGGTATGGCTGGGTTCTCTCTTTTCCCCCAGTCCTTCTAGGAGAGCTCACCTGAATGATTCTTCTGATCTGCCATCTTGCTCTAACCCCAGCATTTTTTTTTTTGAGACTATCTTACTTTGTTGCCCAGATGACCCTACCTCACAGCAACTCAAAACTCCTGGGCTCAAGTGAGTAGCTGAGACTACATATGAATGCCACAATACCTAGCAATTTTTTCTCTTTTTAGTAGAGACAGAGTCTCACTCTTGCTCAGGCTGGTTGTAAACTCTTGAGCTCAAGTGATCCTCCCAAGTGCTCTGATTACAGGTGTGAGCTACCACATCTGGCCTATTTAGTATCATTTGATGCATATAATCCTTCCTTTCTTATTGAAGTACATTACACCTTTGTTTTCTATTAAACTACAGTCTCCTGGATTTATTTGCCCTTTTAAAAATTATTTTGAAGGTCTAGCCTTCTTTCCTTGGTTATTAAGCATTGAAGTTCATCAGGGCACTGTTCTTTTTTTTTTTTTGAGACAAAGTCTCACAACTTTGTTACCCTGGGTAGAATGCGGTGGCATCATAGCTCACAGCAACCTCAGACTCTTGGGCTTAAGTGACCCTCCCAGCGTCCCAAGTAGCTGAGAGTACAGGCTTCTGCCACCACACCCAGGTAGTTTTAGAAACAGGCTCTCACTTTGGCTCAGACTGGTCTTGAACTCTTGAACTGAAGCAATCTACCTGCCTTGGCCTCCCAGAATGCTAGGATTACAGGTGTGAACCACTGTGCCTGGCCTATAGCACTTTTCTTGATATTCTTACCATCTCACTCAATATACTTTCTCTGAGTGATTTAATCTATTCTTATGGCTTTAAATATCATATTTATCCTCAGGATGCTAAGATTTATACCTCCAGCTCAAATTGCTACTCTTAGTTTTATTTATTTATTTATTTTTAAGACAGGGTCTTGCTCTATTGCCCAAGGATGTAGTGTAGTGGTGTCATCATAACTCATTGCAACCTCAAACTCCTGGGCTCATTGCATCTTTCTGCCTCAGCCTCCCAAGTACTTAGGAGTATAAACATGTATCACCACACCTGGATAATTTTTCTGTATTTTGTAGAGAGAGAGAAAGTCTTTCTATTACTCAGGTTGGTCTCAAATTCCTGGCCTCAAACTGGACACAGTGGCCCATGCCTGTAATCCTTGCCCTCTGGGAGGCTGACATGGGTGGATCACCTGAGCTCAGAAGTTTGAGAGAAGCTTGAGCAAGAGTGAGACCTCAGCTCTAAAAATAGCTGGACATTGTGGCAGGTGCCTGTAGTCCTAGCTACTTGGGAGGTTGAGTCAAGAAGATCACTTAATCCCAAGAGTTTGAGGTTTCTGTGAGCTATGATGTCACAGCACTCTACCCAGGGTGACAAAGAGAGACTCTGTCTCAAAAGAAAAACAAAACAAAACAAAACAACAAGAACAAAATTAAATTCCTGGCCTCAGTCAATCCTCCTGCCTTGGCTTCCCAAAGTGCTAGGATTTCAGCTGTGAGCTGCTGTGCCTGCCTCTTTTAGCATTATACCCTCACGTCCTGCTCAACATCTCCACGTGAATATCTCAAGGGCTTACAAATTCATCTGGCTTGAGAGTGAACTCATGAGCTCCTCCCAAACTTGCTCCTCCTCCAGTGTTTCGTATCAGAGTGTCAAAACCATCTATTCCATTGTATAAGCAAGAAACCTGACTCATCCTCAACATTTTCCTTTTTCTCAACCCCCACATTAAATTCATCAACATGTACTGTCAATTTTACCTTGGAAATAGCTCTTGGAGATAATTCATGTACTTATCTCCATTTCCATTAATAATATTTTTAGTGAAGTCATTGCAGTAGACTTTTTTGGTAACAGCTTTACTGAGACATAATTTACATATCATAAAATACATCTACTTAAAGTGTACAATTCAATAGTTTGTAGTATAAGCATGCCTCATTTTATTTACTTCATAGATTTTGCCTTTTTTATAAATTAAAGATTTGTGTCAACCTTGCATGGACCAAATCCATTAGCACCATTTTCCCAACAGCATGTGTTCATTTCCTGCTTCTGTGTCACATTTTGCTAATCCTTACAATATTTAAATCTTTATTATTATTATTCTATTAGTTATAGTGATCTGTGATCTTTGATGTTACCACTGTAGTTGATTTGAGGCACCATAAACCTTGCCCAAATTAAACAACAAACTTAATTATTAAATGGTGTTTACTTTTGACTGTTCCACCAACTGGCCATTCTCTCATCTTTTGCCCTTTCTTCATGCCCCCCTATTCCTTCAAACAGAAAAATATTTAAATTAGACCAGTGAATAACCCTACAATTACCTCTAAGTGTTTAAGGGAAGAAAGTCCCAAGGCTCTCACTTGAAATCCAAAGCTAGAAATGATTAAGTGTAGTGAGGAATGCATCTTGCACCAAAGAGTTAGCCCAGTTGTGAACGCAAAGAAGTGTTCTTGAAGAAAATTAAAAGTGCTACTCCAGTGAACACATGAATGATAAGACAGTAAAATAGCCTTATTGCTTATATGGAGAAAGTATTAGTGGTCTGGATAAAAGATCAAACCAGTGACAATATTCCCTTAAGGCAAAGCCTAATCCAGAGCAAGGCTCTAACTCACTTCAATTCTATGATGACTGAGATAGGCAAGGAAGATTCAGAAGAAAAGTTTGGAGATAGCAGATGTTGGTTCATGGAGTTTATAGGAAGAATCTGTCTATATAACATATAGATGCAAGGTGAAGTAGCAGGTATTGATGTAGAAGCTGCAGTAAGTTATCCAGAAGAACTAGCTGAGTTAATTGATGAAGAGGGGCTACACTAAACAACACTTTTCTTTTTCAGTGTAGCCCAAACAGCCTTATATTAGGAAAAAAAGGCCATCTAGGTCTTTCATAACTAGAGAGGAAAAGTCAATGCCTGACTTCAAAACGTCAAAGGATAGGCTGAATCTCTTGCAGGGCTAATGCAGCTGATGATTTTATGTTGAAGTGAATGCTCATTTACCATTCTGAAAATCCAAGGGTTCTTAAGAATGATACTAAATCCAATCTGCCTGTGTTGTATACATGTAACAACAAAGCCTTGGTCACAGCATATTCATTTATAGCATGGTTTTAAGCCCACTGTTGAGATCTGTTCAGATAAAAGATTTCTTTCATAATTTGCTGCTTATTGACAATGCATCCAGTTGCCCAAAACTCTGATGGAGATTAATGTTGTTTTCATGCTTACTAACACAGCATCCATTCTGTAGCCCATGGATCAAGGAGTAATTTCAACTTTTAAGTATTATTGTTTAAGAATATATTTTGTAAGGCTATATATGGCTGTCATCGATGGTGATTATCTTGTGATGGATTCAGGTAAAGTAAACTGAAAACCTTACAGAAAAGAAATAACCTATTCTAGATGCTATTAAGAACATTTGTTTCTGGGAGGCTGAGGCAGATGGATTACCTGAGCTCAGGAGTTCGAGACCAGACGGAGCAAGAGCGAGACCCCCATCTCTAAAAAGTGGCTGAGTGCTGAGGCAGGTGCCTATAGTCCCAGCTACTCAGGAGGCGAGGCAAGGGGATCTCTTGAGCCCAAGAATTTGAGGTTGCTGTGAGTTATGATTCCACAGCACTCTACCAAGGATGAGTAGGCAAGGGGATCTCTTGAGCCCAAGAGTTTGAGGTTGCTGTGAGTTATTCCACAGCACTCTACCAAGGATGTAGTAGAACATTTGTGATTTATGAAAGGAGGTCAGAATGTCAACATTATCTGGAATTTGGAAGAAGTTGATTCCAGTCCTCATGGATGACTTTGAGAAATTCAAAAGTTTAGTGGAAGAAGTCACTGCAGATGTGGTGGAAAGAGCAAGAGCACTAGTAGTGAAGAAGCTGGGTGTGACAGCACTTGCCTGTAGTCTCAGCTACTCAGAAGGATGTGGTGCAAGGATTGCTTGATCCCACATTGACATAGTCATTGAAGATAACATTGGGACAAATATATCAATTTTATGAGGAAACAAAAGCATTATCTACAAATCAATTATAAGATAAGTGTACTCATTACCACCACTCCTAGTAAAGTTGAAGATCCTAGCTAGTACAATTATGAAAACTTAGAAATCCCAATGGTTTGTAAAAAAAATACAAATTTCATTACTTCCGAGGTACCAAGTTACTTGCAAGTTATCAAAAACAATAGAAAAATTCAGCAATGTAGCTAACTTCAAAATAACTATACAAAATCAATTCTATTACTATATAAAAAAGAATTACAAAATAATATTAGAAAAAGAAAGATAGCATTGTATCATCAACCAAAATAGAAAGTACTTATCAATATAGCTTTCACAAGAGCTGTGCAATTTTTTTTAATACATAATCATTTACTACTTTGTTACAGAATACATAAGACAAAATACAAATAGCAAACAAATTTTTTCCTTATTACGTTTTTACCAAAGTCTAAAAAAAATGACTAATATATATATAAATAAAAGTAAAAAATAATTTCTAAAAAAAACAAAGCAGATCACGCCAAGTTTTATAGACAGTAGAAATAGAAATACTTCCAAATCATTCTACTTAGTCTGGATACTCCTGATACTAAAACTAGAAAAAATATATTATTATAAAGGGGAAATTACAGATATATTTCACTAATGAATAAGGATGCAATATGATAAACAACATATTGACATGTTGTATTAAAAATGGATGTTTAAGTAATATATGTTGATCAAAATTAAATTCAGTTTGTGTGAGAATTATTCATTATTTTTTTTCCCACACCCCCTCGCTCCTTCTCTGGCTGCTTTGGCCTCCCACAGTGCTAGGATTACAGGTGTGAGCTATCATGCTTGACCTTGAGTTGTCTATTCTGTTTGTTTGGTCTATATGTCTGTTTTTATGTCAGTACCATACTCTTTTGATTACTATAGCTTTTCAATATATTTGGAATCAGAAAGTGTGATGCTTCTAGCTTTGTTCTTTTTGCTCAAGATTGCTTTGGGTATTCAGGGCTTTTTGAGCTTTCATATACATTTTAAAACTGTTTTATCTATTTCTATGAAAAGTTATTGGGATTTTGCTAAAAATTGCATTAAATCTGTACATTGCTTTGGGTAATGTGAACATTTAACAAAATTAATTCTTCCAATTCATGTACATAGAATATTTCCCCATTTATATGTATTCATCAGTTTCTTTCAGCAACATTTTATAGTTTTCAGTGTATAGATAGTTCACCTCATTTGTTAAATTTATTTCTAATTATTTTATTTTTTGACGCTTTTGCAAATGAGATTATTTTCTTAATTTTTTTGGATATTCATTATTAATGTATAGAAATACTACTGATTTTTGTATGTTGATTTTATGTCCTGCAACCCTACTGAATTTGTTTATTAGTTCTGACAGTATTTTTGGTGGAGTCTTTAAGGTTTTCTATATAAAAGATCATATCATCTGGATAGAGACAATTGCCATCTTCCTTTATAATTTTGGCATTTTTTTTTCTTTTTCTTGCCTAAGTCTTCTGGCTAGGACTTCCTGTACTATATTGAATGGAACTTGGGAGACTGGGCATCCTGTCTTCTTATCATTCAAGACTCTAAATAGCATTCTATTGAAATATAAACATTATTTAATTAAATAATCACATGCCTAAATGTAAAGCTTCAACTTTGACAAATGGTTCAAAAATATAAAGTCATGCTCTCCATTTTGGTCAATTATGGATCTCATATACTATGATAATTTCATAAGATTATAATCACTTGCCTAGTAATATAGCTGTTTTAAAGTCACAGCACAACACATTGCTTTTTATATGTTTAGATACGAAAATAGTTCTGATTGTGTTTCAATTGCCTACAATATTCAGTACAGTAACTTGTTGTATAGTTTTTGTAGCTGAGGAGCAATGGGGCTATAATATACATTTTTGGTGTGTTGTTGGCTATACCATCTACTTGTGTGTAAGTACACTTTATTATGTTTGCACAATGCAAAGATTATCTAGTGATACATTTCACAGGTCTTGTTTCTTTACCTGTGGGTAAGGTCTCTATTTTGTTCACTGCTAGATCTTCAGTCAAAATGTAATTTACTTTTTAGCTTGATGAAGACTCAAGGTTCTAGTATGACCACCTTTTTCTTCTTCTCCTTTTTCTTTCTTTTCTTTTCTTTTCTTTTCTTTTCTCTCTCTCTTTCTTTCTTTCTTTCTTTCTTTCTTTCTTTCTTTCTTTCTTT
>NW_003852512.1:818975-831597 GCF_000181295.1 Otolemur garnettii
TTTCTTTCTTTTTTTTTTTTTTTGAGATAAGCTCTTACTCTGTTGCCCAGACTGAAGTATAGTGGCCTCATCATAGCTCACTGAAACCTCCAACTCCTGAGCTCAAACAACCCTCCTACTTTGGCCTCCCAAAGCACTAGGATTATAGGTGTGAGCCATCTCTTGGTCTACACATGCAATTTCTAATGAAAAAGTATTGGAAAATATTCTGATAAAAAATATATAAATCAGTAATTTCTGAGCAGTCAGACACAGTGGCTCATGCCTAAAATCCTAGCACTCTGGGAGGCTGAGGCAGGTGGATTGCCTGAGGTCATGAGTTTGGGACCAGCCTGAGTCAGAGCAAGACCTCATTTCTAAAAAAACAAAATCAGGGTGTTGTGTTGGGTGCCTGTAGTCCCAGCTACTTGGGAAGCTGAGGCAAAAGAATTGCTTGAGCCCAAGAGTTTGAGGTTGCTGTGAGCTGTGATGCCACAGCACCTTACCAAGGGCGACAAAATGAGACTCTGTCTCAAAAAAAAAAAAAGTATTTCTGAGCAGAAATAATTGATTTCAATGATACTCATTTTAAGTTTTCCATTTTAAACATAATAAGGTAAAAAAGAGTAGAAAATAAAATTCTCCTTGACAATTTAAAATTAATTGATCATGAAACTGAATTGTAATTCATTTTAAATAACAGAATTTAAAAACTTGATTTTTAGTGTCTAAACAAAAACACATAATATCAAGTATCTTTAATTTTCGAGTTAGAGTACATTGGGAAACTCAATATCTAGGTTGCAAATTCTCTCTTTTTTTTTTTTGTTTTTTTACTACCTTTTTTGTAAAGAGGTGGAAAAGCCTTTGGAGGTCTTTTTATTAATTCTTTTCTGATTAGAAAGATGATCATTGCAAAAATATTCAAACAATAGCCAGGTACAGAAAGCAGAGTGAATCGGGCCTTCCATTCATTCCAGTCAAAGGAGAGGTATTTTACATAGGTAAAAAGGAAGATGAATCATCCTTGTGTAGTTTGGAGCTTAAAACTGGGAAAAGTCTAATTTTTTCAGCTTGTGCTTCTTTCCCATCGCATAGGAAAGCATTTATTCAAAGTCTGTCATTACCGCAGGCCCAAATTTAGAAAGTTATGGCTGTGATATTGCTACTCTTGAGGGAAGACATCACACAGAGCAGTTTTGCAAAATGTTGTGAAATTGAGTACTATGGAAACAGGACACCACCTGATTCCCCTTTGGAACACATGAGGTAATCATTTGAATTATACCTTTGCAAAGGCATGTTAGAATGCATTTTTTAGATTGCTGTTTGAAACAGTGATTAACATGACCCTTTTTGGGGAGGTTTGATCTGCTCGTCAACTGCCTGGAAACAACAAGCTCTAAAAGAGGGTTTATTATACAAGTAATACAACTGAAAAGACATGGTGCATGTAGAAAGAGGAAGATAGATTTTGTTCTGTCCTGGTGTGTCTCAGATATTTATTAATCGAGATGGCATTTGCAGTGACAAATCCCATTTCCCCTTTCACATTCCCTCTGGCTGGCATATGATGATAGCATTAGAGCTGATGCCACTTGGCTGATCATGCATTGCTGATCACCATTCAAGGCAACCGGAAGAGACAAAAGAGAAGGCCTAGCAGTCCCCAGAGTACTAATGTGAAGAGAAAATTGCTCATTTGAAACATTGTAAAATGTCATTCCATTTCTAAACAATAACAAATTGTATTACTTTCTTTTTATTCTTATATGTTGTTAGATAGGATGCAAGCCATTATTTATGAACCACTTGCAAAGCTGCTCCTCTATATCTCCACCCTCCTTTCCATCGCTAGCTTCCAGTTCTCATCCTAAGTACCACACTGTCGTATTCAGTATTTGTCTCTGTGTTTCTAGTTTAAATGTAATAGGGTTATATGAGATTGATCACATTTGTGACATCAGCTGCCAGAAAAGAAGCCAAAAATCTTATTTGTAAATAATCTTTGCATTCTACGGGTTACTCATAGCTTGACCAAAAATTCTATTGCTTCATGCTTAGAGTTCATTTGATTTCATTGCTTGAGGTAATATGGTGTTACATGAAAGACACGATTAGACAGTGGGATAATATTTCTCCTTTCTGACCCTTAATTTCCTCATGTATAAAATGAAAGGCTTGGCAGATAATCCCTAATAGCCCTTTCTACTAAAAAATTCCACAATTTTATGACTTAGTGAGCAGCACCATATAGAAGAGCCTACCCTCATCATAAAAAGAGTTTAATTTCTCACTATGAATCATACACCATCTTAGAAACGATTTAAGCACTTTCTTCAAAGATATAGTCAATCTAGAATAGCAATTTTATTTGTTTCTGAAAATTCTAAGTCAAATAGAATAATTTTTTAAAATAATAAATTAAGAGTTTTAAATGTAAGGAGGGAGATCATTTCTAATCACTGTTGCAATCCTATAGATGTTCACAAGCTTTAACATGGAAGACTTGTTTTCAATTTAGTAGAAATTAGTCAATAATACACTGTGGTTATCCATTTGCTTTCACATAAAACCACTTTGTGAAGGTTAATAACGAGTAATAATCACCTTGAGGCCAGTTGTGGTGGCTCACGCCTGTAATCCTATCACTCTGGGAGGCCTAGATGAATGGATCCCTTGATCTCAGGAGTTCCAGACTAGCCTGAGCAAGAGCAAGACCCCATTTTAAAAATAGAAAATATTATTGAGGCATTGTGGTAGGTACCATAGTCCCAGTTACTCAGGAGGCTGAGGCAGGAGGATCACTTGTATCCAGGAGTTTGAGGTTGCTGTAAGCTACAATGTTGCCATGGCCCTCTAGCCTGGGCAACAGAGTGAGGAAAAAAAGAAAATCATCTTCCATGACTCCAGTACTTCTGGTGATATGCTAAGTTTCCCATATACCTCAAGTCACGATAGCACTGAGATTTGGATGATATTGTGCCTATATCTGCAAATGAATAAACTGAGATAAAATAATTTAAGTAATTTAATAAAAGTTACACCTAGGCTCGGCGCCTGTGGCTCAAGCGGCTAAGGTGCTAGCCATATACACCTAAGGTGGCGGGTTCGAATCCCCAGCCCGGGCTGCCAAACAACAATAATGGCTGCAACCAAAAAATGGCCAGGCGTTGTGGCGGGTGCTTGTAGTCCCAGCTGCTTGGGAGGCTGAGGCAGGAGACTTCCTTGAGCCCAGGAGTTGGAGGTTGCTGTGAGCGTGATGCCATGGCACTCTACCCAGGGGGATAGCTTGAGGCTCCGTCTCAAAAAAAAAAAAAAAGTTACACCTAGTGTACATGGTAAGTGGCTGGGTCTGGATTCCAACCAAAGCCTCTCTGATTGCAAATGTCTGGTGATTTATGTGTACACTCTTCTACCTGATTTGATCCCGACAACAACCATGTGAGATAGGTTAGGTATTATAAGCCAAACTTCATAGATGAATAAACCAACCTAAGGGTTTGTGTGACTTACCTCAAATCACAAAACTTTTAAGTAGTGGAGCAGACACTGGAGCCTGAAGATGGCTTTAGGTGGGTTACTCCAGCCAAGTATATGATTATATTAAGCAGAAGTTTTTCTCTCACTCCTATAAAGACCAAAAGATATAGGGGATTCTTTCCATTTTTATGCTTAGCTTCAGCAGTGTAGGACCAGCTAAGGAGAAATAGGAATAGACAAAAAGTATATGATCTAATGTTGATAGACTGAGAGAGGAAAGCCCAGCAAGACCTGTCTGTCTAGATCAGTGGTTCCCAACCTTCCTAATGCCACGGCCCTTTAATACAGTTCCTATGGGTTGCAATCCACAGGTTGAGAACTGCTGGTCTAGATTCTTCTTTGCCTCTCTGAGTCATTCCTTCCTTCTGGGTGTGGCGTCAGGCCCTCTCTGGAATGAGGGTCTCATGACCTACAGTCAAACAAGGTAGGTCAGATAATTTTTTATGGCCAGTTTTTTTTACACAGAAAGTTGGAGGGAAAGTTAAAGCCACATTTTTAGGTTTAATGACTGGCTTTGGAGACTTGGGGTTCTGGTCTATGACTCTCCTTAGACAAGATGGATTCTAGTTTTTATGGCTAGATGTGGGGAAGAATGGGACTGAGAGATGGGAGGACAGGAGAAGGGAAGAAAAAGCTTTTGCTTCTGAGGCCTTCATTTTGGGATATTAGTTTCTAAGATATAACATAGCACCTATCTTCAAGGAGTTTATCATTTGACTGGGAAAATAGAATAAAATGAAACTATTGTGGAAGAGATGAACACTAACAGATGATGTGCAGGATAAAAACCTAAAAGAAGCCAGAAGGCCAGGTGTGCTGGCTCACTCCTGAAATCCCAGCACTCTGAGAGGTTGAGACAGGTGGATTGCTTGAGCTCAGGAGTTTGAGACCAGCCTGAGCAAGAATGAGATCACATGTCTACTAAAATTGGAAAAACCAGCCAGGCATTGTAGTAGGTGCCTATAGTCCCAGCTACTTGGGGCACTGAGCCAAGAAGATCCCTTGAACCCAAGAGTTTGAGGTTGCTGTGAGCTATGATGCCACAGCACTCTACCCAGGTGACAGAGTGAGACTCTGTCTCAAAAAGAAAAAAAAAAAAAGAAGCGAGAATGTTCAGTAGGAGCTGAAGGAAACTGCATTAAAGGAGATGTGTTTGGCCTTAAGGAAAGTAAAGATTGAGCAGATTGGCTAAACTATAGGAGCAAATTCGGGGGTAGGAATGAGCTAGCTCTTACTGGGGACAATGACTAGACAATGGCTAGAAAAAGCATTTCACTTTAAGTGCCAGCTTTGGTCACTTTTTAATGTTTTCTGGAGCATTGTATTAGGAAGGTTTCAGAGGCTCCACTGGTAACTGTCATATGAATGACTCTTAATGTCTATTATGACTGTGGGAGAGTGTCAAAAGGTACATGAAACTGGACTTTTGCCATCCTGGCCCAGAACAAACTGGTCGAAGCAGAGTTTTCTTGGGAGTCATCAGGAGATACGATGGGAAAGAAAGGTGGGGAGTAAATGTGGATGCTTCAGGCACATGGAACCCACTAGCCACATGCACTTGCTGAGCACTTGAAATGTGGCTGCCCCAAATGGAGATGGACTGTAAGCATGAAATACACATAAGATTTCAAAGACTTTGTGGCCCCCTGGAAAGAGTGTAAATATCTCTGTTTTTTTTTTTTTTGAGACAGAGCCTCAAGCTGTCCCCCTGGATAGAGTGCCGTGGCATCATATCTCACAGCAACCTCCAACTCCTGGGCTCAAGCGAGTCTCCTGCCTCAGCCTCCCAAGTAGCTGGGACCACAGGTGCTTGCCACAGCACCCAGCTATTTTTTGGTTGCAGCCATCATTGTTGTTTGGCGGGCCCGGGCTGGATTTGAACCTGCCACCTTAGGTGTATGTGGCTGGCGCCTTAGCCACTTGAGCCACAGGTGCCAACCTGAGTGTAAATATCTCATTAAGAATTCTTCTATCTATTACATGTGGAAATGATAATATTCAGTCTATAGATGGATTCATTAATAAATTATAGAATTTTTTAAATATAATACTATAGTTACATAGAATGTTAACATGTGGCATAACTAGGAGAAGAGTGTATAGGAACTCTGTGAACTACTTTTGTAATATTTTAAAAGTCTGCAATTACTCCAAAATGAAATGTTAAAGCCTCTTAAATTATCATCACTCCTAAAAGTTTGTGATTACTCTATTTTTGTTAGAGGAACTATAATTTTCCTAGTCTCTCAGGTAAGAAACCATGGAATATATTAATAGTTGATTCTACCTCCTTCACCACCCTCTGCATCCAGAAAATCACAAAGACCTATTGATGTTTCCTTCTAAATGTCTCTTGGACTGTATTTTTCTTCTCCAGCCCCATTGCCATGAACCTCACCAAGAAGTGCATCACCTCCTTCCTGGACTACTGTAATGTGCTGTCCCTCCTGGACACCCTCCAGGCCACAGCCAGACCAATCTCCCAAAGACCAATCCTAGATTCCTGCTCAAGGAACTACAGTGGCTGCCCAGGACGAAGGCCAGACTCCTTAGCTTGGCTCTCTAGACTAGCTCTGTCCAATAGCAACATAAGGCAAGCTACATGTATAATTTTAAATTCTCTATCAGCTGTATTTTAAACAAAAACAACTGGTGAAATTTATGTTAATACTGTATTTTACATTCTTTTTTTAATAGTGTATTCAAAGTCTGGTGTATATTTTACACTTAAAGCATTACCTAAATTTGGACTATCCACATTTCAAATACAGCCATACACTGTATTGGAAATGCAGGATTCTGGTCCAGAATCCAATTCGGGCACCCATACTGCATTTGATTGTCATGTCGTGCCCCCTTAGACTCCAATGTGGGACAGAGAAATTACCTGAGGCAGTGTGACTCGGGGCCTAGAGGTAGTTATAGGTAAGTCTCTGAAGTACAGGTGACAGGGAGGCAGCCACATTAACAGGCTGTAGAATTTGGCACACAGTCTACAAAAGTCAAAATTAATTGACTTTGTTTTTAACATTGGCTGTTGGGATATCTGCATAGATTTTAAAATGATGTGTGTATACAAATTAAGGACTGAATTCAACATTCATAAATCAGAGTTCATTTACTTGAAATGATAAACTTAAGAATTGAGGGAAATGACCACATTTTACTTTTCCACCACCAATTTGCTACCTTTTTTTTTTTTTAATCCATTTTTGCCTTTCCCTCAGTTCTTCTGTCTGCTGGATCTCCTCCCTTTTCTCCTTTTTTAATTTTTTTAGTAAATGATAGCTGTGTACATTAATGTAATCATGGGGTACAGTGTGGTGTTTTCATATACAAGTTGAAATATTTTTATCAAACTGGTTAACATAGCCTTCATGTCATTTTCTTAGTTATTGTGTTAAGATGTTTATTTTCTACTTTTAGAAAGAGTCACTTGTACCCTTGAAAGATAAACCATAGAGGTGATTCCACCAATCACCTTCCCTCCACCCATCCTTTTCTTCTTTAAGTTGCCCATTGAACCACCTGTTCAAAATATGTCAATGTTTTGATTTATGCAAACTCCATGAAAGATGTTGATATCGTGTGATTTCTATTTGTATCATAAAGATTTATAGAAAATATTGCCGAGATACTTAAATACCCATATTTCTCTTCCCTGGATTATACATAAATGTAGGGATGGTGAAATATCTCAAGCACTAGAATTATTTACATGTCAGGTTCTAATCGACAGAGATGATTCAGTTAAATTTCTTTCAACTACCTTTTATTTTTTCAGGGGAAGAAGTTTGACTTTACTCTGAACTGCATTTGCCCCTTTTTTAAAAATGAAGTTTAATGAGAAAGACTCCTGTCAGTTAACAAAAAATGACTTCAGATTTACATTCTATTACCAATGGAATAGATGAACGAGGTTTGCTATTGAAAAGGCAGTTTACACCTTTTGTTGTTTTTGTCCATAAAACTCCTATTATGCTTCATGCATCCTTCTGAAGAATGTGCAAACAAGTATTAGATCAATGATGTGCCTTTGTAGTTTCTTTTATGAAAATATTTAAAACTGAATATTCAAACCTTCATATTTCACATGCCTGTCTCACAAGTACATTTATACCTAGGTGTGTTTCATTGCTAAATAATATTCTTGGGCTAAGGCACTAAATGCATTGAAACCTATGCTAGGAAGTCAACAACGTCCTTCAAAGGTGTTGGCAATTAAGCAACCACTCACTAGTGGCTTTGAAGTTTGCATTTGAAACTAGTATTTGAAAGTATTGTCCATTATTCACCATAAATGATGAATGCATTCAAAGTAACTCATGGCAAAGATATTTCATAAATGCAGTTTATTTTAGTTCGAGGGGCAAAAATGCAGGAGCATAATCAAATGTGATCAGACTGTGTGAAAATGAAACAGTTGAGTTTCCAAAAACTCCTGTAACCTAGATGAGAGGTTTCTCTCAGATCTCTGTAACATATACATACCTTCCATCTAACTTCTCTTTCATTGGTCTTTTTGGTCCCACAGAAATGTCCTGCATATATATGGACAGTTTATTGTTGACCATTTTAACAATGATTGTTTATGGCATGGAAATCCCAGGATGCACTTTTGCAAGCAGATTTGAGACCACCTGTTTAGAAGCTTGATCCCTAATTTGCATAGATAATACATTTTTAAAGCAAAATTATAGAGTATTAGTCAGCACTATGTGACTAATCATATATTTTAATGAAAAATATGTTTCGTCTTTGAGAATAAAACTGTATGCATTATCTATTAAATTAGACCAACATTGGGCAAATTTCATATTTCATTTCAGTTCTTTTGCATTTCGAAGTAACAATTTTCTTTCCGAAGTAGAAAGGAAACTTTTGAGAAGTTTCCTAATGGGCATTTCTCTTTTTCTCTATTGTAAAATCCCAGATTAATAAACTCTACTACTAATTGTAGTATATTTTCTTGTGCAAAATGGGCTATAAAGATGTGATGTCAAGCAACAAAAAGCAAGAGGCAACATTAAAAGATTTTTAAGGTAGTTCTTTTGGGTTGGTTAATGTCATGTGCTTTAATGTCACATTGGAAGGCTTTCTCAGGAGTAAATACCAAAATTAAATATTGAGCCATTCGATGAACAAGCTTCATTGGAAAAAGCTGAGACAAAACATATAAATACTATACTATATATGTTTAAGTATTGCCGATAGGGTTATTTTAGTTTGAATGATTATACACACTCAATCTGAAATGATAAAATTATATTGCAACATAATTGCATTTAACTATTTGTAGTTTTTCACTCTGGGAAAGAAATTGCATTCCTAGCGGCTTCTCAACTCCTGTAATTTAAATAAGTAAACCTTTTGTTCTTAAAACTTACTTAGTTCCTTCTAATTCTGTTGATGGACATCCAGTTCTACTGCCTTATTTTATGTTAATATCTAACAAAAGAATGCTGTTAGCCTCCTGCCAGTAAACGCCCCACCTCCTTTGTGGGGGTGGGGTGGGGGGATTCTTTTCTAGCCTTTTACTTTACAGAAGACTTTAAACTTCCTCTCTCCACATCCAGTCAAGAAGGGAATTTCTACTGGAGCTAAAAATTCCTAGGAAAAGGCTATAACCCCCAAGTGTGGAAGGTGGTTCTTAGCTGTCAGTTCTCTTTTGTTATTCGCTCAAACGGAATTATGAAATGTTCGTGGCTTTGTAGGGCAGAACACATTTCTCTCGAGCAAATGCAAATGCATTAGGTGTGCCCAGGTAATTTGAAGTGTTCATGCTGGCAGCTTTTCTGCATGAGTAAAGCTGTTTAATTAATGCATTTTCTCCTTCCTTCTGATTAGTTGATTCTGATTTTCTTTGAATAAATTAAACTCTCTGTAATATGCTTCCTATAGCTTCCTGGGCTACCCAAGCCCTGATACCTCCCACCAGGAGGGCAGATGCAAAGAAATGAAATGATTCCTCTGCATATTTCTCACAGAGATTTTTCTCCTGTACAAAAGACTCTGATTTTCCTGGTAATGTGGCTCCAGCGAATGATGTGTTCAAAGAGGATCTTCGCGTTTCTGTTGATGTTGCTCATTGGTAATTGTCTTTCGAATTCAAACTCTGGAACTGGGTGGTAGATCCATTTAGTTTTATTTCATTGAGATTTGGGAAGTAAACATTCAGTGAGGTGGGAAAGAAGTGGCATAAACCCTTTCTGTAATAACTGTAGCTGCTTTCCGAGTGTGCCAGCCTTTGTAGATGGCATGGGAAGGTAACATTCTCCGGGCAGTGCCACAGGTTTCTAAAGGAGACTGATTTGCAAAAAGAATTTCTTTGCATCAGAAAAGGCAGCGTAGTATAGTAGAAGGAAGGGTGCGATTGGAGTCAGGAAAGCCTGTGTTTTAAGCCCTAGCGCTACCACTAATGGGTTTTTGTAAAATCAAGGTCTTGCAGCAGACCTGATCACTTAGTTGGGGCGCTCCTTACACGTGAGGCATATTGCCAAATATAAAATCGCAAACTTGTCCTGTCTTTGCTTCCAGAACCAAAAGGGAAATCCCTAAAGAGAATATTTGTGTCCACGACATCCCCACCACCTCTTCAAATTCCACTGGCATACATTACAGAGGTAATGCAGTTACATTCTTGAGAAAATTATTAACGAACATAATGACAATAGTCCTAAGATAACTACTGTACTTGGCATTTTATAACCCTTCCCTCCTAGACACTTGAGAGGGCAGCAGCATTTTGGATTCATTTTCATATATGTGGTGATTTCTTTTCTTGTTTTTCAAGATAAGATTTCACTCTATCAGCCGGGCTGGAGTGCACTGGCGTCATGATAGCTCACTGCAACCTCAAACTCCTGGGCTCAAGCAATCCTCTTGCTTCAGCTTCCCGAGTATCTGGGAGTACAGGGGCTGCATCACCATGTTTGGGTAGTTTTTCTATGTTTGTAGTGACGGGTGTCTCACTCTTGCTCAAGTTGGTCTCAAACTCCTGGCCTCAAGTGATCCTCCCACCTCAGCCTCCCAAAATGTTAGGGTTATGGGCATGAGCTTCTTTCTTTTTAAATCTCTTGTCAATGAACATTTCTTGCTTCTGAGGCCCTTTCTGTTTAAGGTACTCAGCATGCCGAGGTCCCATCCTTTTGGGGGTATCATTCTGACCTTCAACAGAAGTGAATGTCAATGCTGCCGTTACAGTCATATTCTCTCTCTCTCTCTCTCTCTCTCTCTTTTTTTTTTTTTTTTGAGACAATCTTACTCTGTTGCCCTGGATAGAGTCCTGTGGTGCCATCATAGCTCACAGCAACCTCAAATTCTTGGGCTCCCCCAATCCTTTTGCCTCGGTATTTTTCTATTTTTAGTAGAGATGGGATCTCACTTTTGCTCAGGCTGCTTACAAACTACTCAGCTCAAGCAATCTGTGGCCTCCGTTTCCCAGAGTGCTAGGAGTATAGGCGTGAGCCACCTCGCCCGGCCCAGCTTCTCTGAGTTTTCATAACCATCTATTACCGGCCTCTATTGTTCAATCGATAAACCCAGTATCTCAGGGCAAATTGACTTGGCTTATTTGTAGAAATAAGTATAGCTCACTTTATACTCCAGAAGTGTTCTTGGAAATTTTCTGTATGATTATGAACTGGTCAAGTGGGAATAATGTTTTTACACTGACCTTTATAATTATGTTAAGATCCTCTATGTTCACGAATGGTTTTCCTTGACGTCTCTCACCTCTCAAAGTAGCTAATAAGCTAGATTTAGTAGTGTTTAAAGTAGACTAATTTTATTAAGTGGACAATCACTCCTTAATGAACAAATTTGCACACCCTCCTTGCACAGGGGCCATGCTTATCTTCTCTGTATCATCCCAATTTTAGTATATGTGCTGCTGGAGAGAGCATTTCATGAATTAGTTTAACATGTGGCTCCCTCTGTTTTCTGTTTACATTTTAAAATTTTGAAATAATTTCAAACTTACAGGAAAGTTATTAGAAAAATACAAAGAGGTACTTTTCACTCAGATTCCTCAATTAGTTGCATTTCATTTCTAATTCTCTTTAAATAAATATATATTTTTGTATATATTTTTTGAATCAAAGGAATCAAAAAATACATATTTTTTGAATCAAAGAAAAATAAATTGCAAACGAGATGCCTATTGCTCCTAAATATTTCAGAGTGAGAGTCATGTGTGGTGGCTGTACCCTTAGCATCAGCCATTTAGGAGGCTGAGGTGGTAAGATTGCTTGAGCCCGGGAGTTCAAGACCATCCTGGGCACCATAGTAAGACCCTGTCTGTAAAAAAAATAAAGTGTGTATTTTCTACAATACAAGGGTATTCTCATGTATAATCATAGTACTACCATCAAAACCAGGAAATTAACAATACTATACTATACTACATATCTAATCCATAGACCCCATTCAAAATTCACCAATGGTTCAATAATGCTCTTTATAGCAATCAGTCAATGAATAAAACATAATTTGCTTCTGGCCTGAGTTCAATCCAGGATCATTTATTACATTTACCAGTCATGTTCCTTTCAGTTTTCTTCAATCTGGAACAAGTTCCTCAGCTTTTCCTTGTCTTCCATGAGCTACATTTTTAGAGTACAGTTATTATAGTTATTTTGTACATTGCCCCTCAGTCTGAATCTGAATTTTTCTTCTGAGTATATTCAGTTATGCATTTTGGGCAAAAATATCACAGAAGTGATTTTTTTTTTTAATATATCATATCAGCAGGTGTTTTGAGTTGTCCCATGACTGATGACATTCTTGTTTTTTTGAGACAGAGTCTCACATCGTCACCCTGGGTAGAGTGCCATGGCATCATCATAGCTCACAGCCACCTCAAACTCTTGGGTTCAAGTGATCCTCTTGCTTCAGACTCTAGAGTAGCTGGGACTACAGGCATGTGTCACCATGCCCAGCACTTGCTCAATGCATTGTAATTAATGTTAGTTTGCTTGTATTCCCCCACTCAACTTTTAAATACCTGAAAAAAGGGTTAAGACAATGTTGTTGGCTCGGTGCCTGTGGCTCAAGTGGCTACGCCGTCAGCCACATACACCTAAGGTGACAGGTTTGAATC